>NC_139578.1:5037264-5589764 GCF_946808225.1 Silurus aristotelis
TTTAATTTTTAGATAAAGTTGTTGCCATCAAGGGTAATGTAGATGGAGCCAATAAATGTGGCACTGTGTGTTAATATTGGTTATTTGTCAAATCCCATTGAAACCCTGCTATGTGGAAGAAATAAAAGGCGTTTACTACAGCATCTTTTCACATTTAAAGTAACTTAATTAAAAATCTAAAAACGGAATTATAAAAGCATTTTATAGAGAGTGTGATGTTGGCAATCCAGAGCATATACAGCTTTATCATTGAAACGGTCATGAAGAGGAGGCTCATGAATATGCATGCTGATATTGCAAGTCACACTCAGACGGACCACACTCATACTTTTTATTAACAATTTAAACACAATTACAACTTCACTGTACTTAACTTTAATTTGTTGAAAATTTATCTGCTATTGTTGTCTTTTGTCATATCTCTTTGTCCTCTAGGCATGGCTTCAACAGTATGGGTACCTTCCTCCAGGTGACCTTCATAAACACACACCCCGTTCACCCCAATCCATTTCTTCTGCTATTATTGCAATGCAAAGATTATACGGCCTAAATGTCACTGGAAATTTGGACTCTGACACACTGAAGTGAGTCGATTTCACATGTAACTATGGTCTAAAGGGTTATTTAGTTTGATTTCTTTATATAATTTGTCAAAAATGTGGAATGATTATGTGGGGATCCCTTGGTTCCGTAGGTTCCAGGTAAAGAAATCCAATCCACAACTAATACAGAAACTGTTACCTAATAAAAATGTGCCTAAAGTAACTGATTTAAGTCTGTTTTCCAGGGCAATGAAGAGGCCTCGCTGTGGTGTTCCAGATAAGTTTGGAGCAGAGCTAAAGAGCAGCTTAAGAAAGAAAAGATATGCTATCCAGGGACTGAAATGGAAAAAGAAGGAGATCACATTCTGGTAGGAATCATACTGCAGATATTGACACGTAACAAAGAAAATGAAGAGATTGTTTAAAGAGCCTAGCTGGTTAAGGGGCATGACACATTTTTTCCACACTTATGGAAGTACTCTGTGGCATACAGTGTAACCCATTCCACATTCAGTGAGGTTTAGCACAGATTCTCATGTGATTGTTTTATATGTACATCCGTTTCTCTACTCTTTGTTTTTTTCTACATTTTAGCATATTTCTAGTGTTTAGGGTTTTCTAAAAACCTGATTATCTTTCCAAATGGGCTTTTTTATCTTCTCTGTTTTCTTTTCCAGCATACAGAATTACACACCTAAGATCGGAGAGTATGAAACCTATGAGGCAATCAGAAAAGCTTTCAAAGTGTGGGAGAGTGTATCCCCCTTACAATTCCGAGAGATCCCTTACAGCTACATTAGGCACAAGACTACTGACTTTGCAGACATTATGATCTTCTTTGCTGAGGGTTTTCATGATGATGCCAGTCCATTTGATGGTGAGGGTGGGTTTTTAGCACATGCCTATTTTCCTGGAAATGGCATAGGAGGAGACACACACTTTGATGCTGCAGAGCCCTGGACAATTGGAAACAGAGACTTGTGGGGTAAGAGACTTAAGGGTTGACAGATGCTGAGAATTTATCAGATGCTGAGAAGTAAACATAGGTCCTTGCTTTTCCCAAGGGCTACAGAAACACTACATCAAGAGATGGGGCCAAAAGGATATGCAGCAAATATTGTTTTGACAGACCCTTTTATTGATTTAAATCACAATGATAAAAAATATATTATTATATTCATAAAATCTATCTAGGACATTACATAATAGCTTTCTACTTGTTTTTGCCACAGAATATATATATATATATATATATATATATATATATCACATAGAGACACTCAATATAACCCCTGCAAATGTTACCATTTACATCTTCAAATAGTATTTTATATATATATATATGACTGTACAAACAAACACTGTAGTAATGTTTTTTAGGTGGGGAAAAAATAAGAAGTTATTGCTGCTTATCCATAGTAAAAACAAAAAAAAGATTTTTTACAAATAACGGGCATTTAAGACGGTTCCCAACTTTTCTAGAAGTCGGCAGCAGATTTAGTCCAAGGTCAGACATTTAACGCTCGCTGATATATAAACCGAATCGCTACATCATGTGGCTAGGAAAAAGCCCCCTCTGTCCAAGAAAAATATGACAGCATGACTTTGGGTTTGCAGTATTGCATTTGGACAAACCACAAAAGTTCTGAAATTAAAATGCTCTTTGGCCTGATGAGATTAAAGTTTAGAAGTTTAGCTATGATACACAGTGTTTTGTTTGTCGAAACAAACATTGGACTTGTTTTGCAGCCACAGGACTTTCATGTAGTTCCAAACAAATATGACTTTTATCTGAAAAGACAAAATATGAAACATAAAATTGTTTTGTCCACATAATGAAAATCAGTGGTGAATGAATAGTGGTCATTTTTTAGATCAATTCTAATCTTTAAGATACCTTCTCTTTGTGTGTGTGTGTGTGTGTGTGTGTGTGTGTGTGTGTGTGTGTGTGTAGAAAAAAGTCAGACTGAGGTTTGTAACAACATGAGTATGGTTTAATCCTTAAATTATTTAGCTTTTTGAGTAAACTTTTACTTTTAACTAGGACTGTCAAAGGATTTCAATATTTAATCGCACGTAATCGCGCATTGTTGAGTTAACTTGTGATTAATCGCTCATTTTTATTTTTTCTAAATGTACCTGAAATTAATTTGTGTTAATGCGTTATTAACACGTTAATTTTGACAGCCCTACTTTTAACAGAATTTTGCAGAAATGTACAAGAAAGAATAAGTGCACTCATTTGAAGATTCACAATAAGCTAAAGAATAAATTAACTGTTTACTAGTTTAAGTATTTCGAAACATTTTAACATTGTATTCAAAACATCCAAAACTTTCAAACACCAGTTTGAGTTAAGAACCAGTTGTTTACTTTAATGTGAACTATATAGATCAATTTATTAGCATCATGTTGCCTCAAAATATATAATAGAAAATGTATCACTTAAATCATATACACTTACAATGTGTGAAAAACTAGTCAGTGCCAGGCAGCTGACAAATAAAAATGCCTCAGAACAAGAAGAATGGACAGAGGCAGAGCAAATCCTCTGTCCAACAACCTTAAACATCAGAGCTGATGAGCAGCCTTATGACCCACACTGTGTCATAAGGCTGGATGCTAGTTCACCAGCATCTTAGTAATCAGTAGAATAGGATTTATTTGTGTTTGCTTTCTATGCTTGGGAAAAATATACAAAATGGAACCTCCACTATTACCAAAGTATTCATGGGATAAATATAAGGCCAATTGTCCAGCAAAACTGGGTCCTGCAACAGTGACTTAAGAACACCAACAAATCCACATTTAAATGACTAAAGAAAAACATCTAAGTGTTTAAGATTTTTCACAGTTCAGACATTAACCCCATTCAAGATTTTGTGGTGGGACCTTAAGAGAGCTGTGCACAAACAAATGCCAGACATCAATGAACTGAAACAATCTTGTAATACAATGGGTCATTATTTCTTCAAAACAAAGTTAAAGATAAACCATTACAAAAACATTAGTTCTAAGTTAATTGTTTCCCTTCACCAAATATAACTGTTAGCATTCTGGTAGCATTTCCCTAGCATCTGTCAAATCCAATTTTACTAAACCAGATTTCTTTGATTTATTGGAAAAAAGTTGAGTCGGATCACACAGAATGTCTACCATGCAAATTTAAACATTGTATTGTATAATGTTATGATTTTAATCATTGCAAGTTAAATGAACAACGTTTTAGATCATTATAAAAATGAAATGACATCCTAAGTTTTTTTTTACTTGGTAAAATTTGTGGCTTTGTGGCAGCAGCCTTATGCAAAGCGTGCTAGTATTGAGGTAATACCATAAAAGAAAAAATGACTTTATTATATATTAGAAAATATACTGGATAGCAGGTCCTGTAACAAATGGTATATTGCATCTTGATTTAAAAAAGATTTGTAGTTTTATGTGTTTATTTATGTGTCATGAATTTCCTTTCCCTTTAGGTAATGATGTTTTCCTGGTGGCTGTACATGAGCTGGGTCATGCATTGGGTATGGAGCACTCTAGTGACCCCTCTGCCATCATGGCACCTTTCTACCAATGGATGGACACAGAAAACTTTGAACTTCCAGATGATGATCGTCGTGGCATTCAGCAGCTTTATGGTAAGTTAGATCACAACAGTCTCCTGACATCCGCAACTAGATATGTGCAAACCTGTCTCAAGAACAGTGTCAGCTAATAGAATTTTTTCTGCATCTTCACCATGATAGGTCCAAACCCTAGGGGAAATCCTAGACCTTCAGTTAGCCCCCACCCCCCTTACCATATCCCTCATCCCAGTGACACCCCACGCAAACCAGAAGTACCTCACTATGGCCCTGAAATCTGTGAAGGTCACTTTGACACAATTGCTATTTTGAGAGGAGAAATGTTTATATTCAAGGTAAAAATACTGCGCATTTGTAAACAATAAAAACCCGACGTTAATGTGCAAATTTAAAGCTCCTTTTCATCCTGGAATTTAGAATAAATGGTTATGGCGTGTCCGTAATCACCGGGTTATGGAAAACTATCCAGTGCCAATTGGACATGTCTGGAGAGGTCTACCTACATCAATTGATGCTGCCTATGAGAGAGAGGATGGCAAATTTGTTTTTTTCAAAGGCAAGTGCTGGTTTCATTTTGTGATTTTATATTAAAATGTGTTGCAGAAAGCTAAGAGACTTAAAACACTTAAGTGGATTTTTCATAATAAGTATAGAATCATTCCTCAGGTGACCGACATTGGGTATTTGCTGAAGCAAATTTGGAGCCAGGTTACCCAAAGACACTGAGAGCGATGGGCAGAGGTCTGCCTCAGGACAGAATTGATGCGGCCCTTTTTTATACACCCACCGGCAAAACCTACTTCTTTAGAGGAAATAAGTATGTGACAGTTTTTCTGTTTGTGTAAGATAGAGTTTATTGATTATCATAAAGCACACTTTTAGTGTCTCTTTTTTTTCTTTTAGATATTATCGATATAATGAAGAGCAACGATCAGTAGACCCGGATTATCCTAAACCCAGCAGCAAGTGGCAGGGTATCCCTGACAACATCGAAGCAGCTTTCATGAGCCGAGACCAAAGTAACAATTCTTTTTATATTAAGTAGCTTAAGTCAAGTTAATAATTATAAATTTTTTTAATAAATAAACTAGTTATTGATCATTTGTATATTTGGAGTTAAATTAACTGGTATGTTACTCAACAGTTACATCATGTAGTTTATATTATTTATTAGAGTAAGATGAATTAAACATCTCTTCTAAAATATAATTTTATGGAAATTAGGGAAAACCGAGGGCTTAGGGGATAATATGTCAATGATTAGTACAGTCAATTTAGCAATCCATTCTTAGAACTTGCATAATGGTGCTACCTTTGAAAGCATATAGTGAAAAAACATGTTTACAGAATATTAAAGTCAAAATCTTTTTTTTTAGGTTACACATATTTCTACAAAGCTAATAAATACTGGAAGTTCAGCAACCAACTAATGAGAGTGGAACCCGGTTACCCAAAGTTTGCCTTAAGTGACTGGGTCGATTGTCCAGAAGAGGACCCTAAGACAGACGAAGGTCGGGCAGGTGGTGGAACTGATGGTGGTGGAACTGATGTCAATGACCAAGACAAGGAGAATACTGAAGAAGAAGAAAAATCTGAGAAGACAGAAGTGATTGTCATTGAGGTGGACAGCACGTCTGATGATGAAGGAGGAATGGCAGCAGTAGTGGTGCCACTTATTTTGCTGGTGTGTTTAATTTGTACTTTGGGAGCCTTGCTCTTTTTCCGCAAATATGGCACTCCACGTCATCTGCTCTACTGTCAGCGTTCCCTACTAGACAAGGTGTAGAGTTATGGGGAGGAGAGGAGGCTGAAGATAAAGGTACAGAAAGCACAGTATATATTACATTATTCCTTTGCTTTAAGTTGTTAACCTTAGAAATTGTAGTTGATGTTTTGATCTCAGTTTTGCAAAATATGATAAAAAAAAAAAAAATGGTAGGGCTTTTTTCCGTATATGAAAACTTGGATAAACTTTAGACCATTTTCACTGGTCACAAGAGCCTTTTTACTCAAAACCTTAGACCTTTGGTAGAGTGCATGTACTTAGCCAACTTCAGAACACAGATCAGCACATGGCTGTTAAAAGGCAGTCTAGGATGCGTGGAATTGGATGAACAGAACATTCTTTTTAAGAGTGAAGCAAAAGTGCAGGGAAGCATTTGCATGTGAGCTGTGAGAGTTCAGCACTTTATCACTTCATCAGAGAAATAGTCTGCATGTAAAAAAAAAGATTTGTGTTTAAGTTATCTAAGTGCATATATTGACTTACAGCAAGTTTTTTTTCATCATGCAAATTTGTCTATGAATCAGAACATGTTCTGTTTTGCCAGAAGAATTAATTGACAGTGGCCCAACCCAAATTCTAATTCTGTTTAATTTTGAGCTCATGATCATGACTAAATGAGGGAAAATGAAGAGTGCAGGTGTACATGCTTAGTGATGTTATTTTACATACAAAGTTTATCACTATGTGATAACTTTTTTGCACACAACATGCAGAACCTATAATTTCCATATTTTAGCAGCAATGCACAAACACTCTGTGTTAAAGATATTATTTAATCTCAATTCTTAAAGGCCACAAGATCAAAAACTTTATTATACAGCATATTTGTAGATTTCAAATCCCTAATTTAAATTTAATTAATTATAAAGGGTTTTAGACACAAAACTTTAGACACAATTTCAAATTACCGAAGCAAAGATACAGTCCAGTGTAGTCTATTAACATTACCCTATTTTATAAAAACCTAAGAATGCATAATATCCTGTTATATTCAGTACATTCAGATTAAACAAAACTACACCAAACCCTATAATGACAAAGCAATGGTGATCTTCATTATTCCTGAATGGAAGACATTTTGGAATACCAGGACTATTCCTAAACCTGGCTACCTACACGAACTGAGCAAAACAGGGTGATGGGTCAGAAAGGCATCTCCTTATTACAAGACACACGAAGGCCTTTAGAATTTAGACATTAGAATTTTTAGCTTTTATGTGTCTTGCACTGAGGAAAGACTTCAGTCTATGAGGAAAGGCTGAAAATTCAACAAAAGCCAGAGCAATGCCAATGGTTTAGTTCCTTCATTATTAGTTAATCATAGATTGTATTTAATATTAATTATCATTGTCATTTTTAAATCTTGGATCAATGAATGTCATACTAATTCTTGGGAATCATTAAGAAATCAACAGTGCATTAGAATTATCATTAATATTATATGTTATATGTATGTGTGCCTATATATTTAAGGAATAATCCACGACTAGGTGTGTGTTACACAATTTTAATGGCACGGAGGTTAATAAAATCAAGTAATGTATACCTGGCAGTGGCTCATCACACTTATACCATGCACAATTGCCAGCATTTACAAGTTAAAGCTGGTATCAATGGTAAATCCTAAATCCTGCCCAGTCTAAATCAAATACATAATGTAGTGTGTTGAAATTAAATTTAATTGAATGTCTTTAAATACGTAGGTAGACAAAGATTTTGCACGTGTAAGTACTTGTGCCTGCACTGTATTTCCAATAATAATTAATCTTTTGGTTTTATTTCCTTTTGCTATTATTTTTTGTTACATTTCTTATTTTAACGTCATCTCCTCCAGTTCTTAAAATTTGTTCTCTATTATTTTTAAAAACTGCCATATTCACTGTGAGTTAAATGTAAATATATAGTACAAGTCAAAAGTTTGGATGCACCTCCTAAAGTGTTTTTTCTTTATTTTTATTATTTCCAACATTGTTACATTAATACTGAATACAAAACTTTCGAAAGAACATACAATATATAGAATTATGTAGTAAACACAAACTTGTTAAATAACCCAGAATATGTTTTATAATTTTGATTCTTCCACATTTTGCTTTGATAAGCGCTTTGCACACTCTTGGCATTCTCTTGGTCAGTCTCATGAGTCTTGAATCATGAATCTTGTTCCAACTCAACCCAAACCATCTCGTCTGATGCAAAGCTCTTACATGAACTAGAGGTGTGTTTGGGGTTATTGTCCTGTTGGAAAACAAAGATGGTCCCCTAAGTGCAAACCAGATTGGATGGCATGTCGCTGTAAAATGCTTTGGTAGCCATGCTGGTTAAGTGTGTTCATAATTTTAAATAAAGCAAATAATATAAGTCCCTAGCAAAGCCCCCCTACACCATCACACCTCCTCCTCCTCCATATTTCACAGGGTGAACCAAATTTAGGAACCGTCCATTCACCCTTTGTACATCTAAAAAAGACATGGTGGTTAGAAGCAAAAATCTCAAATTTCACTTAATAGACCAAAGGACAGTATTCCACTGACCTAATGTCTATTCCTTGTGTTTCTTGACCCACACAAGTATCTTCTGCTTGTTGTTCTTCGTTTCTTTGATGTTGAAATATGTCTGCCACTTATACTTCAAAAAGTATTTATGTAAATCACTCATTTCTGAGACTGGTAATTCTAAACATATTTTTTGCAGCAGAGGTAGCTCTTGGTTTTTCATTCATGTTACGGCCCATGAGAGTCTGTTGCATCATAGCGTTTCATGTTTTTTTAAAAAGCACTTGAACATTTAACTGGGTTTCAATATGTTCTTGAGATTTTCGTGTTGACTGACCTCGTGTTGACTGAGTGTTTCTTGCCATAATATACATTTGTACAGCAATTGACTCTGTACTCAACCTTTCCTCTGTACAAGACAACTGATGGTCTAAAGCCATCTAGGAGGCAAGAAATGAAATAAATGAACTCTTGACAAGACACATCTATAAATTAAAAACCATTCCAGGTGAATACCTGGTGAATCTAATGAGAGTGTGCCAAGCTGTCATCAAAGCTAAATGTAGCTACTCTTTACAATCTATAATATCCAACATATACTGGGTTATTTATACTTTTTGTTTACTGCATGATTCCAAACACTTTCTTTTATAGTTCAAATTTTTTCAATATTAATGTACAATGTTGAAAGTAAAAAAAAAATTATTAAAAAAACAACACAAAGAGAATATGTCAAAACTTGTGACTGGTACTGTATAAAAACCAGAGTTTTCTTTAGCTGAGAAATACTGATATTTGACTAGTAAACACACAATTTTATTTGATGGTGTTATTCTTGTTTGTTCCAGAATTTTAGCTGTAGTAATTAACATATGACCAATTTGGACACTGTGACTAGTGGCAAACACAAGGACACACAAATGTACACACATATAAAACTCCACATTACTTTAATTTAGCTGTCTGTATAGGGATTTTCAGTATATATGACATAGACAAAAATTGTAATTGTTTTTATGATTGCTTAGAATCATTTATAAATCTTGGGTGTATTTTATTTATGAGATGGTAATTGTTGATTTTTTTTATTATTTTATTTTTGTGCAAAAAATTAAACCACTAAATTTTAAGAAGTTGCTGTAAGTTCTAATGGGATGTACTTTGTTTACCAATGACCTTTTTTGTTTTGGGTTTTTTTTTTTTACAAATTTTTTTTTGGGAAAAAAAACCTGGGAAGAGGCAGTGGTTTATGCTATTCCTTGTGTTTAATGTTAGTTAGTCTTCTTTACCTATTTTATGCCCAAATGTGGTTTTGGTTAATTGTTTTACTTATACATTCTTCATATGTGATTGTAGAATTTTTTAATGTTTACTGTTGTCTGCTTTGGTAAAATTGCTAACAGATGTAGCCTTTTTTTCTTACACATACCATTTTAGTGACTTAAATGAGTATATAATGTGTAAGTATTCTGTCTTTTCATGTTCCTTTAAACCTTTTTTTATTATAATATCACTATGGATGACGATGATGCTGATGTCATGATTATTATTACTCTTACTAACATCATTTGCATTAAATTGTGTTACTAACAATGTTTATAGAATGTCCTGCTGGACAGGCAAACCTAATCATGCAGTGGCCTTAATTTTTTACATTTCTGAATTTATTTCTGAATAAAAAAGTTTTACAAATTAAATACAAACAGAAACAACTAATGCTTGTTGTATTAACAGTTGTTTATGTTTGACTTGATGCCACCACCATTCTCCACAGTACAGTAGGTATGGGCTGTTTTGGGTGGTGCGTTGTTTGATTTTTGAGTGTGGCACATTTCCAGAAAGACACTTTTCTTTTTACCCTATTATACACAGACTGACCAGTTAAAGCCCAAAAGCCTTGTACTGTAATTCCTTGTAAGTTGCCTTTGCCCTCTTGGTAGCTTCTGTGATCACTGTCCCCCTGCCTTTGTCTTCCAAGGTCTGATCTAGTTAATGTGGTGGTGGTACCAAACGCTTTCCACTTTCATCAATTATGCTCTGAACAGTACTCTTAGAGATAGCCAATGACTTTAAAATCTTTTGTAGCTTTTTTTCTTGTGCCTTTCTACAACTTTATCCTTGAGGCCTTCTGAAATCACTTTCCCAACCATACTGGAATTAAATACAGCACTATGCATTACTAACAGTGGAATCTTCAAAAAGCAGCTGGTTTTATTCTGAGGTAAACAAAACCAACACTATTGTCAGGTGGGCAATTATCCTAGTGTTTGATCTAGAAGTTGATTGGTTGCACCTGAGCAAGTTTACAGTGGTATAATCTATGGGGCTGATCATTTTGGTATTTCACTAATTACTTGTTAAGAACCCACCAGAATGTTTTATTTATTTTCACTTTGATGATGAGGGATGTGTAAATACAGATTAGAAACGTTAAACTTTTAATGATTTTCACTGGGTATGATGACTTTCTGTAGGAAATGTGTATACATACAGGTGCATCTCACTAAATTAAAATATCATTAAAAAAAAACAGTTTTTTTTTTTTAGTAATTCGATACAAAAAGTGAAACTCGAATATTATATTCATTACACACAGACTGGTATATTTCAAGTGTTTATTTCTTTTAATTTGAATGAAAACCCCAAATTCTCAGAAAATTTGAATATTGTAAAAAAGTTCAATATTGGAGACTTGTGGAGTCACACTCTAATCAGCTCATTAAATCCAAACATCTGCGAAGGTTTACTAAACCATTAAATGGCGTCTCAGTCTGGTTCAGGCTACACAATCTGCTGACCTGATAGTTGTCCAGAAGACAATCATTGACCCCCTGCACATGGAGGGTGAGACACATAAGGTCATCGCTATACAAGCTGCTGTTCACAGAGTGCTGTATCCAAGCACATTAATGGAAAGTAAAAGAATGTAGTAGAAAAAGGTGAAATGAAGCTCATTCAAGAATTTGGGGACTGCAGCTGGAGTCAGTGCTTCAAGAGCCACCATGCACAGACGTATCCATGGGCTACAACTGACGAATTCCTTGTGTCAAGCCACTGCTGAACCAGAGACAACGTCAGAGGTGTCTTACCTGGGCAAAGGACAAAAAGGACTGGACTGTTGCTCAGTGGGCCAAAGTCATCTTTTGAGATGAAAGGAAAGTAAATTTTGCATTTCATTTAGAAATCAAGGTCCCAGAGTCTGGAAGAAGAGTGGAGAGGCACAGAATCCAGGTTGCTTGATGTTCAGTGTAAAGTTTTCACAGTCAGTGGTGGTTTGGGGAGTCATGTCATCTGCTGGTGTTGGTCCACTGTGTTATATCAGGTCCAAGGTCAGCAGAGCTGTCTACCAGGAAGTTTTAGAGCACTTCATGTTTCCCTCTGCTGACCAGCTTTATGGAGATGCTGATTTCATTTTCCAGCAGCATTTGGCACCTGCCCACACTGCCAAAAGCACCAAAAGTTGTGAAATGACCATTGTTTTGGTGTGCTTGACTGGCCAGCCAACTCACCAGACCTGAAATTGTTTAGTCTCTTGTTTTTTCATTTTCCTCTTGACAATACCCCATAGCTCAGCAGTGCCACAGACTGATCACCTCCATGCCACGCCAAATTGAGGCAGTAATTAAAGCAAAAGGAGCCCCTACCAAGTATTGAGTATAAATATTTTTTTGATTGACCTTATGAAGTATTCAAATTTTTTTATGATATTCTAATTTATTGAAATGCGCCTGTGTGTGTGTGTGTGTGTGTGTGTGTGTGTATATATATATGTATGTGTATATATATATATGTATGTGTATATATATATATATATATATATATATATATTGCAGTTGTGTTTTGGAAAAAATGTCATCAATTGGTAAAACACATGTAAATGTTGAAACTGAACATAAAATATTTAAAACCCTGGCTTTTTCAATAAACATGACTATTTTGCACATGCTAATATATATGGTAGAATTCACATTGTTTCAGACAACCAAGTTATTTTCGCATCACTTAGCAGAGCAGAAGTACTCAGTTCTTACTCTCATAGTCTTGGTGTAATGTACTACGATATGGATTGATGCAAATCAGAATAAATAAAGTTTATATACCAAACAAGCTAAAAAGTGCAAATCACAATCCAAAATCAAGAACTTAATACAAGCATAGGTCAGGTGATAACAAATTATATACATTACATTTAGAAAATATTTAGAATCCGTTCCCCTTTTTCAATATTTTATGTTGCAATTGTTAATAAATTTAAATAATAATATATAATATAATAAAATAATTTTCTTATAATTTTTTTCTTAATAATTTACACTCAGTAACCCATAATGATAAAGTAAAATGTCTGTAAATTTATTGAAAAGAAAAACCTGTAATATCACATTTACATAAGTATTCAGACCCCTTGCACCAACACTTGAAAATGAGCTCAGGTGCCTCCCAATTCTCTTCTCAATTCTCTTCTTAATTCTCCCAGTCCTTCCCAATGATGCATGTCAGAGCAAAAACCAAGACATGAGGTCAAAGCAACTGCCTGCAGAGTTCAGAGACATGATTGTTGCAATTTGGAAAAGGCTACAAAAAATTATCTGCTGAAGATTCCTCAGAGGACAGCAGCCTCCATTAGTTTTAAATGGAAGAATTTCAGTACAACCAGGACTCTTCCAAAAGTGAAGGGTGTCTGAAAACTTTCCGAATGCACTGTAAATAAAGCAAAAACAAGAATGTAAATGTGAAAAATGAAATAAGATCAAAACCGGAAAGAAAAAAGTAACATGGAACAAAGGCTCGGCACCCACAGCAAACTGCTAGCTCAGGTGCCTCCAATCACAATAGTCATACAGACACAAAGTGGTTTATACGCACGAATTACATATGCAACTAATTACAAGGAAACAAAGAAGAGGCGGTGGTGAAGAAATATTATGAGTCAAAACAAAGATGCACATGAAAAGAGTTGACCCAGAATAAACCCGGAAGTAAATTGTAGAGCTGCAAGCCAACATACAGTACACTCTGTGAGCAGGCATGAGCTCTGGCCAAGGTGCAAAGAGAAACATCTCTGCCGCTTAGCACAGACCTACCTGGTTGACTTTCAATTTAATTCATTTCATCTTCTCCCGCTTATCCGTAATTCGGGTCGCAGGGGGCAGCAGTCTAAGCAGAATCCCCAGACACTTCTCCGTGTCCAGGGATCGGGCTGTCAAGGCCCCTGCCTTCGACTGCTGCCCAATCCTCTCAGCACCGGTCCCTTACGGTCCCTCCTGCAGGTGGTGAGCCCACGGGAAGGCGGCCCCACGTCGCTCCGACATCACGGTCCTTGATTTTCTCGTAAGGGTCCCCTGGAGCATAGAGGGTTAAGGGCCTTGCTCAAGGGCCCAAGAGTGGCAGCTTGGCGATACCGGGGCTTGAACCCCCGACCTTCCGATCGGTAACCCAGCGCCTTAAACGCTGGAGCCACCACTCCCTCTCAATTTAATTCAATTAATTTTTATTTGTATTGCACTTTCAACAATGATTGTTGATTGCCTCAAAGCAGCTTTACACAGATAATGTGATAAAATATGAATCAGATGTTTTTTATAAGTGTAAGTTTTCCCTGATGAGCAAGACAGTGGCGACTGTTTCAAGGAAAAACTCCCCGAGATGGCATAAGGAAGAAACCTTGAGAGGAACCAGACTCAAGAGGGAACCCATCCTTATCTGGGTTGCACCGAATGTCCATTTATAGCAGATATATGATGTTACGGGGTACAGTGATGATGATCAGAAGCGAACTGTAGTCCTGAGTCAGTGTAGCAGACTGTTGACATTAACTACAGTCCAAATCCATCCTGAAAAAGCTCCCGTTCATACTCCGTAATTTCATGGAACCACCCAAGGCGTTGATGAGAAACCGTCCCCAGCTGCACAGAGTGGCCTCCAAACAAAGGGGACACTATTCAGAGCGAGGCCTGGACGAAGTGGGAAGATCCACAAAGGGAAGAGGGGCAGGAACAGTGGTTAACTGATGCCACTCAAGCTCCAGTTATTTTAAAATGCAGTAAAGTAAGTTCTTACTAATGTGAGTTTCATTATATTATACTGAAAACATGAATTCAGACTGTTCCTCGCAGTTCTACAGCATGAGAACATCATGCAGGAAAAGGCAGGCGCGAGGACCCAGTCCTGTTTAACCCAAAGGTTTTGGACAGCTCACTGTTTTTATCCAGAGTTATTAACATCAGCTGGTAGAAAGACATCACTTTTAGTGCTGCAATATTCCGACACATTGATTTGCTGTTTCTTGTGGGTGCCACTTGCAATTCCACTTGGATATGAAAATAAAGTTTCGAGAGCAGGAGCTGGAGTCCGTCCACATAAAGCTATATTGGCTCTGATCTATAGAATGTATTTCTTCTTTTAAGATCATCTTTAAGGTGCAATTGCTTAAAATAATTACATTCTAATATAACGTTTTAAGTATTTTTCTATTCTACTTGCACAAATTTTAATTTACTCACAGAACATTATAGCAGAACAAGACTCTTATATCTCCAAGCGAAATAGTGCAATCATGAAAACAGCGGTGCTTCAAAAGTTGTTATGTTAACCAGTATTCAAATAGAGCAGACTAGTCCCTTTTTTTTCTTAAAAAAACCAAACCATTCCAGGTTCCAGGAAGAAAAAAAATAGACAGTGAGGATAAGCTGGGCCAGCAAGATTGTGTGGGGAAAACCGAGCGAGCTCAGCTGCTTTGCAATTGGAAGATTACATCAGGATGGAAAAATGCTTAGCTCAGCCTTTGCTATACTAATAACAGAACAGAAGAGGACAGAGTTGCTTTGCTGTGGTTAACAAGACACACAAATATGGAGCTTGGAGCTTCCTCCAACGAGAGGAAGGGGAGGACAAAACTGAGATAGAACAATAGAAAAAAAACAAAAAAATGAGAGAATCTTGACCACAAATTGTTTTGCTTCAAAATGTTTACTATCAATAAATACTCAGAACACATTATTCGATAAAGAATCCCACAGTATTATTAAGAGTCACCAGAGATAAACAGATTTGACAAAATAAAAAAATGCCTTCTCTTTCTTTGCTGACAGGATTGCGAGTTTATTGTTTGACTCATTTAGTGATTTATTGTGTCAAAACTGTCTACTGTGTAGTAAAATAGCAACTTTGTGGCTTTCTTCTTTTGTGCTGCACTTCTGGATTGCAGACCTACAGAAGGGGTTGTGGACTTACCCACTGTTTATTGTGCAGACTCAGCTGTATTATTCTTCCTCTTACTTCTGAATCATGAAATAAACAACACTACTATTTATTTCTTAGAAGTTTGTACATGGAATGACTATCTTTGTGTTTAATATACATTTATGGTCTCAACATGGATAATGTGTTATCAGAAAAAACTGCATTATTCAATGCTGATAAAACATGCTTGCTTAAAGATCTAAACTCCACTTTGGAGTCAGAAATGATCCATAGCACTGTCAGATTTCTTGTATGGTTTCATGCGTGTGACTTTAATATAAAAACCAAAAGATTCCTTCAGAAGCCAAAAAAATAGAAAAATTTGTAAAGGCCGTTTGGTAAATTAAGGGAAATACCATCTGATAGTAAACAAGACAGAAACCTAGATCACCACGGCACAGCTGGAAATTAATTTCACTGGTAATGAGGAAATTAGGATCTTTAGAAACATAGTGATACAGTAGATGTAGCAGAAAAAGTTGTGGCCCAAAAGTTTTGTTGGTTTTATGGCACATCTCACCATATTAGTAATGTTTCCAGAAAATTAAAGATTTGATTTTTTTTAGTCAAGCCTTTTGTACGTCTTTATTAAGTTTTAGACCTTTCTTCTACAGAGTCCTAACACGAACCCTAATCACATTGTATAGCATACCTATGGATGGAGTTCTTGTTAATAAGAGACCACTCTGTGCAGCTGGGGATTTTTCCACATCCACAGCCAAAGATCCTTGAAGCCACTGAGCACCTCAGGAACTTTGAGGATGGATTCGAATAGTAATTAATATCAACAGTCTTCAATGGCTCAAAACCACAGTTCTGCATTCTGCACATTCTACACATCTGCACACCTTCTTCACACCTCAACAATGGAATGGAATAGATAGACATTCAGCGCCACCCAGATGAGGATGGGTTCCTTTTTTTAGTCTGTTTCCTTTCAAGGTTTCTTACTTGTACCATCTCAAGGTGTTTTCCTTGTTACAGTCGCCACTGGTTCGCTCATCATGGATAAACAAGTATAAGGAACAAACTTATAGGCAATAAAGTTACACATTCTTTTATATAACATTGTAACTGCTTTATCTGTGTAAAGCTGCTTTAAGATTTTTGGTGAAATTCACAAGGAATGGACTGAGGCCGGGGTCAAGGCAAAAAGAGCCATCACACAGAGAGATGTGTCAAAGAATTTAGGGTTGGGGTAACCTAACCCTAACCCAAGAATTTATTTAATACACGAGTTTCACAATTTGAGTTGAATTACTAAATGAACTTTTCCACAACATTCTAATTTACTGAGATGCACCTTTATTTTGGAAATGGAGGTTACAAATGTTCTGTGCAATTTTCACATTTTGAAGAAATTAGTGGTTTTGGTCATCTAACACCAGAATTTTATATGTTATTTAGTTCCATTTTGAACAGACTTTGGTGAATTGGCATCCTGCTGGTTGGTCTTGCAAATAAATTCATATGGGCTTCAAAAGACATTCATGACCAGCCCAGGCAGGCAGAAAATGGTGCTACTGAGTTTGTGTAGATTTATGCACAAGAAGACTAATTTAAACCTTTTCAACCAGCTTTAAATCATTGTTCAGACACTTTATTTTAATAGAAAAGATGGCAGGCAGAAGATGCAGATTTAAATACAGATAAATGATGGCCTTATTCAGAAAGATACAAAATGTAAACCAGTTACAAGGTTGTAGAAAAGGCATTGGTCAGGTGATTTGAACAATCACACAAAACAAAAATCACACTTAAGGAAAAAAAAAAACAGAACAAACATCAGAAATGCATTGAATAAAATATACAATGTTTGACAGCCACTGTAATAGAAACAGAAAGCATATAGTTTGTGGTTGATAAGTGGAAACATGAGTCTTTATATTGTGTGTATGTTTGTGAATGGGTTGAATGGTGTTGTGGTTGCATGGTATTGTGGGTAGTGATGCGGATTCTGTTAACATGAAAGATCTTGCCCAAAGTGGTTTCACTGTGATGTAGTACTTCTGGGGAGTGTTTGTAGCACATGCACATGGGAAGTTTGGGGAGCATGCATGAACATTGTGAGTTAATGATGCATAGACTGAAACAAGTACAAGTACAATGGCATCAGCAGAAGTGAATATCTTTTTAAATAAAATACTCTGTAGACAGCGAAAGTCAATAAAGGAAAATTTTTAAAAATTTAAGTATTTTAGTACCCAATACCAAATGATCCACAGCCCAGTACCGGCCCACTGCCTATTGGCCTGGGATCCCTGATCTACTTTGCATAATATCATCAAAAAGTTCTAAGAATCTGGAGAGATCCCTGTGTACAAGGGACAAGTGTAAAAATCAATATTAGTTACATGTTATCTTCAGGCTCTTAGGCAAGACTGCATTCAATCAGGCAAGAGTCTGTAATGGAAATCACTAGATAGGTTTAGAAACACTTTCAGAACGAATGTGAACATGAATGTGAATGTTCACTGTGTCATCAACAAATGTAAGTTAAAGCCATATACAAACATGACCCAGAAACGCATCATTAAATATAAAATACGACAAAGATGACCCTGGACTGATAGAATCCTGTATCAGACATAAATGGGACAACATTTCTCTCCCAAATCTCCAGCAACTTGTCTCCTCACTTTCCAGACATAACGTTAAAAGAAGAGGGGATGCTACCCAGTGGTAAACATAGCCAAAATTATTCCATGTTTTCTTCAAATTGTACATTTCCTCAGTTGAAACACTTGTTTTTTATGTTCTATTGTAAATTAAATTTTGGTTTATGAGAGTTGCAAATTACTGTATTCTGGTTTTATTTTTTTTCATTACCTGTTTTAATTCCCTGTATTTCAGTTTTAATGGTGTCAAAGTCACCAGAAATGATTTATTTTACTTTCATCTAACTCTGCCATCTGCAGGTGGAGGTGGTGAGGTGCACTTTTATGTTTTACTTGCCCTGTATTTGGAGCAGGTTTAAAACATATTCACTGTTTTTTAAACTGGGGTAGATAACCAGGCCAACAGTAACTTCTGTTCCTAAGGGTCTTCCTTAACTTGTCAGGGGTCCGCATATTAGATGTGACACAGGTCTTTATGCTAGATGCCCTCCTGAAATAACCCTCTCATTTATTATTATTGGAACCAGCACTAGACTAGCCACAAAGGGGCCTCAGAGACATTTTAGATAAAATTTTATACTTCTGTTATGACGTTCACCCATTTTTACTGATACATGTATTACTAGACAACCAGCATTTATTCTTTTATCCAGGGTCAGGGCCTAAACCTACTGACGTTCTTTGCACATTTATAGTTTAGAATGTTAAGAAATCCAAAATGTTATTTGTACTGATCCAATAATGCTGATGTCCTAAAAAAAAGTGTTCAAAAAAGCATGCCTAAGATTATTGCGCAATATTGTATAGTAGAAATTTCTCATATACTGTACTGGGCAAAAGACACATAAAAGTAATGCTGTAAACAACTATGTTTCCACATTAACAAAATATTATAAGGAGCAGTAAATTGGTGTTCAACTGCTCATCTTCCCTAATCAACAACTGGGTTACATTTTAAAGCAGTTTTCAAAAGTCGATCTCAAAGAAGGCCTGTTTTTGACAACAGATGCACTAGCAGCTCTATCCTCGATGACACCTGCCCAGGTTCAAGGCATCCCACAGTGTGCTTTAAGGCTTTCTACACTGCAGAACTGTGAAGAATCTTCTTGCTGCTAGCATCACCAGCTAGACTGGTGTGGTCATATTTTCTGGTTCAACTTCTGTTGCTGCATTATAAACTAAATGGAGCTTATTTATTTAAATACTAGAACATCCAGACAGTAAGGTATTACAATAGTCAAACCTAGATATACCAAAAGCATACATTATTTTTTTGCATTATTAAACAACATAATTGTTAATTTAGCAATATTTTATGCATTGAAGGATAGACTGTGTCTGATTTCTTTGAGAGAGCAGTGGGCTTAAGACACATCCTCAGTAAAGTAAGTGTAGAGAGCTCACCATTTACATTTAAAACTAATAATGATCAGTCAAATAGGACCTGAGCCTGGAGAGAGACGTTCTCTTTACTCCAACAGCATTTTTTACTCTAGCAAGGAGAATATTATGAACAGTGGTCAAGCAGCACAAGCAAGGAGACACAGCCCTGGTCAGAGGAGAGTAGCAGGTCAACTATGATGAAACCCAAATCCTCAATGATACATTCATAAATGTTGTTCCTATATAGGTGTGAGCATAATTGCTGTGCTATATTTTCTAGGATCTTGGAGATAATGGGAGAGTTTGATATTGATCCAGCAGCACTAAAGGGTTTTTCCTATAACTCAGAAGGCTTTCCTTAGATTCTGTTTAAAATACTATTCATTTAGTTTGGCACCATTTACATTAAAATTTCCAAATGTGGTCTGTTTTAAGATATGCATACGATCGTTATACCATGGTGCTAGTAAGGGGAGCTACATTATCTAACGTTTAGCGGAATTTTTATTCTAGACATTCAGCAGCCCAATCCAGAGGTGGGAAGTAATGAAATGCAAATACTTTGTTAATGTACTTAAGTAGATTTTTCTGGTATTCGTATTTTACTTCACTATTAAATTTTCGGACAACTTTTTACTTTTACTCATAATTTTTTTTTAAACAAATATCTGTACTTTATTTTTAATCTATTTAGTGACATGATCAATAATTTTTCTTTTCATTGCATGCCGTTTTAAGCCCATCACTCTATTTATCTGTATTGTGCGGCATTTAGAATCTACCACTGGTGTATAATTTCCTGGCTCTCACAAACCACAGACGTAGGCTAGTTTATGAAGCTCACAATGAGCAGGTCAGAAGTCAGCAAGAACTATGAGGCAGTCAGTCAGTGAGGGAGTCAGTGATGTAAACCAAGAACAGAGACATTCATTAGCTAACAAAATGTTTAATTCTTTTGTAATGATATGATATGATGTGAGGTCCAGTTACCAGCCTGACACTAAAACACGTAGTAGTAATAGCTTTTGACTTAACTACCTGTAAGAGCCCAAACTTCTTTACTTAACTTAAGTGAAAAAGTGTAGTCAGTACTTCAACTTTTACCAGAGTCTTTTAATCTGTTCTTCCACTTTATACCACATCATACTGCACATGGACACTTTAATTTGAATCACTAAATCACTTTAATTTGTACTGTCAATATCTGCCATACGCATCCATGTATACACATATATTTTCATATATTTTATGTAGTTTATACTTTTTATTTATCTACCTTTTTTATTTGATTTGATTTGATTCTACTATAGTGAAGGATGTGTGTACTTTTGCCACTTCTGGCCCAATCAAGCTCTTTGGGGTAAGACAGTGGTCCAGTCAATATCAATAACTCTGGGATATTAATTAATTAAACTCTTTAAAGTAGCTGAATTGAATGTAAGTTTAACACGGTAACATGGTGATGTACATATACTATGACCTAGACATATTTTAAAGGAGGTGAGGTAATGATCTGTGGAACTACGATTATATTTTACAAATGTTAATATTAAATCTAGAGTGTGTCCACCACTATAAGTGGGTCCAGTGGGTACATTCTGATATTTTTTACTGAATCTAAAGTGGAAACAAATGCTGTTCTTAGAGGGTCTTCCTGATTATCAAAATGAATATTGAGACAGTTAGACAGGGCTGGTGTATTTAACTATACCAAGAAGGATTAGTTTCATTTAAAGCTAAATATTCATTTGGTCTAAACCATGTTTCAGGTGAACAAAGTGCATTAAACTCCTGTTAAATAATAGTAAAATGTATTATATGTCATATATATACATCATCCCTTTCTGCCTAATTCTTGTATTTATATTTTAGTATATTTAGTATTTTTTTTTTTATTCCTATTTTTAAACTTAGTAATATATATTATACTTTGATTATACTTTTACACTTTTTATACTTTATATTTTTATTAATTTTAATTTCATATTCTATTTCTATTTACATGTTGGACAGTTGTAAAAAGCTACATGTAATTTCACTACATGTCATGCTCTGTATGAATGTGTATGTGACAAATAAAATTTGATTTGATTTGATTTGATTTGATATCTATAATAAAAGTGTTGATCTAATATTTAACAGTCTCATCTCCAGACCAAAGGCACTGGCTATGCATTCAGCCTTATCAAATGTAATGTTAATTAAGTCGCTAAATCAAATTAAAATGAATTTTCTGGGAACGATCATGACTTCTCTTCCATGCATCACAGACATCTACAACAAGAATTGCAGGGTGCGAGCCATGAGAACTATCAAAGACTTCCAGCACCCTGCACACAGACTCTTCTGCATGCTCCCATCATGGAAGCGCAGCCAGAGTCTGAGGATCAATCGCAGGGAGACTATTTCTACTATATACTATTATATTGTGTGCATGTTCTCTTTTCTTTGGGGACAAGTGACTATGTGACAAAAAAAAACATTGAACATTATTGAGCCTTGAAATAGTTATAAACTAAGCAAAGTTTACTTCTGGATTTACCACACTTCCTTTTAATTCATTTGAATTAGCTGTCTACAAGAGCAGGTACAATTTGTCAAGTTTTCTAAAATTGGTGAATTTGACTGAAAATCTTGGATAATTTGCTACAGCGTTTCTGGAGTCTTTGACTTCTGACTGTTTAACTCACTATACTTATTTTCTGCATGCGCATCTCAGCAGCCTTTTTTTTGTTTGAAAAGTGTTTTTTTCTTTTTTCTGATATACAAACATTTTCCATAACATAAAATGTTGTTGCAAAAAAAAAAGTCATATGAACAAAATGTGTACCAAAAAAGCGTGATTTTGTACAGTACTTTTGTACAATACTGTACAGGAAATAAATTTAAATGGAGCCATTTAATTTGCCTTAGTTCTCAATTAGTTTATTGATCTTTAATTTACTGTGAATTCATTTCTGTTAAAAATACATTTTATATGCAGCTTTGCAAATCATCTGATATTTTATTATATGTTGGTCTAGTCTTGATTACTTGGACAACATTAAATATTTTCCACCCCTCTATAATTTTAATCAGTTTTATAACCAATATTATTATATCAAGTGTACTTAATTTACAGGGGGAAGACCAGAAAACCTGAGAAAGTGGAATATTTCCAGCCTCCCATCAAATTGCCTCGCTCCAGTTTAAGGTAGACTTTGTCACCCCTCTCCATGATCACCAATCCTGCATTAGTAGCTGCCTCTCTGGTTACATCCTGGTCACCAGCAAAGGCAGAAATCATTGGCCATCCATTAAGCATCAAGCTCACCTACAACAGATCAACAGTGGAAAAAAAAAAATTCTATTGCTTTCTAATGACTCTATCTGTTTTTATGAATTTAGCATACATTTCAAAGTAAGATATACCTGTATAGTTTGTCTGTTGTAAGCTTTCACCACATGGAAGTTAAAGCTGTACACCCCTCTTCTTGGAGCCAAGAAGACACTGCTCTCCTGGTCAAAATGGCCACCAACATTCACCAAGATCTGTACAGAAGACTATGCAGTAATAAAGATATATTGCCCAAAAAACAGCTTTATAGTTGTTAATTATTTCTATGTTTACCTGGTCAAAGTAGATGATCATGGTACGATTGCTCATATCTGTGGGTTCATGGTTGGTTTGGCGAGTGGCAGAGAAGGCCACTCGGCCGGTGCCAGAGCGTACTGACATGCCCAATGCATTGTTTGCTGGTTCTGAAGATGGTGTTGAGTCACACACCACTAAACATTTACCTTCCAGTACAATGGGCTCAGTGTCATTCTGACTTGTCACCAACAAGGGATACCAAAGCAGAATTAACCCTAAAAGAGTTGCCACTCCAATGGATGGACTTCCTAACACTGTATGCATGTTTTTAAACGGTGCAATGGTGATGTACTAAGTAAAAGAAGGTTTAAATAACCAAAAGCCTAAAAGCAACTACTGTAATTTTCAGTAAAGTTATACTATCTATAGGAAACAAATATGTAGGTTGTTAACTAAAACAAAATTTGAGGGTCAACACCAAAGGATCTGCAGGAAAAAAAAAAGAGAAAATAAATAGATTAAGATTAGAAATAGTTCTTGGTCATCAGAAAATTTGCTTGTCAACCAAAAGGTAATTTTTAGAGGTGGAAGAAGAAATTGTTCATCATCAGGTACCATATTGGCTTACTGTCAACATACGGAAACAGAATCCAAGAGGGAGTATGTGCCAGGAGGAGAAAAAGGAACAACTCCGCTGAGTGACCATCTGTCTTTCACACACTTCCCCTCCCTCCTGGTGTTCCATAACATGCACCCACCGACATCCAACCCTATTCCTATTCCTCCAAAATATTATTTAAATAGTATCTCTCTAGTGAATGCTATATATTCTTATAAGTATTTTCTGAAAATATTTTGACTATTTTAGGGATTTTTGATAAGTAAAACCTTAAATCTTGGCAAACATGTGACTATAACTTTTTAGCTGATTCTTTTATTATTTACACATTACTAACTCATTGTTTCAACATAATCATAAAATATATAACACACACACACACACACACACACACACACACACACACACACACATTTCTCCCTTTTCAAGGATTGTTTATTTTAACCCCCAACCAACCCACCCCCACCCACCCCCAATTAAACTTCTAAATTGTATTTTATTTCCAATATCACTATAAAATATAAACATGGTTATTATGCAAGTCATGCAAATATTAAATGTTTTTAAATTATTGCTTAGAAACTTAGTAATTGAAAGAGTGTCACCTGTGTGCTGTATCCATTTCTTCTCCACAGTGATGCATAACACAAGAGAGGCTGACAAATCTATGAAGCATATGACTCCTGCCTTATTTATCCTATCTACTGAAGACCCTCCCTCTAGAACAGCCCATTTGATATATCTCCCTCTCTCTCTCTGTATCTCTCTGTATCTCTCTGTATCTCTCTCTCTCTCTCTCTCTCTCTCTCTCTCTCTCTCTCTCTCTCTCTCTCTCTCTATAAATGCATATATATCTCCTGAATATATATAAAATAACATTGTTGTCCAAAATGTTTTAAAGAAGAAGCAGAAGCAGCATCTAACTGTACTGATATCAGCTTGTGGGTTAAATACCCTAAATATGACCTTTGTTGAATACATGCATTGGGTAGAATTGTAGGACAAACTAGGGTAGTGGATTTATATTTAAACCTGGTCAGCAATTGCAGGGGTGCTATTTAACTTTTCTGACTACATTGTTGTACTAAACAAGAGCTTATACATGGGTTGGTTTTAGTTTTCACCTCCGTCCTTCTTGGCAGTTTCTGACTACCATATATAATAGCTGAATATAGCTTTTCTTAGCCTACCTGGTGCACAAGATACTGTTGCTGACTAACTTACTCAGTGACTAATGACTGCTAATAACTTACTTAATGACTAATGACTGCTCTGCCAGACATGTAAAATGAATCAAAACAATTAATGTACCTTATAATCACAGAAAGTGTCCTTAACTGGAAGCAAGCGTTAGGGAGAACGCTTAACCCAAAACCTCCTGAAACCCCTTGTTTGTCATAAAAAAGTTCTGGGATGCTAATGATAGCTTATTAACATTGTTCTACTGTATCTATTAATGCCAGAACCAGTGTTATTAAATAGCTGATGCTTTCATGTGTTTGTAAATGTATTTGAATTAACATACCTTGCTTTCACATACACAAAGTAAAGAACTAATCTTGCATAATCTCACTTACCAAATGAAACATAGGGTCTTTTCGGGAAATGAAGAAACGTTTTCCAGCTATTCTTTAAATTAGTTTGACAAATTAATCTCATGGTAAATAAATGAAAATAACTTCAAATGGGAATAATATGATTTTTGCTTCTTGCTTGGATTAAAAGAATAATACTGAAATTATTGGTGTCTGCTTTGGTGTGGAGCTCTTCAGTGGTTTTACTGTTACTGTACACCACACAGTCTTTTACCTTTTTTTTTTTGTTGTTGTTTGTTTTTTGACTATTCAGACGTTTAGCAGCAGCGCTCTTCTAACGCTTTAAGACTCGTACGGACTGCGTACAGCAGTTCATCCCTGGTAAAAATGACTGTACTTGAATGTGGAAAAGTGGAAAGGAAAGAAAAACTTGAAAAAGAGAGCAAGAGGGAAAGTCAGCTAATCACCCAAAAGTGCTTTATGTTTTTTGTTTTGTGGTATGATTCTGTGTTATGAAGCTGTTTTAATGAATGTAAAATGGACATTCTATCAGTTACTCATGCAATTGAGCAACAGTAATAGATAAGTTTTAAGCTTTAGAAAAGACGGAACATCACCAAACGGCAATAAAACTATCGTGTATAAACGTGTGTAAAGCCTTGGAACAGCTTTCTGAATGGAATCAATAATTTTTTATAAAATGAGTGTTGTAGTAATAATGATCATTGTTGTAATAATGAATCGTTTAAATCGAATTGAAGATACTACGCACAAATAGAACTGATTTGTTGTCTCAAGTTCAAATCACTGATGCAATAATCCTCATTTCCGCATTTCTTTCTGGAGCTGCTGATGTGTGAAACTCATTATTCACTCTTATCTTATTATCACTCTGCTGATAGTGATCCAGGTAGTGTTTCAGTTATCTGTGTGTGAGAGACCACACAATGGTGTCAGTGGCTTTACTGTATGGATAGTATGGATAATTTCAGTTAATTTAATAACCTGTTCAAATTTAGTTCTTTGTCTCTTACTGAATACACAATAATTGATATGCTTGTTGATAATGATTGTTGTTGATGCAGCAAAAAAATCAGATAAGGGGGGATGGGTCCTTAGGGTTGAAACAAACACATATATAAGCGACCACTTTGACTTCAAGTGCAACAATAGCAGCAGTTTTATTATGTAGTATAAGTCATGATTTCCCCCCCGGTGACGGAACTGGCGGTTTCTAAAAACTTATCATCAAACCTGCACAAGCATGTGGAGGTCATTTAATAATAACATATCTTTAGATTACATAATTGTTGTACTGGTGCGTTGCATCTCTGTGTGACTGTGTTTGTTAGCACCAGAGATGGGAATTAACAGGGACTGGGTGGTAAAGTGTCACTGCAGAACTAAGCTTTCTCTAGTGTCCCGATTTAAATATCATATGAAATTAATAAAAAGTGTTATATTTTAGAGTAGATTTGCTGATGTTGTGTTAACATCGAGCATTACTGTATAACCAACCATACACTTTTGTTGAGAATGCTGTGTCTAATCAAAGCATTTTGATTCTTCACTGCGGAAAAACACCAGAGTTGTTCAATGCGAGCAATTTCTAAACTCTGAATCTGCATTTGCGATTTCTCTTATTATCATAAATGACAAAAAAAAGGCTGCAAAACTGCATACCTCACATTAGACACAAGTGATGGATTGTAGTGTTTTTTCTTGCATTGTTTGCTACTGAAATGAACAGTTTTTATTCTTATCTGTACAAATCACTAAACAAATTCATAAATGCTTTTTAGTTTGTTTTATCTGTAGCAAGAATATGACCTTTTTTTTTTATCTAGTTTATAACGCTAATGATCCCATTAAATTGTCCTCCCGTTTAAATGTAAGTAGGTATATGAGGACATACTGTATACTGTTACATCAAATGTAACTGTGTGATTGTTAATGTAATAGTTCAGTTGTTCTGAAGTTGTATGAGGTTCTGTACTTGTCCTTAGTCAGTTTGTTATCTATACAAAACAGCATTCTGCACTTTTCTAGTCTGCAGGAGCAGAGAGCAGTGCAGGGACATCGCTGGAGAGCTACAGTGCTGAGCACAAGGACAGCAACACAGAAAAAAGACTTCTTTTAGACTTATTTTTGTTTCTGTTGCGCAATAAACAAGCTAGGCATAAAAACTCCATACAAGTCCACTTCAAACTTGACAAAAGTTGCATTTAAATTATGTAAAGGTGTTTCTTTAATTTAAAACAACTAGTTTGAGATTTATATCTCCTTGTCCTTTTTTAGCTACACTAGAATCCCCCACCCCCACCCCCACTGTTAAAAAGTAACTTCTGTAGATTTATATTTAAATGAACGACTTTTTACTTTTACCTGAATAGATTTTTAAACCGGTCACTTTACTTGTACTTAAGTAAAATTTCACTGAAGTAACAGTACTTTTACTTAAGTAAAATATTTATTACTCTTTTCACCTCTGGGTTCAGATATGTTTGAATGATCAATAACCCCAGTGTAGGGATGGATGGATGGATGGATGGATGGATGGATGGATGGATGGATGGATGGATGGATGGATGGATGGATAGATAGATAGATAGATAGATAGATAGATAGATAGATAGATAGATAGATAGATAGATAGATAGATAGATAGATAGATAGATAGATAGATAGATAGATAGATTGCAGAAGCAGAACTATTAGCACCAGACAGACAACTATTCAATAAAATTGTTTAATATAAATTCTATAAAAATTTATTTTTAAACAAATCAGTAGTTTTTAATAAATCTTTTAAGTGAACAATTTGTTCTCATTCTTTTTCATTTACTGAGTAATATTTCTTGTTTTGTTAAAACCCATTAATGTAAAACATGTTAGTGAAAAGCATGCTATTAGTGGGAGCTATTGAAAGAACACTTTGCATTGAACAGGATTCATTACTTAGTCTGAGCGAAACAGGTAGTTATTCTGAACAAACTGGTAAGTGTTGTTTTGTAACTGAACTGAACAAACTGGTTATTGCACACTTTTTTACTCAAAATAAATTTTATTACTCAAGTTTGGGCTCTTACATGTAGTGAAAAGCCATTACTACTACCTGTTTCAGTGTCACGCTGGTAACTAAACCTCACATCATATTTTTCACATTTGCGGCATTTGGCAGACGCCCTTATCCAGAGCGACTTACAACTGAGCAGGGGAGGGTTTTAGGGCTTTGCTCAAGGGCCCAGCAGTGGCAGCTTGGTGGTGGTGGGATTTTAACCTGTGATATTCTGAGCCAAAGCCCAATGCCTTAACCACTGAGCTACCACCTCCCTATTAATATATGAATACAAAAGAATTTCAAATTTTGTTATCTATTGAATGTGTGCAGGCTGAACATCCACCATATAGAACACAAGCAAAGAAAAGATGATGATGATCATGTGATCAGGAATGTCTCAGTTCTAAGTCATGTTTATATCACTGACTCCCTATGTCTCCATAACCCCAAACTTCTTGTTGCCTTCTGCCTGCTCATTGTTAGCATCACAAACTAGCCTACGTCTGTGTTGTGTGTGAGAGCCAGGACATGATACACCAGTGGTAGGTTGAGAAAGTCGCTTAATGACAGGAAATAGGTTGAATGGTTGAAAACGGTGCGCAAAATAGATCATGTCACCAAATAGATTAAAACTAAAGTAATGAGCCTGGATTGAAAATGTAATGAGTGAAAGTAAAAATCGGTCTGAAAAATAAATAGTGAAGTAAAGTACTGATGACAGAAAAATTTACATAATTACATTAACAAAGTATTTGTACTTCACTATTTCCCAAATTAATGAATGAATCTGAATGAATTATTTTGGTAAACAGAATCCAAAGTCTCGAGTCACTTGGTTGAATCAAAATCACCACTTTTGCTAAAAGAGTGCTTTTTTGCATCTCTTTCATGTGGAAAGAACTCTTATGGTCATGCAGTCATAGGGTGACCCCTTCTGGTGTGGAAGATGATAGTGAAGCAGTGATCATGAAGTGATGGAAAAATGCATTTAAAGATCTAAAAAGGACAAATAGGTCAAATCTCACGGCAAGAAATTAATATTGATTAATTAGATTAATAAAATTGTTAGATTTTTGCTTTTGCTTGATGTAATTGAAATGAAAAATTAGTAGAAGCATTTCCAAATGCAGTTTAATCATTTTAGTAAGGGAAATCCAACATGTCAGGCAAAACTTTCTCAGAATACTCTTTAACATGGCTAGGAGATCCCAAAAAATTAAGGATAAGTGGTAAAATCAGGGCCCAGGACATCCTATCATGTTCAAAATGTCCATTAGTATGTTTCTTTTCGCCTGCATGAACATGTATTGACTTTACATCCTGAATAGACGGTGAATGATAACTTCAGGAATCATCTTTCTAATCAGGTACACCACTGAGCAGATGTTATTCAAGGGACAGTGACACTGACATGTGTTCCTTCATTGATATGATGTTTTCATTAATGAATAGAGCAGAATGGATCAAATTGTGCAAAGCTATTCATTAAGAAATTGTGTGCATGTGTGCGCACACGCATGTGTGTGTGTGTGTGTGTGTGTGTGTGTGTGTGTGTGTGTGTGTGTGTGTGTGTGTGTGTGTATCAAACTGCATAATACAAACCCATTTCTGAAAAAAAAAAGTTGGGATGCTGAGTAAAAATATAAATAAAACAAAATCCACATGCAATATAAAATATTTAAACTGAGGAAAAATTAAATTTTCAAGGATTACTTTTTCCTTAAGGGAAAAAGTGGAGTGCAGGCAGGACAGTTTATCATTCTCTCCTACTCTTCTACTATGAAGTTATGCTGTTGTAATAGATGCAGTATGCATATAGCTTTGTTTTGAAATATGCAAAACCTTCCCTGTTGCTCTAAAACCTCTATGTACCTTTCACCATTGATAGTGCCTTTCCAAATGTGAAAGCTGTCCATTCCATAGACACTAAACCATGCCCATACTATCAGAGATGTAAGCTTTTGACCTGAGCTCTGAGGACAAGCCAGATGTTCCATCTCTTCTTTTGTCAAATTTAGACACCACATTGAATAATGTCCATACAGAATTGCACCAAATTGTTGACTTTGGCAACCAAAACCACTGCACTAATCAGTTCTTGATGGCTGCCATATCTGCATGGCCTTATGCCATCCTGTACAATGTTTTGTTATTGTGCTCAGGCAAACAATAGCTCTGCACCACTATCCCTGTAGAGTTTTTTTAGATTAATATGAAACCACACTGGATAATTCCACCTGTAACCTGTCTGCTTGTGTGAGTTGAGATGGTAAGAGGTGGTCACAATTACACAGAGTGGCAAGGAGGACTCAATGACAGCAAATCTTTCTGTTTTAGGTTTTGGTAGACAATGCAAAATGGGTTTTTTATTCACAGCCTCTATTACTTTTGCACTTCAGTCTTCATAGTTAACAAACTGTGTTAGCATGAATATTTTTTCCTATACTGTCATATTCTCATACACCATTCAAAAATGCATAAACTTATACTGTACAAGTTCTTTCCCATTATACAGCATGTAATAGTTTTTAGAAATCTTTTACACAGTTAGTGATCTTTTGTTTAATTCAGCTGTGTTTTTTTTGTGCTCAGGCAAATGATAGGGGTTAGGGTTACCCCTGTGCCTTAATGGGGTGTTCTATAAGATTACTGTGACCGGAAGAGAAGCTGAATAATTCCCACTGCAATTTAACTACCTCTCCACATTGGAAATGAATTGGGCTGCTGTTTTTAAGTTTACCAATGGCCACACCTCCTCAATCTCCAAGAAACAACTGTTGCCAATCGCATGGGGATCACATCTCTCCACAGCTTACAGAGAGTTGGGTGAGAAATTTGCTGTATCGTGCTTCTATTTGTTCATGTGATCTCAGAGTTATTGTCCCCTCACTGTGTTCCCTTGATGTGCACTTGCATCTTGGCAAATAGTTTATAGCTCAATGGGCAGCGAAACAAGCACTTTATCTCTCTGTGCAAACTCACATTACTGAGCACCCCATTATACACCCACTGAATTTCTTGAGCTTGTATCAATTGAATCACATCTCACACTGCACAACACAGGGGAGTTTAGTGGGGTGTAAGGAATGCAAGGGGTCAAGTATCCGTCCTTATCATAACAGGCTATGATAGAAAAAAAAGAAAGACATAATTATTAGTGTTTGTGCTTTATACAGTATAATGCACAAATATTTTTATATAGACATCATACAGTAATCATGTCATGATACAAAAATTTAATTTCTCAAGATTTTATTAATTTGATATACAATTATTGGTTGCTAATAATTAGCTTCACATAATTGACCCACTTCTTCACATCTTTCCAAAAAGAAACATTTCAGTGTCACATTTATAATGACCTTATTATGCAATAGCAACAATCCAAATGAAGCCTGTACTATTTACTATTAAAGGCAATGTTTAAGCAAATATATAGCCAACGATTCTGAATTTAGACTAGTTATGATAATACCACTGACACTGTATTAGCATTGAGAAACCACAATAAATGTGATAATTTTTACTACCACATGTGTTTATGGGTATCACATTTATATGAAGCTTGTTATGCATTAGTCAACACTCAATTGAGGTATATAGTGCTTAGCATAGTTGTGACCCTTTTTTAGGTGCCATGTATAGTATAAAGAGAAGAAGGTATTGCAGTATGATAATAAAACCCAAAACGTTTTTTGTGTCTATTCTAGATTCAGTAGGTTAATTAGTACGTTTTAGGATTCACCTTGCTGGCCACATTCCTGATCTAAAACTAACATACAGATTACATATAGAAAATACATTTACATTCTCCTGCTCTGCTTAGGACAGCACCCTCCCTCCCAGCAATGCAGACGGCACTAGTAAAGATTCTGGCTCTTGGAGCAATCTAGTGGCAAATGTGCCAAGAAAAAACTCCCTGAAAGGATATGATGAAAAAACCTTGAGATTCATAGGCAACTCATCCTCATCTGGGTGGTGCCAAATGTCCATTCAAAATAATTAAATTCTTTGTGGAGGTGTACTCCACATTCTTTGTTGTCAAAGGTAGTCTGGTACATTCCCTGCTTGCTCACAACGTACATTGTCTGTAACTGTTACACTTTAATAAGCATACCTAATAATCTGTGCGTCTTTCTCCCGCTTTCTCCTGCTCTCTGTCCAGCTACAAATGCCAGCTACAGATACCAGTGATCCTAACCTGGTAACCTAATCCCTGCTCTCCAGACCTGTCTGATTCATCTATATGAGTTACATCATGTTGGAGATCTTATCAACTGGACACCAATTGCCACTTACCTCGTCCCCCTTGATTCAGTTTTATACATCAGCCTTGTCTGGAAAGTGTTGCAGTATAATGATAGGGAGAAGAAGGTATTGCAGTTTGATGATAATCCAAGTGTTACACAAAAACCTGGGCATAAATGAAAGCATTTAAATGTATTAATACTATTACAATTTGCTGCTTAATTTTTTTAAATCATATATTTATTCTTTTCACGTAAATATTAATTTTGATAATCCAGTAGACCCTATGAAAACAGCAATTGTGTTTATTCTAGATTCAGTCGGGATGAATCAGTATGTTAATTTAATCTTAGCATGAAAGAATTCTGGAGCAGCAAAATACAATGAACTTGTTAAGTGCCTGTTAACTTGTTCATGTTAGTGCGCTAAAAGTCATTATTTTAAGTGTCTTTTAGTGACAATCTGACGGTGAAATGCTAACCTGAGCTATAGAGCATGCACTTAGCTACCTATTTATATTTAGCTAACATAATCTAATGACAAGCCATTGTAATGTTGTTCAAGTAAACATAACAATACAATCAATAAAATTGAAAGAAAGTTTCTCATTTTACTCAATTAATTTTCTTTTATGTAATTTTGACAGCTGAGCGATAACATGCTACCATTAGGTAAGCAGCATAGTAATGATGTAGCAATTTCTTTGCCCCACAACTTTTCTAGAAAATCCAGCTTGGTCTGAACAGTTACCAGGAGAAAACTATGCTGGCTAAAAATGTCACTGACATCTACAGAAGTACTTTACTGTATACAAAACAGCACTATTACTGTCAGATAGAGAGGTCACTGGGCTAGCTCTAGTTCTGATGCACGATTGAATGGTAGGCTTCATGTCCATTTCTGTGTAAATCTTCTCTTCAAAAATGAAATACAATATCTAAGTAGAGGGCCAAACCTTGTCAAAATATAATGCACAAGACAAACAGGATACAGAATATATTGCAAAAGTAAAAGATTAAGTAAAAGCAGTACATTCTGCTTTTATGTATCATTTGCCTGAGCAAGATGCTTGGCATCTTTTCTTGGCTGTCAGTTCATTAAGGTTCGGGGTTCGGTACGGTACGGTTCTGTGCTGTGCTGTGCTGTGGTCAGTCTCAGAATAGAGTGAAGGTGTGCATCAGTGAGAAGAATCCTGTGTGTGCTTTTGTTCATTAACTGCTCACACAAATTTGTACTTACAAACTTGCAGTGTGCAAGCAACCTGTAGCAGAGACAAAGCATCTTTTCTGGGATGAAGTTTGGAAACTGTGTACCGCCCACATAGTCAAACTTTGCCAGTTATAATAAAAATATGAAATTAGCCCAAAGGCCAGATATAATGGATCTAATATATTATAATATAATGGATGGGCCTTAAATCTGACATGTCTGTTGTCAACCATCAGCTTTTGGGTACATTGCTGTCAAATCACCGGCATTCTGAATGGGTTTGGTACTACTTAATTTCAGCGTTAGGAGGATCATTTAGTATCTGTTTGACTTCTACATTTAATGTGGCCATTTTGGTGTAACCTTCTAGACAAATGGCATTGCTAATTAAACTAAAATGATGTCTGGGGCAGGTGTATGATCATTGTACTGTATTATAGATTACACAAGTGTCACTTGCAGGTTAGAAATTAGCCTCGTAGTTGCACTGAAAACTAAAATAAAATAATAATAAATAATAATAATAATAAAAAGGTGATTTTTGTTATTTGGTCAATGAAAACTGTACATTTGATTTTTTGGCTTAGCTGTTACTTTACAATCAGTAGTAATTTGTATTAAATTGTTTTCTTGATTTAGATAACATTCACTGGCGCATCTTGTCATGTTTCACAAATTGTACCCCGATTAGGATTGAGATCTAATGTAAATTCGGGGGGGAAACCATCGACGGTAAACCGACTGCTGTACTGCTTCTTCAACCAAACTATGGTCTTGGGCAGAGTTGGTTAACCCGTTCCAACCAGTTATTTTACACCCCATGATGATTGACATTTGTTTAGACCAATAGGATTAGACAGTATTGCCGGCCCTCACACTAAGATCCAATCAGCGTGAGAAGATGAGAATGGGCCACGCTCTTTTTCGACGTTTGTGTTGGCAGGGTAGTTCCTGCTTTACGCTAGCTGTTTCCAGTAATCGTGTTGTGAGAGGGAGAAAGCCATGTGTGTCCAGGCAAAGGTAAATTACCATAGTGAAATTGTATCAGAAAACATTTGTAACCATTGATTGATATCGCTTTAGTATTTTGTAAATAAAAAAAAAAAACTGGCCGATCGTAAGAGCTATGCGGCCTTGTTCATGTACGTACTCCTGCTATGTTTTTTGTAGCACGTTGTCTTTGGTCCGGTTTGTTGATGAGACGAATTGAAAGAGTCCGAATGAAAGAAAGGCGAAAGTAAAAGACGAAAAGTTAAATTCTACTATAATAATCAATAAAAGCTAGCCATCTTAAGCTTTTTTTTAAAAATACATACATCACTGGTTGGAGATAGCAAAGATTTAATAGCATTGTGTATAGTCGGTGTTTAATTTTAGCTTGATATCCTGCTAGTCATCGCCTGGATCTTACCTTTACTACACTGTAGACATCATGATCACAACTCATATAAGACTCTACATTTATTTATTGTTTTGTTACTGAATGATAATTTAAAATCGTTCCGTCATGTTAGATAATAGAAAGTGGTCTATGACGGGACACTATGTTGTACTGCGGTGTGCTGGTAGACATGAAACCATGCCGTAATTGAGATGTTGTATGATTTCTGACTGATTCTCCACCAGAATCTCATTCTTCGGCTTCGTTGGCCCTTCAAGGGACTTTTCTCGTAAAAGACGACATAGTATTCGCTTAGAGAAGAAATAATTGGTCGAAAGGGGGAAGAGAGTTTGGTGAAAAAGAAGACTGTCTCACTTTGCCTCTCTTCTAAGGTTGATGGATGAGAGACTGGAGGTCCAGATTCACTCTAAGTACTAAAATGTAAGTATGTTTCAACCTGTACTGGGTAATATTGCAAGTTTCTTAATTTCGTATTCTAAATGTGTTTAGACTGGGGTTTGTATTATTTCTTTTTCTTTTATACTGTTTGACTAGATGGCAGATCCCATTATGGACCTCTTTGATGAATCACCACTGTTTAATTTGGATTCCCTGCCAGAAGATGCGTTTTCTCAGGGTTCCTCAGACCCAGTTGAGGAGGCGCTGAAGTTGGCCCTGGGCCAAGTGGATCCTCCGTTACATTCAGGTCCTGGTCCAGAGAACAGTATCCCTGTCCTTAGTGATAATGTCCAAGCACCACTAACAACCACAACAACCATCGCTTCTGTTCCACCTCCCGTTTCCATTCAGACAGTACCTCAGATGTCTGTTTCCATAGCTAGTAGTAGCAGTGGTTCAACTGCTGTTCTTTTGAGTTCTCCTTTGACTGTATCGGGGTCTCAAGTTGCTTCACAGCAGGTGCAAACCCAACATCTTCTTACACAGCAGGCAGCAGGGCAAGCAGCCCCAAAAATAGTGATTCTGAAGAGCCCACAGGGTCAGACCCAAGTTCTACAGAGTGTCACAGGAACTCCCGGCACCGCTGGGAAGCTTACCATTGCAAGAGTGGTGACGGGGACGTCTATAAGACCAGGAATGTCCATTGTCTCAGGAGGAACTGTATTAAATGCTACACAGTCTGCACAGGGACAAGTCAAGGTGGGGACAGGTGTCCAGAGGTTGGTGCAAACAGCTAATGGACCCGTGAAGCAGGTGCTACTCACCTCGTTACCCCAGACACATGTCCAGTTACCCACACAAATGCAAGCACAGACAGAAATGCCAAAGTTGCAACTTCAGACTCAAGTACAGTCAGCACAGGTGTCGCTACAGACACCGGGTCAAGATCAGGTTGCTGTTACAACTGGAAGTACAGTGGCAGCCCAAACACAAGGTGTCACACTGTCAACCGTAGCACAACAGGTACGACTTTTTATTACAGCCATTTCAGTATTCTAGAATCTGTATTGTCTTCTGATTGTAAGCGATGAGATTAAAATTGTTGAATTTTTTAACACATGGTAATTGAATATTCTACCAGATTTAGAAGCAGTTTTACTCATTCTTACACATTTAAAAGTGCTGACATCTACCTTAAGCTACAAGAAAGTGAAAAACTGTTGTGCATTTTACAAGATTGTTTTTGTTCATTTTGATTAATCACAACAAGTTTACCATCTGTATTGGGACTGCAACTAATCAGGCATAATCCAGTAATAGTTTACTAAAGGATGGTACAGAATTCTGTAATATATTGTTTTAGCAGCTTTTTTAAATGTATTTAATTAAATAATTTTTTTTTTAACTAGTTGTATATATTTGCAGTGTAAAGCATATCTGCAAGCTGATTTGCTTATTTGCAATTGAAAATATTATTCCAATACACACATCCACCTGCAGTCTTGCTAATGGAACCGCTCTGATGCTAAATTCATTAACGTGAGGTGAAACCCTTTTGACATGTTGAATCGACCCAAAATCTTTCAGGTTGCTTATTTTTTTTTATTTAATTTTTTGGGTTGTGTACTGATCGTAGAATATATTACGAACATTAATTTTGTAAAAGAAGAAAATTGAATAGTGTGTTTTTTAGTGCTTCTGGATTCATTTAGGGTTAATTGACAAGTAGATTCAGTGCTCACTACCCAACAATGCATAATGTACTCGCTTTCTAGGTAATAATTCATTAAGACAATGTTTACATATTTTCAAACTTTTGAGTTGTGATGCAAACTGTTTTTTATGCTCTCAATGTTTCTCATTCCCATAAAAATGATTAAAATATGCAATATCACTAGCATGAAAACAAGTGAAATCACGGCACTGTCAGGAGTTACTCATCCAAGTAACTGATAAATTAATTTTAAAATATTTTTCACATCAATTCTACATTCTAATGAGTTTAAATGCTTTCTGCAAGGAATACACATGTTATGTACTTGCACTAATGAAGGCATTTGATAAAGTTATGCAGGTGCCATGATGCTGTTTATTCACAGCTGTTTTGTTCATTTTAGACCCTTGCATTTGTTAGATGTTATTTAACAACAGTAAATGTACTAATAAATTAAGTGGACAGTAACAAAGTCAATGTGATTTGTTACAGTACTTAAGTAGTTTTTTTGCGTATCTGTATTTTACTGAAGAATTTTCTATTTGGGGAGATTTTTTCTTTAAATTCACTAAATTTCAAAGTCATACCTTACTTTTTACTCAACTACGTTTTTCAAAATCAGCCGTTCAATCAGGGTCGAGTGCACGCTCTGTTTTTGACTGCTATGGACTTAGCATGAGCATACAGTTCAGCATCACTTTACCATATTGAGAGTAATAAAATGATGGAAGAAATTTCTGACATTACAAACATTTATGTATAACTGGTTAGTCAAATTTACAGAACGGACAAAATATACGATCATTAAAGAAGAGTAATAATTGACTTTGTGTAAAAGGTCAAATTAAACAGTGAGCATGTAAATGTCCTCATCTAATGATGTTAGTAGGCTTGCAGCATACAAGGAATAGAAATTCTTGCCCCAGTCTGGCTGTGTTCTTGTGGGATTATACAGCTGCTGATATGCCTCCCATTGCCTTCTTTTCCTTTAACATAACTCGCAAAAAACTCAATAGGTCAAATTAAAAATAACTTAGACAAGATATGCGTTTGATGCACTAACTAGACTTAACACAGAGCATGTAACTAAAAATATTGCTAAATGAACGTAAATGTTGACCACAAATTGCATAGATTTTAAACTGTTTAGACCCTATTTGGAAATACAGATGTTTGTAAATGTGTGTGTGTGTGTGTGTGTTACATTTAATATTTAAACTTTTTTAAAGATATGATCTTTACTGCTCTACTTATTTAAGCATACTTTAACAAAGGTCTTAAGTCCCCTTGATATGTACAATTGTCAGGACTTTCTCCAAAGTTAGCTGCTAGCCACTTCCTGTTTAGCAGCTAACGATAGCACTATGGATTCTTTAGTGTTTTCATGCATGCACAAATTTAAATTTTCTTTCCGGAGTTTCTTTTTTTATACCCCTGGTTGTGTATGTTTTTATGTTTAATAATAATTTAAAAAATGCATTTAAAGTGCAAGGCAGCGTCTGAACAAACTTTCGGTCCACAACTTTTTTTACGTTTCTGTGGGAACTCCGATATTAACTATGTTACACCCCTAATAATAGGGATTGTAAATATTTTGTGAGCACACCAGTGTTATCTGGCACTGCTTTTATCCTCATGGACACGGAATTCACCAGAGCTGCACAGGCTGTTGCTGGGATCCTCTTCTACTTCTCCATAATGACATCATGGAGCTGCTGGATGTTAGACGCATGCTGCTTCTACGCCTTCTGCTTGAGGAGCCCCACAGGTGCTCAATAGGGTTCAGGTCTGGAGACATACTTGGTCACACCATCACCTTCAGCTTCCTCAGCAAGGCAGCTGTCATCTTGGTGGTGTGTTTGGGGTCGTTATAATGTTGGAAAACTGCCGTTCGGCCCAGTTTCTGAAAGGAGGGCATCTTGTTCTGCTTCAAATTGTCATAGTACATGTTGGAATCCATGTTTCCCCTTAATGAACTGCAGCTCACCAGTACCAGCAGCACTCATGCAGTCACATACCATGATGCTACCACCACCATGCTTGACTGTAGGCAAAACAATTTTAATGGTTCCCCTCACCAGGACATCACCACACATGCTGGACACCATCTGAGCCAAACAAGTTTATATCAGTCTCATCAGACCACAGGACATGGTTTCAGTAATTCATGCTCTTGGTCAGGTCGTCTTCAGCAAAGTGTTTGCAGGCTTTCTTGTGAGCAGCTTCAGAAGAGGCTTCATTCTGGGATGACTGCCTGCAAACCGACGTGTTACAATGTCTGGTGTACAGTCTGAGCACTGACACGTGGACCTTCCTCTTCTGCAACCTCTAAATGCAAAGCACTGCTGCAGCACCCGTCTTTTTTTTTTTTTTGAAGCAGCTTCTGCGCCCTTGCAAGGACCCATGGACACTTGTGAGGTCTGTTCCGAATGGAACTCGTCTTGGAAAACCTCTGAATGACCCTGACCACTGTGCTGTAACTCAGTTTCAGAGCTCGTCTTATAGCCTCAGCATCTTTGTGGAGAGCAACAATTCTAATTCACTCAGAGTCTTTGTCATAAGTTGCCATGTTGAACATCCAGTAGTCACTATGAGAGAATTGTACTCAAAGCACCAAATCTGAACTGCTCTAATACAAAATACACACATTTGTATGGTCCTGTCATGCAGACAAAAACATGAACATGATGATTAGGACATGTGGCTTTGCCTGGTTGTCAGTAACTATGTACTTATGTATAACAATGTATTTATAGAGTTAAAGGCATAAATGGGTGTTTACATTATAAATATAGAATAAGACTATGCGTCAGAATTTCTTTGCAGTCACCAAGTTCAGGAAAATATATAGATAGCTCACTTGCTATTCCAAACTGCTCAGTTTTTTTTAGGGCTATAAGCAACCCTTTGCAAGTAATTAGACCTTAATACTACCCCAATCAACCATACAGGCAGATAATTCACTAAAGGAAAAAGCTCATTCACATTCCGCAATGATAGGAATGTGTGAGTGGTTAATCATGCCAACATCATTTGACAATAACATTGACGTTTCCTCTAAAAAAGCCATTTTGCTCAAGATGTAATCACAGTAGTGTGACATTCACTTAAACAGTTTTACAAAATAATGTTTGAAACCTATTCAACGCATTCTGCCTTTGCACCAAAACCCTGTTAGCAAGCACTGTCTCGCATATAACCATGTAAAAGGTGCATGCCTTCTATGACCTGTATAAGGGGTTGTATTGTAGCATATTGTTAGTAGAATGTATTCAGTGATGTAAATTTCGCTTGTTTTAGCTCATATAGTGACTCTCAAGTATAATTATAAAATAACTTTTATGGGAAAGGTGATCGTTCAGTGTCATTGGACTCTGGATCGGAAGGTCAGTGAAGTCAGTGGAGAGGAAGAGAAAAAGCGTTACAGACTGATTTTCCAGACTGACAAGACGTTTTTCTTACTGAACAGATGAGGTGCTTAATTATCTGTTTTGGTGCAAAGCTTGTGGAGAGCAAAAGAAAAAAAAAAGTTTTACTTCAAATATGATAACGGCTAATGGCTAAGAGGAGGTTTTGGGAAAGTTTAGCATATCTGTTTGGTAATCTCTGCTCTATAGCAAATAAGTGAATAAGGTTAATAGCTGTCTTTATGGTTCTTATTCCCCATCATTTAGGCTGAACCTAAAAGGATCACTCTGGTGCTACAGCCGTCTTCACAGGGTGGGACAAACCAGGCTGGTGCAGTGACAGTTGGTGGCAGTCCATCAGCAGGAGTCGGACAAGGCCAGCAGCCCAGGCTTTTATTGGGCTCTCTGCCGGGAAAATTAGTCCTTCAAGGTGGCCAGCTGGCCGCTTTTACCCAGGCTAGAGCAGGCCAGACAGGGGCACAACCAAAGGTGCTCACTATCCAGCTTCAGGTACAGCAGCAGCCCAACCAACAAGGAGCCAAGGTGAGTCAATATTTTTTCATAGGGTTTAGGTGAAGGGTCGAGTCTTCAGTGATGGAAATTCAATGGTACCTTAGTTCAGGAAGTATTCAGAGCTACTTCGAACAAGCTTATTCAAGTGAACTTTAAGGTTGTTTATTGGCCAACAGCATAACACTGAAGTGCCTGGCTAGCTTCTGTCTTGTCTAAAATATTTTGGTTTAATACAAACCACTAAATAGTTTGCTTAGTTTAATTTTTGGTGTCAAAATATTGAAGATTTTCTGAAATATGGTCTCTTATGGAGGACTTGCACCCAAAATATTGTTAAATGTTAAACATGCAAGAAATGTTTTGTTTGGCATGATCTGCCAAGTCAGTGTTTCACAAAAGAAAAACAAAGATTAGTTTCTACGATATGAAGCAAATTGAGTGGTTAGTACCAAATAAGCCCAAAGAAGGACAACCAGTCAACAAATAATGGTCTAATTTATGTGGTAGGACCACAACTATCAATTATTTTGATAATTGATTGATTAGACGGCTTATTTCCCCTAATTAATTCGATAAAAAATGCAGAAGGCACTTAATGAGTTGAACTATATTTAATTTACACATAAGTTTATAGTAGCTGCTTGTTAAAGTGTATGGGTGTATAAACAAATTCACTCATGATGGATTCTTTCTTGTTTCTGTAAAAAAATATATATAAAAACACAATTTGAGTATGCAAGGTAAAGCAATTTGTTTTAATTGTTTTTAATGCTAATTACAGATGGCAAGTTGACAACCATGCTTAAAACGAATCTAGATCAAATATAATATTGTTTTGACAAGTTTGTTAAAAAAATACACAGATATACAGTTCAGTTGTGAAGATATAAACATCTAGAATATATAATAAATTACATTTTGAATAATAATTTAATGATTTATGCATAAATTAAATATACAAACATTAAAACAAGCATTTAACGTTTGAAAACATAAGTTACTGTTGAAGTAGTCAAAAGAACTACTAGAAGAGAATTGAATGGAGAAAAGCAGCAAGTTAACAGACCTGATTTTAAAAAAAAAAGTAAAAAATGTGCATCGGTGTACAAACGCATAATTATTCGCTGAAAACCACAACAGTAACTAAAAATATAATCATTTACTGCTGCTGTTATTTGCTGCTTTTAGATTTAGTGTTTGTTCGCACCATTTGAATTGAATCAGTCACAGTGTTGTGAGCTGATTGTGCAACCTGATGCTCGCGAGTCACAACAGAACAGATCCAGTGCGACTGTCCTGAAATTACAGTTTACACAATAGCACTTCATTATAACTTTCACATGATGAGGATGACCAGTGTGTTTTCTCTTCATGTGCTCATGCATCACTGTGATACTTCCATCCCACACAAGCTCTGCTTTGCATACCTTGCAGGTTACAGTCTTCTTTATTGCGTTTAATATAAAATGCTTCTATGCCTTGGATGACTTGAAATTTTTTTTGGACATTATTTTTATTATTGCTATTTGTTTGAACTTCATGTATGTAGAATTGGTTAATAAAAATAAACACTTTAAGTTAGCTTGGGATAAACACTAATTCCAGAGCTTGTTCTTATTCAGTTTCAGCTGGTTTCTGGTACAGCAAATGCAAGTGGTTGCCACCAAGTAGTCCAGGTTTCTCAAGGCCAGGGAGGACAAAGACTGGCTGTGCCTGTTAAGCTTCTGCTACAACAACAGGTAAGACGAACAGTTTATACAGGATCAAGTACAATAATTAGTTTTATGGACAAATTAAAAGTTACATTAGAAAGCATTCCTTTAAACATGGATTTGTATATTTTTCCCTGATGATTGTGTAAATCAAATTGTACAAAAGGAGGCAAAAAACACATTCTTTGAAACTGGCTGCACAGCAATATCCATTCTCCTTTACATCCAACTTTCAGTCTCATAGTTTTAAGTCTGTCTTTATGATAAGTAATGGAGGTAGATGATACTGGTTGCGGAGCTGAATATGGTGAACTGCTGGGTCATTATTAGAGGAATTCTGTAAGGCTATAAGAAGGGCTCAGGACATAATGTTACCACTAGGGGACGACAACAAATTTACCCATGTGGAAAAGGGCGAACTTGCATGCTTAAAAAAAAAAAAAAAAAAAGACGGTTTTGGTTTGTGCATAGCTTTTTTTTTTTATTTTTTTTTTTAAGAAAAACATTTAAGAAAAGTATTTCTGCTTACATGAAAACGTCTCTTTTTTACGATATGATTTTACCAATTTAAGTTAAAGTGCTCTCCGATCACCATCATTCAAGATTTCTTTCAGTATTGCAGAACCTGAGTTGTTTAGACACCAAAAATCTGTTCTTTGCACGTTCCTTGGATGCTCATTACGGCAACGCATTTGCAAATCTATATTCTTAAGTTAAATGCTGCAGCCGTATTTAAAGCCAGAAAAGAAGTCAATATAAGAAGTGAATCTAAAATACGAGTATTTTGTGATATTTGGCACAGCTGAGATAACCATTACTTTTCTTTTCTTAATGTCTTGCATGTTTTAAGACAAGCTCAGCTTCATGTTCTGGGGGTGCTGTTTCGGTGGTGAAGGTCATCAATACCACAGCTGGATCTTCTGCTAACTCCACAACTGCCTCACAGGGTTTACGTATAGTCAAGTCCACTGAGCCCTTGAGGAAAGTAGAAACTCTGTGTAAGCAGGAGAAAGCCAACCGGATTGTGGCTGAGGCCATCGCGCGGGCTAAAGCTCGTGGTGAGCGAAACATTCCACGTGTGCTCAGTCAGGATGAATTACCTGCTAGACAGACATCCGATGATCTCGATGGTGATGGTGGTCCAACTGGGACGAAGAAGAAAATTGCAGGAGGGAACAAAAAGAAAAGCCCTACTTTGGGTGCACCTACTGTGAAAGCTTCAGTGGGAGACAAGAAGGTGAAGTTGAAAAGTACTGGATCGGTGGTGTCCGGAGGCAGTGGAAGCTGTAAGAGTAAAGGCAAAACAAAACCCAAGTAAGTAGTCTCTCTCTCTTTCTCTCTCTCTCTCTCTCTCTCTCTCTCTCTCTCTCTCTCTCTCTCTCTCTCTCCCTGTGTGTGTGTGTTATCACAAATGATTAATGGACTGTTAGGTGAAACCTGTAATGTGGAAGTGGTAGCTCAGTGTTTAAGACTCTGGTTTACTGATTGGAAAGTTGTGGGCTGAAGCCACAGTATTGCCAAGCTCCCACTCTTGGGCCCCTGAGCGAGTCCCTTAACGCTGTGTGCTACAGAGTTGCTGTATCATGGCTGACCCTGCGCTCTGACCCCAGCTTCCTAACATCGGTGCAATATATGCAAATTTCATTGTGCTGTAATGTACATGTTTACATTCTTTCCATCCAGAAATAGTCAATTATAAAATTGACTTATTTTGTATGGAAAAAGTTTATCCATATTATTTTCCAGCAGAGCACATCACTAGACAGCATCACAATTAATGTTGTGGTAAAATACGAGCACTGATATTCTACATGTAATATTTGCTAATGTTGGAAGAATCTTTTCTCAGAATTTAAAACAGAAAATTCCACGATACTCTTGGGTTGTGCATGTGGATTGGTAACTGCTGAGAGCTTTGACAATCCTCTGCATGGAGTCTGCTGTGTGCTCATACACATGCTAAAATCTTTCTTCAAATTCCAAGTGTAATGATGCAGGTTTTAAAAGAGATACATCAGCGACACAGATCTTTTCCATTCCAACTTGTCCACATGTTGGACTTTATCTGTGTAACAGCTTGTGACTATGATGATATTGGTATGTCCTCTGTCAGAGTTGGAACTATACAACTATAATAATATAAACTCCTGGTCTTGATGGCCGTTTCTTACTGTGTGGTCGACTCTGCAATCTGGTATGTAGTGTGGTCGACAGTAGCAACGCAAATTTAATTTGTTACTGTACTTAAGTAGCGTTTTCTCATATCTGTAGTGCTCCGTTTTGGGTAGACTTTGACTTTAACCTCACTACATTTCAAAGTTAAATATCAACTACATTTTTGAAAATCAGTTTTTCTTTTTTTAATTTTGAGTGGATAAAAACAACTGGTCAAACACGCAGCAAGCCACCAATCAGGGTCGAGCGTGCTCTGTTTTGAACTTGTTTTGATTCGCGCTTGGTGTATCTACTTATTACCAACATACATTACAGCATCAGTTCAACAAAGAGCAGAACATTTTGAGAGGATTAAATGCTGGAAGAAACTACTGACTTGAACTCGTCACAACACCCGTGGCCTCGTTTGAGGGTTTTTTTTTTTGTAAGTGATAATTTGAATAGATTTCAATCAGTGATAATTTGAATAGATTTCAATCAGTGTTTGACTCATTAATATCATTCTATTAATGGCTTGGTGTGCTGAGCTGATTAAGCAGAGAGTCTTGTGACAAAAATGATAATGGGAAACATTTTATAATGAATCATAATACTTTGGATACATGTGTACATTTTTGTACTTTTACTCAAGTAAAAGTTTAAAAGGAGCACTTTTACTGGATGTGATATTTTAGTGTATCTCCACTGACATACCATGTTCCTCTGCTAACTACTTGGCTGACTTTTTGAAATGTTGCTAGAATAATGTTGCTATGTTTACCTATAATTTGTTCTTTAGACCTAGTGTCAATCTGACTGGAAATTGATTAAACAGTTCCAGAGAAATTGCAGTTTAGTTTTTTGTCATATCCCACTTTGTTACTGTGTTGTTTCAAATAGTGCCCTGGCTATTCACAGCATGGCCATTGATTTATATTCATTATCTGATTGATTTAACAACAGGGATGTGCATCTCCATAACTGAGGCAGATGTGATTTGCATATACTTTACCCTACATACAGACAGTTCCCCAAGCAAGTCCATAAGAGTGTAAAACTGTAAAAGCTGTAACCAGATACATTCGCACCTGCCTTGACAACACTGTGCTCACCAAAAAGATTTAGACCCACTCAAACCAATAGGCGTGGATAAACTGCAAAGTTTGATTTATGCTCTGAGCTACTCTGCTGCATTTGATCCAGTTACTACCAGTGATTACAAGAAGGCCAGATATGATCATTAAATAGCCATTAGGAATGCCAAAGGGAATACAGACCGAGACTGGCGTCTCATTACCCTACTGCTGTGGCAGGCAGAAGCAGGTGTGAGATCACTGACAGCTGCAACATAATTGATGAATTGAGATTCCCAACAATACAATACACACTGCTCTTCCACACCTGGAAAATAAGGACAGTTATGTTTGAAAGCTTTTTATCGTTTTAACACAGTAATACCATTAAAGCTTTTCAAAAAGCTCCACAGACTTGGTGTACCACTCTTTCTCTGCAGCTCTTGGCTTTCTAATGGGCAGACTTCAGACTGATACCATTGGGAAACACAAATCCAGGTCACTAATCATAAACACATGTACCCCACAGGGCTGTGTACTGCACCCCACATTTTACACACTCTTCACCCACAGCTCATGGCCTCCCAGAACAACACCAGCATTCTCAAATTTGCTGATGAGACAACAGACGTTAAACAGATTACACGAGGTGATGAGTCAGCATACAGGAGGGAAGTGAAGGGAAGCTGACTTAGTGCAGTGCTAGGATAACAGACTCTCTCTGAATGCCAGAAAAACAAAGGAGATGCTTGTTGATCCACTGAGGAGCAGGGAGCAGCACACAGCTTTATACATAGTTGAGACTGATGTGGAGAGGGTGAGCAGCTTCTGTTTCCTGGGTGTTCAAATGACTAAGGATCTCACCTGGTCTCATAACCCTACACAGCTGGTCACTGGAAATCACGTCAGCATAATCACTTCTTAAGAAGGCTGAGGAAATATGGTGTGCCAAGCTGAATTCTCAGAAGCTTTGATAGGTGTGCTGTTAAGTGTCCTCACCAGCTCCTTCACATACTGGTTTAGAAGCTGCACAGCAAATGATTGTAAGGGTGGTGAGAGCTGGTTAAACCATTGCTGGAGCAGCATTATCAACACCTCTACCAGGCAGGAGTCATCAGGGGAGATCATCATTGTCAAATACAATAAACACACCAGCACAGCCTTCTTACACTCCTACCAGCAGGCAGAGGCTACAGGTGTGTTTAAGACAGAACGTCAAGTCTGATACAGATTTTACTCACAGACCATCAGACTTGTGAATGACACCCACCCTCTGAACCCAACAGGTGTTTACTTTCACACACACACACACACACACAAATTTCATATTACATAAGACGACCTCTGTGTACTATTTTGGCACACATGCACCCCTTTACACTGGGAATACCAACATGGACCCATTTTTACAGTGCCAACTGTACACTTTTTACTTCTGTAATAGGTTTCGATGGGCTGCTTGTAGAATTCAGAGTATGAATTTAATTGCATGGTGTATCAGTCTGTTTACTGTACAAACTCTTGAATCTGAATCTAATCTCAAACAAACTGCGTGTTTTTGGGGAACTTGGTGTCTGCGTTGCCCCAAGTTTGTGGTGATCGCTTTAAATACCAGCTAAATAATCTTCTGCCACCGAAATCTTTTACAACATACTGAGGCTGTGTTGATTTAACTTCTGAGAACTCTGTAAACGTGTACGTTTATATTTTTTCATTTTGCGGCATTTAGCAGACGCCCTTATCCAGAGCGACGTACAAAAGTGCTTTAAATCTCTAGTAATGAATAAATCTACACTGGTACGCAAGATTACAAACTTAATATAAATATAACTCGAATTCTACAAACTTGGAAAGTGCTAATTTAGGTATTTCAGGAAGAGGTAGGTCTTCAGTCGTCGCTTGAAGATAGTCAGGGACTCTGCTGTACGGACATCTAGGGGAAGTTCATTCCACCACCTCGGTGCCAGAACAGAGAAGAGCCTTGAAGTGTACTTACCTCTCATTCTGAAAGAAGGTGGTACCAGTCGAGCAGTGCTGGAGGATCTTAGACAGCGTGGTGCAAGGTTTAGATTTAGCGAGGTTTAGCAACGTGTAGATGTGTGCAATGCAGAGACATGGGCACATTTGTTGGAACCCATCCATGAAAAAAAGAAGTAGCTTAAAAATGACACAAGCTTTGTTTTTCCTCATGTTTGATTTCAACAAAATATTTTAAATGGACTAAAGTACTATGGACAAAGCCGGCTTCAGATGTTGCTGGGATTTGATGGTATTGATTTTGATTTGAAGTTGAAAAACATTTTAAACATGGACATGTGTATTAATTACCTCTTGCATGCCTATCCTACATTTACAAACCTTGACTAGCGAAATGTAATGAGTTTTTTTTTTTTTGTAATGAAGAAAACATTATTCCTGTTGTTTTTGTTGCACCAGTAAAGGCAAAGTTTATTAAGAGTCTTTCCTTGTAATTTAGATTGTGCCAGTGTCGTTCTGGATCCATTCATTAATTACCATTCTTAAATTTAGAAAAACTTTATATATATATATATATATAATCTCTTTTTGTTCATTGATCTGTACTTCAATTGAACAAATTAAAAAGTAGTTGATGTTATGGTGGTCTAATACACTGATTATTCAACCCTCTTGATATCAGTCAGTGTGTAACATGGATCTCGTTTGACACACCTGGTGTTACGCTTTAAACTAAATACCCAAGTTTCTTTTATATGTATAAGTGGAATATTTTCTCAGATCTATAGGTCAGTTTTGTTATCTTTTTATCTTTTCTTTGTTTCTCTGCAGCACTATCACTCTAGTGGGTGGCAAAAAAAGGAAAAGAAATGCATCTTCAGACCATTCTGATGGAGAACTGAACCCTCCTGCTACAAGTCTCACACAGGAAGAAAGCCTTTCTCAGGTAAAGCCTGGTTTACACTCTGCACATATTTTGAACTTGAGGTTGCTGTTCACAAATTGGATGCCTAGTTTCCATTTCACATTTCCTTCTAATGTCCACCTGAAGGTGAAAAATGGTAATTTTGGAAAGGCAGTAACCTTTAAAAGCTTAGCGTTTTCCTTACATTAACATGTTCACTACATCTCAGGAAGGGGGATTAAATTAGACGACTAGAGTAATTATGTTGGTGATTGGTGGTACTGCATTAACACTGAGTTCAGAACCTGGGATGTAAAAGTTCTTCAATACCACTCCTGCATTATTAAAACAATTTCTTTCAATATATTAAGTTATCAGAAGACCATGCATGGAATGTTGAGGTAGAAAGAAATTAATTGAAGGTATGTTTTATCTTAAGGGAGCATTCACAATCCCTTCTATAGAACATCTCTGAAATATACAGTTATTTATTTACTAACAAACTTTAATCTTATGTCATATTCACTACCTCAGCACTTTACCTGGTTTTCTAACAATATTTTCTTTGTATATTGTGATATTATTAAACATAGCTACTTGTTGCTTATGTGTTTTGTTTGTTTACTAGTTCCAGGATTCAGGCTGACCTTTTATGAAATTGTTGGTGAAATAATGTCCGAGCTGCAAAACAAAATATGGGCCATTGTTGTGTTTGTTCATCTTACTAATTATTTGTTTTTGTTTTTTTCCTCTTCCTAATTTTGACCTCCCAAAAGATGAGACGTTCTAATCGTCAAGTGAAAAGGAAAAAGTATACAGAGGATTTGGATATTAAAATCACGGATGATGAAGATGAGCCAGGGGAAGATGTGGATGTGACCACCCCAATCACCATCTTGACTACAGGACATTCTCAAGCTATGGGGCCTCCATTTCAAGAGCTAGAAGGAGATGGCCTTCCCAGCATGCAGTTCTTTGTGGTAAAACTTAATTTTTGTTGTGGCATTACTGTTCACATTTGTATTTTTTTTTTTTGCATAGTTATTGGAAGATGCTACTGTCAATTGGTATGCAATCTAGCATCTCCACACAATTTTGTTCAGGCAGAAAATATTTTTGTAGCTTTTAGTTATATTTCAATCAAATGTTTAATCATGAGAAAGTATATTTCTTGAATCTGCCAATTGTGCATGTTAATTACATGCCTGGGGCTGTTAAGATCCACCTGGTTTCTTCTTTCTGCATGTATACAAAGACCTTTCATAAAGTAAGACCGTGACCTGACAGTTTGTTTAATACAGTCAGTTCATTTGAACACTGATGTCTTTTTTTCATTCTGATTTAATAACATTCCACAACTGCTGTTTCTCCATCATCGAACTTTATTATATTTATTAATTTATTTTAATTATTTGTTTTTGTTGCGCATATTCAAGTCCGGATTTTTGTGATGTAACAAATTTAAACCAAGATAAATCTTTCATCTTAATTGTAAAATTAAACATATACATTTAAATACACTTTTATATGTACAACATAGATTCTTCTAGCATTTTAGGCAAAATTAGGGGGGGGGTACAATAATCCTGATAGGCATCCCTGAATAGCTCTGTTTTCCTTGGTCCAGGTGAGAGAAAGCGGTGTGCAGGCTGTGGTTGGTGGTTTTTGATTTTGTTGGACTGAGATGTAGCTGTTGGGAGGAGTAGCTGAAGGCTCTGCCTGGTATTATAAGCACTCTAACAATGTGGAAGTGAACGCTACAGTGTGTTAGTCAGTCATGAGGCAGGATGGGGTGTTTTAAAACTTAGTACACATCCGTTTGTCGTGTTAATGTTGTTCTGATTTTCAACTTGAAATGTAAATGCAATTAATTTTTTTTTTTTATGTATCTCAGGAAAATCCAAGTGAAGAAGATGCGGCAATTGTAGATAAAATTTTGACTATGCGCCTTACCAAAAAGGAGGTAAATTAACATCCATGACCTATTCTCATTGTTGTGTTAGAAACCTCCTAACCTACATGCACTTCTTTAGGTATCTCCAGGCCAGTATATCAATGTAGAGGAATTCTTTGTCAAATACAAAAACTAGTAAGTACTGGCTTTTTATTTTATAAATATATATAATCAAAGACATAAATGTATTTCTGTGAGATTGATCTTACATGCAACAAAAATTCTAGTTCCTACTTGCACTGTGAATGGGCCAGTCTGGAGCAACTTGAGCGAGACAAGAGGATCCACCAGAAGCTGAAGAGATTTAAGGCTAAACAGTGTCAGATGAGAACCTTCTTCCACGAGGTGGGTCTTTGTTAAAGAATTCGGACATACATTCTGACACAAGTTCTGAAAGGAAATTGGGGAAACTCGATTTGTTGTGACAACCTGATTTGTCTTCAGTCTGATTCCAGACTGTGTCAGTGTTTTTCCAGCACCAGCTACAATATCAATTAAAACTGTGTTTGGTTATTTGTTGTAAAATAATTTCTATGAAAAGCATTTCTCTACTGTGGTAGCAGCCATTTTGTCAGTGAAATTTGACAAAAGTTGTATGTAAATTTCTGCAGTAAAACAGATGAATAAAAGTAACATCTGTAGGGTTAAAAAAGCTGGCTTGCTCATTAGCGATAAACCCGCAATTATAAGGAACAAACTTATACGCGTAAAACTTCTCCTTTAATCAGCTTTATAATCTCTTTATAAGCTGCTTTAAGACAATGGCCATTGTTAGATGTGCTAACACACAAATCAATTGAATTGAAATTTAAAAGACAATGGCTGCACTATTTGCACACATCCAGTAAATGCAGTAGTAGAAAGTCTTTGCATGTTGACAGCTGACCACCTCCATACTAATAAAATATTTTGATAAAAAAATAAACATTTATGCAGCATGTCATAGGACATGGAGCATGCCATAGGACATGGAGCATGCCATAGGACATGGAGCATGCCATAGGACATGGAGCATGCCATAGGACATGGAGCATGCCATAGGACATGGAGCATGCCATAGGACATGGAGCATGCCATAGGACATGGAGCATGCCATAGGACATGGAGCATGCCATAGGACATGGAGCATGCCATAGGACATGGAGCATGCCATAGGACATGGAGCATGCCATAGGACATGGAGCATGCCATAGGACATGGAGCATGCCATAGGACATGGAGCATGCCATAGGACATGGAGCATGCCATAGGACATGGAGCATGCCATAGGACATGGAGCATGCCATAGGACATGGAGCATGCCATAGGACATGGAGCATGCCATAGGACATGGAGCATGCCATAGGACATGGAGCATGCCATAGGACATGGAGCATGCCATAGGACATGGAGCATGCCATAGGACATGGAGCATGCCATAGGACATGGAGCATGCCATAGGACATGGAGCATGCCATAGGACATGGAGCATGCCATAGGACATGGAGCATGCCATAGGACATGGAGCATGCCATAGGACATGGAGCATGCCATAGGACATGGAGCATGCCATAGGACATGGAGCATGCCATAGGACATGGAGCATGCCATAGGACATGGAGCATGCCATAGGACATGGAGCATGCCATAGGACATGGAGCATGCCATAGGACATGGAGCATGCCATAGGACATGGAGCAGTAAAACAGTAAAAAAGTGAGCACATTTGCAAATTGTACTGAAATCTTGCACAACACATTGGAACAGAACAATAAAAACAAAAAAAGAAAACCACATTCTCATTTTGTAAGGTGGTTTTAGTACATTTCTACCACTCTTTCTGTAGAGGGCACATTTCAGCATCTGCATATTTAAGTGCAGACACAAGATACAATACACAGAGATTTTCTATGATTGTCCACTTCACAAACACCGGAGGATCTTTCGCCTGTTTTTTTTTTTGGTGCATGACTTCTGTGTTCCAACTTTTTACTCTGCTGGTTCCTGAAAAGCTTTTGGCTTGTATATAAAAAAAATGCCCACATACAGATGCTATGCAAATATTGCTTTGGTCAACACCATTCTCTCGTGACTGTTGAGTTGTGATGAATTATGCACATGAGAAGCTTCACTGTTAACAGTCTTGTTCTGATCCTCTGGTGTAGCTTTATTTATTTCTTCTGACTGAATGCTCGGCTTCTTTAAACAGTTTGAACCTTTTGCAGTGAACGGGCATTTATGTTCAGGGTGTTTATCAGACGCCTTTATCCAAGTCTCTATCAGTGAATAAATCAACACTGGTTCACTAAGTTGCAATCTTAGGATACCATCAGCCTAAAAACTCTGGAGGAGTTTTTGTTTGATTTTTATTTTTTTTTTATATACATGAAACAATCAACAAAAATAAGTGCCAGCTCAGTTGTTTTAGGAAGAGGTTGGTCTTTATCTGTCGTTTTAAGCTTTTCAAACCTCTCGAGGAAGTTAATTTCACCACCTTAGTGCCAGTACAGAAAATATATATATGATATAAATATATTTCTACTTATTTCCCTGAGAGACAGTGGGTCCTGTCGAGCAGTGCTAAAAGATCCAAGGGCGTGTGGTGCAGTGCGATTAGTGAACAGCTTTACGGACTATTAGGGGTGTAACAGTATACATTATCCTACCGAAGTGCTTGGGTACAGGGCTATCAGTTCACTGCTCATGTACTGAATGCAATCATCCTTCACGGAACATCTTCATTGGCAGATCGCAAATTTGTTTAGTCTCCACCTTGCACTTTGAGGACAGTGTTACTGTTTAGTTATTTTTTATTCTTATCAAACTTGAACGCATACACAACCATGTCGAGTTTCTAAAAAAACAAAATAAAGTTAGCGCACAGTCACTGTGGCTTCTCAGCCTGTGTCGCAAATCCGATTTGTAGTGCGTCGAAATGCGATTTGATGCACGTGTAAAACTCGATTTTGTTTTGCGCATGCGCGAAATCGCTCCCTTTTTTATATCAGGGTTCTTTTTGCGTTTTATGTACAATTTCAAGAATTTCCTGACAATTCCACATATCAAGGGAGTGAATGAATGAAGGAAGGATTGAAGGCATCTGTTAAAATATGCTGAAATAAGAACAGTAAAGTAGATCAAATCTTTAGAAAACTAAATATTAAATGTAAAACACTTATATACATATTACCCAAATGGAGTCTAACTAATGTGAAATATTTCATTAAATGTTTCCGTTTATTTCATTTTATTAAAAGTTTGTTGCATTAATTCATTTAATTCTTTTTGAATAAATAGTTTCTATATTATTTAACCAGCAGGCATTTTATTTGAAATTGTTTAAAAAATGTAAACTGTTATTAACATTTGTGAACATCAATATACCGCGTTTATAAAAAAAAAAAGAAAAAGCTATTTTATCCCTCTAACAGTACCGAACTCTACCTCTAACCGAGGTACGTTCCAAACCATAAATTTGGTGTACAGTTGCACCACTATCATATCATATAATGAAACAATGCGCCGTATCTTATTTCTATTCTAACCACAGAATTCAGTTCCAAACCACAATAAGTTACTCATTTTTGTGTTCATTAAAATGTCAGGCTCAACCAGTGACTAAAACTTAAAACAAAAAAAACTACCTTTATCTTCCTTTTATGTAAATAGAGATGACAAAAGAAAGTTCTTCATATGACAATAGGTAGAATCAGTGTTCTAAACTAAAGATTTTCACACTTCTAATTGATACCAAGCTTGTATTGCTCTGTAGGTGTTTTGCTAATCTGTACTTGTATATTGGCGCCACCTGCTGTGCTCTTCAAACCACTACAGTTTGGCATTAAACAGTGTAGTCAGTATGTAGGATTTATTTTTGGTTCAGGTTAAATAGGTTTGTGCTGTTACAGGAGACACAACATTACAGAAATATATGGATTACAAATATAAATTTCAGCATCAGAAATGAATCTCCAGTATTTAGCCAGTGTTGAAAGTGGCAAGCAAAATTTCCCTGAGATGGTATGAGGAAGAAACCTTGAGGGGAACCAGACACAAAAGGGGAAAAATTCTCGTTCCATCATTGTTGAGGTTATTAACTGTTCACTGATGGCACTAATAAAACTGTTAGATTCCTCTGTATTGATAGGTGTTTGTAAAGTTTCTATAAAATTAAAAGTGCATTTATCACAATTTATTGAATGTATTATGTATTTGAATGACAGCTTATAAATCTTCATTCATTTCATTATATATATATATATATAACTGCGAAACGACCTGTTCACTAAAATTCCGATCCAGTGGATCACTGCTGTTCTAGCTGATGTCTTTCAATTTTACATAAAAAAGAGAAGAAAAACTGTACCTTTTTAAGGGTCATCTACATCTTGATTGCAGCCATATTAGCTGGAGGAAGAGTTTTAGCCGCTGGAGCGCAGTAGGAAAATGAGGATGTCAAACTCACGAGCAAGGAAATGAGTATAAAGAATGTAGCACCTTTTTTGCAGGATTTTTAATTTTCCACAAGATCACTCAATCCTGAAAGCAGCTAGCTGGTCTCATGTATGTTGCAACACACACATGCATGCAAATTATCTGCCTGTTAACTTAAGCAAGCTGTTTAAGGTTGAAGACAGAAGTAATATCTGAATCAGTTTCAATTTGAGCCTCAGCATTTGAGGGTAAAGGGCACAGCAGTGCAGCTTGTTTTAGCTGGGAGATAAACTTACGACCGTCTAATCAGAAGAACAACGTCTTAAACAATGAGCTACCACTTTTCCCAGAGGGTAAAAATAAATTGGACCCTGTGTAAAATGTAAGTAAAGGCACAATGATTTTCAAATCTCATAAACTTAAATGAAGAATAAAACATAGAAACATATCAAATGTTTAAACTGAGGAAATGTAAATCTTAAGGAAAAAATAGGGTGATTTTCAAATTTGTTGGGTGCAACAGAACCATGTTTACTATTGTGTGCCATTCCTTCTAACAGTCCATATAAGTCTGGGAACTGAGGAGACTAGTTGCTGAAGTTTTGGGAGAGGGATGTATAACAGTTCGTGGTCTGTCATGTTTTTTTTTTGTTTGTTTCATGTTTAGTGTAGGCTGGCCAGTTTAGCACTTGGTCTATTGCTGAAATATGCACAGTCTTTTCTGAGAAAAACATCATCTGTATTGAAGCATATGTTGCTCTAAACACAATCTATACCTTTTCAAGTTTAGATCTAACCACATAACAGTTTTCCACTTCGGGCCAATTTAGATGCTGGTGTTTCTAGATCATGTACACGTATAGCTGCTGACACAGCAAACGGTCTTCATATATTGATTTTATTGAGGTGTTTTTGAGCCCATGCAGTGATTTCTATTACAAAATTATGCCAGTTTTTAATGCAGTGCCACCATGAACTTCCAATATTGGTTTTGTCTCAAAAAATTCGAAATGTATTATTATTATTTACTGTCGAAGAAAATATAAGTTTTGCAATCTGTGGTTGAGGAACATTTATTCTGAAATTGTTCAACAATTTGTAGGCAGTTTTTTACAGATTGGTGAATTCTTTACTTTTGAGAGCCTCTCACAGATTCTCTGTTTGTTTAAATTTATTTATTAATTTATTTTAAATGCCTAGTCATATTATTGGCCTGTTGCCAATTAACATAATTGGTCCTGAAATTGGTCCTAAAGCTCCAGCTGTAATTTTTTAGTAACACATTTCCAGTAAGGCACTTTCCAGCCTTTTGTTGCCTTTTTTGAGAGATGTTGCAGCCATCAAAAGCAAACTAAACTATTTTGCTTGAATGGTACATTTCCTCAGTTTAAATATTTTATGCTAATGTGTGTGTTAGGTTTTTAAATCAATGCATTGTTTTATCATTATACACAGAGCCGCAACTTTGTTGATTTTTTTTATAGGAGAAATTAAATGTAGCCTTGTACAAAAACATTTGTGGAGAGTTAAATGAGGTGTTTTCTTGTGAATGTGACCTCATTTACAAAAGTCAAACAAAGGGTACTCCGATTGTTCAATCGTCGAAATTTTCAGGTAATAATCGCGTTGGGAATTTTGATCGGCAGTTTCTATAAAGTCCTGTCAAGAAGGGCCGACCAGATAATGGAAAAACTTTTCATGCACTGCTAAAAATGGCTATACGTAACAATTCTGCAAGATTTGTGAGAAAGACAATACCTCAGCAATCTGCAACGTGTACCAAGAAAATTCCACAAGGCGGGAAGCAGCCGAAACACTGCCAACCTTATCAGGCATTTAAATTTTAGTCACGTAAAGAAATATGAGCCTTTTCAAAATCAACAAGTGTGACTCGCTCAGCTGTCAGTAACAGAGATGCTTTTAAGACAGCAATTCTTCTGCAAGGACAGTAAGAAGCATGAAGAAATATCGAACAAAATAGTAGAATTAATACACCTCGATCATCATCCACTGTCTATGGTGGAAGGTGAAGGGTTCTGGTGGCTCATGTCCCGCTTGGATTCACATTACACCAGTGGTTCTCAAAGTGTGTGGTGTGGCCCTCTAGTGGGGAATAAAGCCATGACTGATGGGGTGCAATAAACAGCAGGATTTTTATATATATACAGTGAGAAAAATAAATATTTGAACACCCTGCTACTTTGCAAGTTCTCCCACTTAGAAATCATGGAGGGGTCTGAAATTGTCATCGTAGGTGCAGGTCCACTGTGAAAGACATAATCTAAATAAAAAAAATCCAGAAATCACTATGATTTTTAAACTATTTATTTGTATGATACAGCTGCAAATAAGTATTTGAACACCTGTCTATCAGCTAGAATTCTGACCCTCAAAGACCTGTTAGTCTGCCTTTAAAATGTCCACCTCCACTACATTTATTATCCTAAATTAGATGCACCTGTTTGAGGTCGTCAGCTGCATAAAGACACCTGTCCACCCCATACAATCAGTAAGAATCCAACTACTAACATGGCCAAGACCAAAAGCTGTCCAAAGACACTAGAGACAAAATTGTACACCTCCACAAGGCTGGAAAGGGCTACGGGGAAATTGCCAAGCAGCTTGGTGAAAAAAGGTCCAATGTTGGAGCAATCATTAGAAAATGGAAGAAGCTAAACATGACTGTCAATCTCCCTCGGACTGGGGCTCCATGCAAGATTTCACCTCGTGGGGTCTCAATGATCCTAAGGAAGGTGAGAAATCAGCCCAGAACTACACGGGAGGAGCTGGTCAATGACCTGAAAAGAGCTGGGACCACCGTTTCCAAGGTTACTGTTGGTAATACACTAAGACGTCAAGGTTTGAAATCATGCATGGCACGGAAGGTTCCCCTGCTTAAACCAGCACATGTCCAGGCACGTCTTAAGTTTGCCAATGACCATTTGGATGATCCAGAGGAGTCATGGGAGAAAGTCATGTGGTCAGATGAGACCAAAATAGAACTTTTGGGTCATAATTCCACTAAGCGTGTTTGGAGGAAGAAGAATGATGAGTACCATCCCTACTGTGAAGCATGGGGGTGGTAGCATCATGCTTTGGGGGTGTTTTTCTGCACATGGGACAGGCGACTGCACTGTATTAAGGAGAGGATGACCGGGGCCTTGTATTGCGAGATTTTGGGGAACAACCTCCTTCCCTCAGTTAGAGCATTGAAGATGGGTCGAGGCCCGGTCTTCCAACATGACAATGACCCGAAGCACACAGCCAGGATAACCAAGGAGTGGCTCTGTAAGAAGCATATTAAGGTTCTGGCATGGCCTAGCCAGTCTCCAGACCTAAACCCAATAGAGAATCTTCGGAGGGAGCTCAAAATCCCTCCTGCAGTGTGTGCAAACCTGGTGAAAAACTACAGGAAACGTTTGACCTCTGTAATTGCAAACATAGGCTACTGTACCAAATATTAACATTGACTTTCTCAGGTGTTCAAATACTTATTTGCAGCTGTATCATACAAATAAATAGTTTAAAAATCATACATTGTGATTTATGGATTTTTTTTTTTAGATTATGTCTCTCACAGTGGACATGCACCTATGATGACAATTTCAGACCCCTCCATGATTTCTTAGTGGGAGAACTTGCAAAATAGCAGGGTGTTATATATGTTATATATTTTATATATTTTATATATTGTGTTCTTAATAAACCTTCATTTATGGTTTTTCTCAATAAAAAAAATAAGTACATACACTCAAATCAAACACAAACAATCGATTAGGTCATTAATGCAAGTAAATTAAAACATCAGATAGGGTACCTTACAACAACATTAATTTTCTCCAATTTTAATTTGGATGCTATTTGATATTATTTACCATGTAGCATAAATAGATAGATAATTAAAAGACTTTAAATAGACCCTGTAATCAGTGATTGGTATCAGACGATACAGCTTCCAGTGATCGTTGATCGCCCCCAAAAATCCTGATCGGAGCACCCCTAAGTCAAATAGTCACCAATCTCTACATTAAAGATATTACACTTTATATATTTTATAGTTTCTGCGAGCCCCTTCGTTCTCTCACAAGCTCGCTGAGTCTTACCTGAACCACATGATGATGATCAGGCCAAACCTAGCAGAGCCTGGGTGTTTCTGGTGCATTTTCAGTTCTTCTAAGATAAGTATTGCATCTTCTTGTGCTTTCGTTGGACACAAGTGTCCATGACACTTTTAGTGCAGCGCTGGGGGATGAGTGAGCGGCATTTAAGGCTGTGGAATCTCAGTTCTGCAGAAAAGTATTTAAATTCAGCCTCTGGCATCGCGTTGTGACATAACACCAGATGCGACATAATATTCAGCTGAAAGATACATTACAATTATTATACATCTTTTGGTATTCATTCTAACAAATTATTCTCCATTCTGATCGTGTTCTACAATGCACTTATCAAGGATGCCCACTATCCCAATTTCTCTTTTCAGTCACAATCAAACCCCTTTCAGCAGCTCTGAATTTCAACCACACTATTCCAAGGTATGAAAAATTAAACCTGTTTGTCCTTGGATGCTAAATGCTGATTATCTTTTGCTTATTGATCCTATAACTATTGATCAGCAATTGTCACCTTTGGATCACTTATTTTGGTTTAGAAATTAAACATCTATGAAACAATGTTTTCTCATCAACAATTTAACCTTGCAGATCAAAGGGGAATCATTGTTCCTTCATTTTTCTCAGGAGGTCTTTATGTATCTTGCTTTATTTGACATTTGTTGACAAGAACAGATCAGAAAGAGCATAAGAGGGGAGTTGTAGTAGAGGGATAGTCCTCCCCTTTCTTTAGCCAGTAGAGTACATTCTGAAAAATGCCTATTTATTTACTTTATCTGTTAGTCTTTACTAGTTGTTTTGCCTGTTTTTATTTTTTAGTTCAATCAATAAATCCATGTCCTCCTTTACCTGGGGAAAAAAAAGATTTCTAGGGTTAATAAGGATATTCTTCAGAGGAGACATGAGGGAGCTGCATTGGTATTTTAACCTCTTAGGCTTCTGGGTCGCGTGAGCTCAACAAATAGCCAATTGTTCTCAGGTGTTAATGTTTAGCAAAAGATCAAATAAATAGGGAGAAGAGTAAACATGACTAACTATACATCATTCTAAAGTGCTAAGTCTAAAGCAGCGATTTTAGATCACTGTTTTTCAATGGAAAACTTATAACAAATGTATTTGCTGAATGTGTGCGAGCAGTACACAACAACATGCATTAAAAAAACGCACTACTTACTTTAATATTGTAATAACGAGTCACAAACACATCCACTGCTGCTAATCCCGTTTATTAGGAAAGATAAGGGTCTACTGAACAACATGCCGTAAAGCATTTCTCCTCCAAACAAACAATAGTGTTGTAATTTAGATGTTTATTCCTTTGTTTACGTCACAGAACTTCGGCTGGTGTTTGTGTATATATATTTCCAAATAACTTTCACATAAAAAAATTACATTTGGTGGTGAAAAAACAAATATGGCTGGTAGAATATATTGTTACAAAACGGTTGAGACCACAAAAAAATTGAATAAAAAAGTTAAAAGGGCGAAATCTTGGGTGGAGTCTCTACTCTCTCTGCAGGTGTCGCCATGTTTTTTTTATGCTCCGCCTCTTGTTTTAAACCTTTTATTTCCAGCCAGTAGCATTATGGAGACAAAATGATAGATAGACAATGTAGCCAATAAGTGCAGGATTAAATGATATATAGGAGGATTTTATTCTCCACGTGTGGGAACCTTAGTTTTATTACTCTTTATAAACACGTGTGTAGTGACGAACCAGGAAGTGATGCAGCTCTCAGGTCAACATAAACAGCTGTTTATAGCTCGTGCTAACTGGACTTTGTTTACAAAAAAAAAAAAAAAAAGAAAGAAAACAAGGAAAAAAAATTAGACAATCAAATGAGTTGTTTTATCGGAGATTTGCAAAAAAAAAAAGCAGCGAAATTGGAAAATATTTTTGGGGGCGGAGTAACAACAGAGACATGGAGCTCTACATCTGTAAGTTACAATAAATCTCCCCTTATAGTTTTATACGATTTTATTGGTTTTATTGCCTGTTTGTTTTTATAAGAGAAATGCTTGAAAAGTGTGTGTGTGTGTGTGTGTGTGTGTGTGTGTGTGTGTGTGTGTGTGTGTGTGTTGTTGAGATGGCCACACATCAATATGAATGGCCATGACTGTAGAACAAAAGCTTGTCTGGCTACCTGGCCATCAATATGAATGCCAAATCAATATCAATAGCCCCAAACATGTATAACAGAAGCCTTTAATGGTCAGCAGTTCATTAGTATGCAGACTGTATGAATAGAGTATGAATGATCACCTGAGTTTAGCAGGTGTCTCTCAAACAGAGGGAGGGAGAAAAGGATCAGACATAGTCTCAGATAAATGTTTATAGGAATCTCATTTGTTATGAAAATCTTCATAAAATTTAAAATATAAACTCAGGAGACATGTGGCTTTAACCCATTACTTTTCTGGATTGCTCCAAGACTGATTTAATGTATTTATATATAAAGGAAAAAAAAAAAGAAAAAAGAATTTCCATTAAGTATTTTTTTTTTTTTTTTTACAGTAGTTAATCATCTATAACTTATCTTTTTGAGCAATACTAACAGTGAATAATGAACAGTAAAGCTCAAAGTGTCTTCTTTTTAGAAATATTTAAATTGTGTATGTAGTCCACTTTTATCAGGAACTGTTAACATTTAAAATGAGTTAGAGCATTTCAGCTGTGAGTCCCAAAATCTGTGTCAAAGGCTAACAGGTTTATTCACTATTACTGTGCATCCAACATTTCAGATACTATGCTGAATTCACTGCACATAAACACATTAATCATACTCTATTTTACCCTTAAAATCCTCACAATTTACATCCTGCCTTTTTAGAGTTTTTTACTTTTAGGATCCTTAGCAGATTTTGCTGGCATAAGTTTACATCATAATCAGTCCAGAGCCGTATTACCAACAATAATTTCTTTCTTTCATCTACTTTAGATTAGACATTAGGCAGTGGTTTGATGTGTTCAAGATTTGTGTACTAATTGTTTATTAGTACACCGTGTTCTTCTGGTTTTGGATACACTTAATTTTGGAGCTAAAGAACTAATCTGTACTATTTATTTTCAGCAAACCACAATCTGGATATAATGAAATCTATAAGGGAAGGTGAACTGGGTATAAATCTATCTGAGGAGGTACTTAAAAGGGTCCAGTCATCACCCTCTGGCTTAGGGCTGTTAAGTCTAGGCATGAGGGAATCTATACCTTGGTTTAGACACTGTCTGTGAGAGATGCTCTTTTTTCCCCAGCTAACCTGGCACATATGGTTTTGGGCTTCTTTTGTCTGCATATATCAGGGGTGGCCAACCAGTCAGAGACCAAGAGCCACATTTTGTACCACACACAACACACACAACACTCCATGTAAAATAGTACTGAAGTTTGTTACAAAAAAATAAATGAATGTAATTTCAGTGCTCTGGCTTTTGTGAAGTCATTTAAAGATGGGCATTTAAAGCATAACTATTTGGATCTATGTGAAATGATAACACTTTACAGTAAGATTTTATTTGTAACATTAACTGAAGTTAATAAATGCTTTTAGAAATAGTGTGTGTTTATTTTAACAATTACTAATGCGTTTTTGAAATGCGGGTAATTTTTATTTGTTAACTTTTGTTAATAGACTATAAACTAACATGAATGAGGTACATTGTGCAGTCTCATGTGTCAAAACAAACAGCAACTGGTGTCAATGATTTGCCTTTAGAGGCCATTCGTACTGTAAAATGACCACGGACCTTTTCAGCCGCACCAGAAACAAATACAACCCAAAGAAACTACATTAGTTTATCTTTTTAAGATTAAGATATATTCTTTATCATTATTTAGGATGAGGAGCCGTTCAATTCTGATTATGTAGAAGCGGACCGCATCCTGGATGAATCCCATAGTGTGGACAAAGAAAATGGAGAGGTTTGTTAATTTCTTTTATTCAGAATTTGTAAAAAGACTGTATGTCTGCATTAGGTTACATTTCTGCTATTCTGCTCTTCTTTAATAGCCGGTGGTGTACTACTTAGTCAAATGGTGCTCTCTGCCCTATGAGGATGCCACATGGGAGCTAAAAGAAGATGTAGATGAAGGGAAGGTGGAGGAGTTCAAACGGATCCAGAGTCGCCAGCCCAGAATCAAGAGACCTGTAAGTTCCAGATATAAATGTTCCAAAATATACAAAAAATTTATTATCAGTCAAAAAAGAGCCTGGAAAGTATTAAGATCAGGTCACATAAGATGAGACAGCACTGATTACAACAGCCAGTAGTAGAATACAGTAATCCCCCGCTTTACTGCGGTTTGAATCTCGCACCCACGCTTTACCGCGGATATGAATTTGCTCGGGTTAATCCTGCTGGAATTTACTTAAAATCGCTGCTACTACATAATATGTTTGTGCTTCAGTTTTAGTTTTATTCTTTGTTAATGTTTATTAAATAATAAATTATGAATATTTGTAGTAGAGTGGACAGATGCTGATCTGTCAGCAGTAAGCACCTTTCTACAAGCAAGGCTCAACATTTATGCAGTTTGAATGTCTACCAGTGCAGTTTTAGATCATGTGTGTGTGGTAATTTTTGTGTTGTCTCTTTTAAAGTTTAATTGTGATTAACAGGATTTCAGATTTTTTTTCAGGCTGTTCTTTAATATTAACTGAAAGTATTTTTAAATAAACAAATTTATATACGAGTTACCAAAAAAAAGTATTTAATAATTGTTGCTTTATCTACTGAAATTACTACATTTGAGTGGAAGTGTGAAACTTTTGTTTGGTTACTAAAGAGTTCTTCTAATGAGTTATACGTTGGTTGAGGTTGTGTCGTACTTGAAAATAAGCGATTAATCAACCGATTATATAATTGAATACTGGATTAAAAAAAAAAAAACATAACACTGCATGTAAAATAGTACTGACCTTTATTACAAAAATGTAATTTCAGTGCTCTGGTCTTTGTGAAGTCATTTAAAGATGACCATTTTAAGCATGAATGTTTGGATTTATGTGAGCTGGTAGCTCTTTACAGTAAGAATCCATTTGTAACATTAACTGCAGTTAATAAATTTAAAAGTATTGTGTTTGTTCATTTCAACAATTACTAATGCATTTTTGAAATTCGGGTAATTTTCATTTCATTTGTTAAATTTTGTTAATACACTATAAACTAACATGAATAAGGTACAGTTCCAACAATCAAATATCTGTGCAGATGAATCAAAACACGATGAAACTAAAAAGTGGACCTCTTTTATATACATATCATATCTGACTTCCATGCACTAGAGGATTGCCTTTTTGTGTGCGTGTTGTTTTTGGATCTCCTCTTTTAAACTTGTAGTTACCCTAATCTGTTGTCATCGCTTAAACACATTGAATTCAGAGCATATGATCGCCTTCTGCACACCTCTGTAGTGTTAACATTTATAATGCATGTACTATACTAGATTCTAAATGGATACATTTAAATTATATTTGTGATGATATTTATCCTAAAATAATTTTCTTGTTAGCCTCGTCCACCAGCAAGTGCATGGAAGAAGCTGGAGCAATCACGAGAATACCTTAGTGCAAACACCCTCAGAGAATATCAGCTAGAGGGAGTCAACTGGCTACTTTTCAACTGGTATAACAGGTGCTGAATTAAATCTTTTTTTAAACTGCATTTTTAATGTAGTCTCCACACTGTTTATAGAGTATGTATGGAGTAAATGTATGGAGTGTTTGTGTAAATTCTGCTGTTACAAGAAGGGTGGTAAAGATAATGTATTTTATATAGAAACTGTTTATCCCATATGAGTTGGTCATCACTACAGAGAGCCTCTGGCATTCTCTTAGAAATATTTCACTTGAGACATTGTATGGCAGAATTCTTTTATTTGTTATACTTGCGCTTAATTTGCTTTTGCCTAACAGCTTTTTTTTAATTATTTCTTACATGAACATCTAATATTAGGCAGAATTGTATTCTGGCAGATGAGATGGGTCTTGGTAAAACCATCCAGTCAATTGCTCTACTCTCTGAAATATTTGCTTCTGGAGTCCAAGGACCCTTTCTGATAATTGCCCCTCTGTCCACCATCACTAACTGGGAAAGAGAATTTTCCACATGGACAGAAATGAATGCCATTGTTTATCATGGCAGCCTGGCCAGCAGACAGATGATACAGCAGTATGAGATGTACTGCAAAGATAATAAGGTTGGTCTTTGTGAATGCACACACAAGGCAGAAAAACAAAAACATTTTCATTGGCTTTAGCTTGTAGAAACTTAATATGCCACGTGGTTTTCTTTATTCCATACATTAAACCAATGAACTGCAAAATATAGTGTAACTGGAGTGTGAAACAATTTAGACTCTGTTTTGCTAAATATGTCATGTTTTTTTATTCAAATGAATGTACAACCATGTTAGGTGCTTTTCATCAGTTACTCTATTTGGCAACTTTTTTGTAATTATTTGCAAACAAATCAATAAATCAGAAGTTAAATATAATAGGACTAGCCTAGAGGTGTTGCCCAACCCCAGTGATATCCACTGGAATGACTTGGAAATTGAACACCAGCTTGGGTAAATTTAGCCATGGTGTTAAATAGTACTTCATTTCAGTAATCTAGTAAAATATGAATTTGTTATTCAGTATAGCATGCACAAAGTATTTTCCACCATTGGATATTTGAGTCTAGCATGCCCTTATAGATCACTCTAATTATCTAAAAGAGATGCTTTTTACATTCTGCCATTTATGGTGATTAAACATGAACCATGTGTGATACGAATTCTTTTACCTAAAATTTTCTACCTAAAATAATCTCTGGTTTGCATATTCCATATACATAATAAAATACATTTTATATACCAAATTATGAGCAGATGTGTATTGTCTTTTTAGCCGTTTGTTTGTCTTGTATTATGGATTTTAATGAGTATTCAGTTTGTTCACGTTATACATTATCTTGAATGCAAATTAATGGGTTTTATATTTTTCCTCACTTAAGGGGCACCTTATTCCAGGAGCTTATAAATTTGATGCGCTAATCACAACGTTTGAGATGATTTTGTCTGACTGCCCAGAGCTAAGGGAGATCTACTGGCGTTGTGTGATCATTGATGAAGCACATCGTCTGAAGAACAGAAATTGCAAACTGCTTGACAGTCTTAAGATGCTAAATTTGGTGAGTGCGCAGACCGAACATATAAACTGTTATGCTTTTAATAAATCTTGATGAACTCAGTGTGCAAACTAAGCTATATCTAAAATAACTCTAATTGCATTTTGTTTTAAATTATTCAGCAGCTGATAAGCCAATAATCATTAAATTATTCAGGCCACTGATGATAAACAAGGTGTTATAATCCAAAAAGGTTAGATAATTTAGTTTTGTCATAGAAACCAGCCACCTGATTCAGCACTAAACTACTTTAAAAGTTGACTGCACTTTTACTAAAAGTTAAAGTAAAGAAGTTTGGGTGAAGAGAGATGACAGATGGCAAAACGGCGCTTAGTGAAATATGGAAATTTCACCAAATAGATTCAAACTAAAGTAACAAGCCTGTTTTGAAAATGTAAAAAATAGAAAGTACAGATAATTTATTGAAAGTAAAATGTTGTACAAAAAATAGTGAAGTACAGTACTGATACCGGAAAAATCTATTTAAGTACAGTAATGAATAATCATTACTTCCCGCCTCTGTAGACTGATAGTCATAAAGAACATGATTACTTCTAGTTATTTCTGCTAAAAGTAATTTTTACAAGATATTGAACTTAGAGTGTACTTTTGCACATTTTTTTCCAGTTAATTTTTGTAAAAATAACGTTGTGTAATGTGGTATTCATCCGAGGTTGTATTTAGTTCATTTTAAGGACCAGATTATTTTTATGATGTTCTGATGATAAATAAAATCATTACATTTTAAAAGGTTTTCACACAATTCTTTGCATCTTGCTCTTTGGAGTAGTTGGAGGAGAGATGACCGGAAGATTTGGGGCATGTAACGTCAAGCTAAAAAACACACAAATAAAAAAAATAAAATAAAAAAAAGTTTTTACCATGCTGTATGTTTTGCCATAACTGGTATCTTTTTAAGATTTCTGTTCTTTTAAAAAGTAAAGTCTGCTGTCCTCCTAACTGTTTTGAACTGCTTTTTCAGCAATTCAATTCAAATGACTGTATATAGCAATATTGCTTATCATACTTTCTTTTTCAAATAGCTCATAGAGGATAAAAAGACTGACAGTCGCTTGTCTTATTTTCTAATTACAGGAGCATAAAGTGCTTTTAACAGGTACGCCATTGCAGAATACTGTGGAAGAATTGTTCAGCCTGTTGCACTTTTTAGAACCGGCACAGTTCCCTTCAGAGACAGAGTTCCTGCGTGAATTCGGTGATCTCAAAACTGAGGAGCAGGTATACAGGCATATGTGCATTTACATGCATGCATATTAGACATGGTTAAAAACTGCAACTAAACATTTATCAATGAAAACTTTCACCATCGCATTAGGTGCAGAAACTGCAAGCTATTCTGAAACCCATGATGCTACGCAGATTGAAGGAGGATGTTGAAAAGAACTTGGCACCAAAGCAGGAGACCATTATTGAGGTATTATTTGAACTATTTGAACGTCTGCATTACCGAACATTAACTCTGTTCAGTCCGAACACCTACTGTAGCAGCACGTGATCTGGTATCAGTTAAAATTTAATTCCGTAATGTTTAGAAGGAAAAATATCTTAAAATATCTGTAAATATCACCCTTGTATACTACAGTGACCATTGCTCTCATTGTAGATGCACACCACTACTTGCACACAAAGTCGTCTTTGAAAGTAATTGTTAATATTTGAGTACTGGCATCCTGAACATTCAGGTATTTGATTAAATGTGGAATTAGCCTCCTGTTTGGGATGGATTTATTAGCAAGAAATAGCAGTACATTTACCTTAAGCGCTTTCCTTTACCTGTAAAACTCTCCTTTGCTGTTTCAACAAAGGGTATTGTCACAGTTACTTTGCAGAACATTTCAGATGTACAATTTCATTATTTACAATTTCATTATTTCCAAATGAGGGAAACCAGCAGAGCCTTTTGTGTGGCACTAGAGATTATTTATATAAATATAAATTAATTAATAAATTAGTTTTTTTCTATAAGCTTTCTTTAAAAGTACAAATTGTTTAAACAGGAAAAGGGAAAGAAATAGTTGCGAAAGGAAGGAGGAAGACAGTAAACAATGACTTTCTTGGTAGGCTACTGTTTAGATACAAGCCGTGTAACAGTCACTGTCTTTCCTTAAAGCCTGTGTAAAGTTCATTAGTTTCAGTGTAGATACCTGCGGCTTATTTATGTTCAAAATTAAAATCTTTGTCAAATTCAGTGGGTGCGGCTTATATTTGGGTGCGTTTAATAGTCCGGAAATTACGGTATTAATAAAAAAAAAAAAAAACGAAATAGTGTTGAATATAAACACACTGTTCTGACAGACCTGTGCAATCACTGTAATGATGTACGCTAAAATGAACGGGCGTGTCTAGTATTCTAATTATCTGCAAAATCTTTTTTCTGTTTAGGTGGAGTTGACTGATGTGCAAAAGAAGTATTACCGTGCTATTCTAGAGCGTAACTTCAGCTTCTTGAGCATGGGAGCTAATCAGAACAGCAATGTGCCCAATCTTCTCAATACCATGATGGAGCTCCGCAAATGCTGCAACCACCCTTATTTAATCACAGGTCTCTATTCAAAACCTCTGTTTATTCCACTTCATTTATGCTGCTTGTATTGGACTTGTATCCTCATTATTGTTTTAAACCATTTTTCTCCCCTAAGTTTAGTCATGAGCTTATCTTCTCTAGTAGCTAGTTCTCCCCATCACTCAAAAGTGATATGGGAAAGTGCTTTCATTCAAGACATATGAACAACTACTGCATTTGATTCCCAGATCTTAGCTCACACATGGGGAAAGAGTTAGTGCCAGCTGTTATGTCAGTCATCCCACGTTTGGTGCACGATGATTTATTTAGAAATTAATTATTGCTAGCACAGGTTTGTTTTTTCACATGGGTATTTATCATATAAAATTTTGTGTATCTGCTCAGGAGCTGAAGAGAAAATAGTGGCTGAACTTAGGGAGGTGTACAGTGCCTCAGCTCCAGACTTCCACCTTCAGGCCTTGGTGCGCTCAGCAGGAAAACTGGTACTTCTAGACAAGTTGCTGCCTCGTCTCCACGCTGGTGGACACAAAGTGCTTATCTTCTCCCAGATGGTGCGCTGTCTTGACATCCTAGAAGATTATCTCATCCACAAAAGGTAGAATTTTTTATTTAAAAACTCTCAGTATTGAATTTTTTTATTGCTATTTATTTAAAATGATTTTTTATATGCAAATTCCAGCTTAATCGTATACATATTGACACACACACACACACACACACACACACACACACACACATTTTGAAGGTATTCAGGGTCTTTTTGTGAACAGTTTATTGTGCCCTGTCAATAAATAGAAATATTAAAATAATTTGTAAAACGTTTTGTAAAATTAATTTCTGAGAAGTCCTTTTAACTGGATTTTGGTCGGCTGTCCACAAACCTTTGGCCATATAGTGTGGTTGCATCTTACAGTAGACAGTGTGGTGAAGCAGATTTATTTCACTGGTAAAGTTACAGGATGTAATTAATATTAATAAAAGTAATTAATATTCCCAGATATCTGTACGAACGCATTGATGGGCGAGTAAGAGGAAACCTGCGTCAGGCAGCCATCGATCGCTTCAGTAAGTCCGACTCTGACCGGTTTGTCTTTTTGCTGTGTACCCGTGCTGGAGGACTGGGAATTAATCTGACTGCTGCTGACACTTGTGTTATCTTCGACTCTGACTGGAACCCACAGAATGACCTTCAGGTAGGAGTCTGCAGTGCTTCTTCTTTTCAAATATGAATCAAGTTGTAGTTGTTTTTGTTTTTTTTCATTATGAATATTTATTATTATTAGGGCTTAATAATTGTATAATAATAATTAAATATTAATAAATAAGCTTAATAATTATTAAAAATTGTCATTTATTGCACCATCCTGTAATAAACACTACAGACTGTTTTAAGGCTGTAGCTATTCATTGTTTTAGATCAGGGGTCTCCAAACTTTTCAGCCCGAGGGCCGCATTAACTATCAAACATCAGTTTGGGGGCCGACTACACACTCGAGGTCCAAATAAAAAAGAATCAAAACATGGATGTTGTTTTTAATTATTTATGTAATATTATTTTATTCAGTTATTATTTAATAACACATTTATACACTACACCTGAACACCTGTATTAGTGGGAATGGTGAAATTGTTTCCTGGATGCCAGAATAGCAGACATAACAGTGACCTGAGATTATCATCAGACAAGTTTGTTCTCAAATTGTTCTTTACGTATTTCATTCTTGAAAATGTTTGTTCACACAGGTATGTTGTTCCAAAGATTGAAAGGTACCTTGATGCAAAAGTTTTGACATTAGAAAAGTTTTCCTTGGGCAAAAACTGGTAAAAACCCACCAGTCCTTTTTTTAACTTGCCCCTAAGGAGGTCATTTGCTTGCAACTCGATGACCTCCAGCTGCAGTTCATCTGTGCAACTGGCCACATCTGCTTCAAATCGGTTTTGAAACAGTCTCACTTCTTCTGCCTTTGAATCCAAGTCAGAAAACCGCTGCTGAAACTGCAGCTGGAGGACTTTGATGATCTTGCATGCAAATGATGTGGGGAACTCAGCTGTTGCCTCAGCCATGAAGACCTAGCACTAAAATTGAAATTGCTGACACTCATCTTCTAGTTTTCTTTTCCTCTTCTTTGCCATAGCTGGGCACTTTTAAAAGTGCCCGCGGCTCCTAGTTTGGAGACCCCTGTTTTAGATTATTCCAATGTTTAATCGAGTAATGCATTTAATTGCCATATTACTTCAAAAGCGAATACAAATATATAACTAAAAAAATCGGGAATAAAAATATAAAACATTTCACATTAATCTTGTCCCTTCTCCTCCAGAGCTGATTGTTCATTATATTTTTAATGTGTAAATCATTCTTGCACTACAGAGGGGTGTAGCTGCCTGATTGGGCAAAAAATTAAAGAAAAAAACCCCTCTGATTTGGCAGAAATAAAGTTGGAATTGCGAGACAAAAAAATTAAAAAAAAACTTTTTTTTTTTCTTTTTTATTATGTGGCAGAAACGGGCTTCCATATGAATCTTCTTCTTGCCCCTTGCTGTTTTCTCCATTTTCCTCCATTTTTTTTCATGTGTTTGCATGTCCAGAGCGCTCCAGAGTTGGACGGGTGGTGCAGCAGTTATAATGGTCCGTGGGGAAACACAATGCTGTGTGTTAACTGATTTAAACAAAGCATCGAGACAAATAATTTGATGGTTTTTTTTTATATATCCAAATTACAAATATACAAATCGGTAACAGCATTTGTTGACAATGAATTTCATTATAGATTTTATTGATTAGCTGTTGCAGCTCTAGTTGTAAACCAAGCTTGCAAAAAAGAAAACCCCCCACAAAACAGCTTTTAGGAAGAAACTTGTTTGCATGACTCCTCCCACTTTTTAATGATTAATGGCCAGCCAGGTACAGGAAAGGGCTAACCCCCTTTTTCATCTTGGGTCTTCGGCACGTTGTAATCACTACTGGCATATCAGTTTCGTGGACACACCTGTCCATGACGCAAGTGATTTGTTTGCACACACATTTAGATGCTGTGGGTTACGTTCATCTTAAGGATCTCAGGAAAGTCTTTTTTCTTTTTTCTTTTTTTTTTAAGCTCGCACAAAAATTTGCTGCATTTAGCAGATGGCGCCACTGCACTGCTTCAATCAATGCAAGACTGCTCAGTTACATCCTGTCGAACATGGCCTTGAGGTCACTTTGCTTTTTGCAACCATTTTTGCAACCATTTTTGCATCTTTGTGATGCTCTATTAGGTTTGCACTGGAAATATCAGAAATTTACCCTTGTGCCCTCTGGGGAGTGAGTAAATTGGGCAACTCAATTTTGTTAGTGTTTTTAACCATAAACACAATGTCCCAAAAATGCTTTACAGAAATATCACAAATATACATTTTTTAAATATAAAATAGTTCCTATAAGTTTATCTCCAGTAAAAAAGCCAATGCTGACAGGCAAAACTCATCTGAGTGACATCAAGCATCCGTTCATTGTAGTTCAATCATTGTCGAGGTTTGCTGATGGGCACTTAAAAGCAAAAATGCTCAATGGGCCCTTGCCCCTTTGTAAATAATCTAAAACTTGATTAGGTTAACAGAACAAATGTTGTTCTCCCAGTGCAAATTCGCATGGCTATGTGCCCTTGTTATAATGCTGGAAGTAACATTTGTGTGCACGGTGGCTATGTGCCCTTGTTATTGTTGTGCACGATTGCTCCACAAGGTTTTTATTTATGTAGAGCTATGCAGGAGAAGTGGGGAGAAAATGTAAATGAAACGACGTCTTTCATTTACATTTACATTTGTGGCATTTAGCAGACGCCCTTATCCAGAGCGACATACAAAAGTGCTTTGAGTCTCTAGTAATGAATAAATCTACACTGGTACGCAAGATTACAAACTTAATATAAATACAACCCTTGAATTCTACAAGCTTGGAATTCTACAAGCTTTCAGCTACTGTGTGTGGTGAAATGTGGATCAACATCGAACGAATAAAAAAAAAAAAATTATTATTGTGAATCATATACAAAAAATAATCGTAATAAATCATATAAATTATATCAGAGAAGACCAATTTTTTTTTCTATTGAAACATTGTGTTGTTCTACTCACTATATTTACTATATACTTTTAATCAACTATATATATATATATATATTTTTTTTTTTTTTCTAGTGTTAAAATAAATAAATGTTTTTGGATTTAGTCTATGGCCTGAATGCACCATAGAGCACTGCCTCACCTTTATTATTTAAAAGAATGATTGCTTACTACTGCATAAATGCACTAAAAATCTCTTCATTCTGGTTCTATGCCTAGGCCCAGGCACGTTGCCACCGTATTGGCCAGTCTAAGGCTGTAAAGGTGTATCGCCTCATCACCAGAAACTCTTATGAGCGGGAGATGTTGGACAAAGCTAGTTTAAAGTTGGGATTGGATAGAGCTGTGCTTCAAAGCATGAGTACCAATAAAGACAGTAATGTCAATGGGGTAAGTGTTTTAGTGTAATTGAAGTGTCATTAGTTTATCCTTTGTCTCATCGTAAATGAATACAAAAAAATAATGAATGAATTTAAAATAGGTTCAGCAGTTTACCAAGAAGGAAATTGAAGATTTGCTAAGAAAAGGAGCTTATGCTGCTATTATGGATGAGAATGATGAGGGCAGCCGTTTCTGTGAAGAAGACATTGACCAGATTCTTCAGAGGAGGGCCACCACTATCACCATTGAGAGTGAAGGCAAGGGATCCACCTTTTCTAAGGCCAGCTTTGTGGCGTCCGAAAATAGGACGGACATTGCTCTGGATGACCCGGAGTTTTGGCAGAAGTGGGCCCAGAAAGCTGATCTTGACTTGGACACTATAAATAGAAAGGTATGGATATGTTTATTGCAAAATATTTGATTCCTTTATAGACTCTAAAATGATTATTAGTGCCATATCAGTAAAATAAGATGTTTTACCGATGTCAGGATGTATGTGTTATAGTGTTCTCTGTGCATCACACAGTCTCACATATAAAAACAAATAGTACGTAGCATCAGTGATTCGCCTCTAGAGGCCACTCTTGAAGTGACAGCTGACATTCTCAGCCGATATCAGCCACCAAAACTAATGAATCTGTGTATTTTTTATCTTATTTATTTTTTATTCTTTCTTTTCTTTTTTCCTTTTTTTTTTTTTCTTTTTGCATTAACAGAATTGTTGATCTGTAATGTTTTACCTCTGGACAGACTATTAATCAGCGATTTGTTTGATGTGCTTGGGCATCTACAGGAAATCATAAACAAATAAAACAAGGCAAAACAGATTCAGATCTGAGACCTGGGACTGCACATTCTTGCAGTCTGACAATGCAGAAAGAGTGGGTCATTACAGTTTAACTTTACCAAAGTCCTCTTGGGTTCCATATGAACCTTTACACACTCTTCCTGAACAGATTGTAACTGGAGGACATGCAGAACTCAGTAGTTCATGTGCTCACTAAAGTATATGTGTGTGAGAAGCAAATAAGAAAATAATTTGTATGAGGAGAAGCACCCTAAGGACTGTTTGCTTGCAATGTCTCTCCTTTATTGAAGTGTGCAGCAGTAGGGCAACACTTCAAGATGCTTGCAAACATCTGCTGAGATTCAGCAGACCATGTAACAGCTGCTTCTTTGGTAGGAAGTTCGAAAGCTGCTTCTCCAACCTTTTGACAATTAGGGCTCTTTATCAGCACAGTGACACCTGGATGAAATTGATGAGTAGGCTTTTTTTGTAGGTCATATTTGAATTGAAGTCAACGGTCATATCCAGATCCCCTGTAAAGCAAACCTACAAAGACCATGGGGTAGAAAATGGTCTGCTCATCATCTCAAAAGAAAACAGCTGTGTATTGGGGTTTGGTACAGCAAAGATACAAATCTGATCAGATTTTGCTGAAATGTCCAACCAATTTTTATTTGTTTCCAGCATATCTTTGGTTAGCCTATGGTTAATAGTGTGGAAAAACAGATAAGGGCAGATATAAATAAAATGGACAGAAAGAATGGTCCATTAGTCTAATCATCAATAAAACAAATTATTAGTTTGCAACTTTCTCAGGCAGTGTGTCTTTCATCATTTTCTCATAGAGAATTAGAATGAGCGAGACCATAGATTAAAAGTTTAGCTTTCATTTTTTGATAGAACTAATGAATCCATTCATTTCTTAAAAGTTTTTTCCTGTGAAAACTAAATTAAAAAAAGAGAGAGAGAGTGCGAGACCAGAGATCTGTGTGGAGAAAAGCAAGCCATTTTGAAGCTGAGAAAAGCAGGAGCAATTACTTCACCTAAACATTGTGAAATACAGTTCAGTTTTAGTATTTGGACTGGATGCTACGTGTATAACCAAAATTATTTCATTACCTGATCTGAAACTGAAAGGTTGGATTCACATGGCAATAGAATGACTTTATACCCTCTAGTATTACAGCTGTTGCTACAGTTGCTAAGGGCCTCAGCCATAAAGACAATGTTTGTCTTCATTGTTTGTTTTCCATCACCAACACTTACCCTTTATCTATTATAAGATCTTTCAAAATGAATTGGAATTCCAACTGTCTCCCAGGCTTTCTTGCTCAACACCAGTCTATACTCATTAATGCTCTTGTAGAATGGGCACCAATCTGCAAATAACATTTAATAATCTGTTGCTTTGCATGTTATTCTTGTTTCTTTTTATTTTCTACTTTCTTTGTAGAATACCCTTGTGATTGATACTCCACGCATACGAAAACAAACACGGCAGTACTCTTCTCTTCGTGGGGAAAGTGGTGAGCTTTCAGACTTAGACAGTGATGAGGAGTATCCACCCCAGAATTCTCGGCAGGCCCGAGCTTCACGTCGGTCTGACCGCCATGCTGGCGGTGGCTATGGCCGCACTGACTGCTTCAGAGTGGAGAAACACCTGCTGATTTACGGGTACTGTACAGGGTTTTTTTGTTGTTGTTTTTAAACAGTTGTAAAAGGACTATAGCATGTTTTATATATTTGGACTTGATCCCTGACAATCAATGTCTAATACAGAGTCAACCATTTGAAATAAACATGGTGAAGAACTGCTTTTAGAGAAAGAAGCTGTTAATTGGCTGCCAAAACAGTTTCTGTGGAAACTGTGTTTCTGTGTTTTCTGTGGAAACATGCAATACAGCGTTTAATTACTTTTAAAGGACACACAATGTAATCTTTATAATCTTACTAATTGATCACTAAATTCATTTCAGGAAAACCAAAAACATTTAATAAGAATAATCTAATGCCAATTTATCAATTGCAGCAGATCTACAACTAATTTTTTCTAAGTATTATCATTTTTGTTTTGTAATTTATTTTACATGGAATGTTTTTTTTTACGAGTTTTTTTTCCCCCCTTTGTGTCCAGCTGGGGACGTTGGCATGATATTCTGTCCCATGCTAGGTGTAAGCGCCGTCTTGGGGAAAAGGATGTGGAGACCATTTGCAGGGTCATCCTTGTCTTCTGCCTGCTACATTACCGTGGAGATGAAAATATCAAAAGCTTTATATGGGAGCTCATCACTCCTCCAGAGAATGGCCAGGAACCAAACACACTCCTCAACCACTCGGGTATGAGTTTAATACAATACAGGTTTAATTATTTCCTAAAGCCTCAAATAGTCAAAGTAAATTAAATGTCATGTTGAAAATGACAAGTGATTTTCAAACCTATTCAGTTGAACAGGCTTGAATCTAATGATGCAAGTGATGCACTGTTGTTAATGCAAACAAAGGTAATTCATTTTTATTTGTATAGCACTTTTAACAATGGACATTTTCTCAAAGCAGCTTCAAACAGATAATATGGTAATAAATAATGAATAAGATGCTCTTTATAAGTGTAAGTTTGTCCCTGATGAGCGAGCGGCGACTGTGGCAAGGAAAATCTCCCCGAGATGGTATAAGGAAGAAACCTCGAGAGGAACCAGACTCCAGAGGAAACCCATCCTCATCTGGGTGGCAAAGAATGTCCATTTATTACAGATAAACGATGTTGAGGTGTGCAGTGATGGTCAGATGCAAACTATAGTCCTGTCAGTATAGCGGACAGTTGACATTAACTGCAGTCCAAATCAATCTTCAAAGCTCCTGTTCTTACTCCGTAATTTCATGGATCCCCTGGCCATAGATGTGGAACACCCTCAGCTGCACAGAGTGGCCTCGAATCGGTGAGAACACCACCCAGAGGCAGGCTGGGACGAAGCAGGCAGATCCGTGGAGGGAAGAGGGGCAGGAACAGTGGTCACTGGTATCTCAGGAGCATGTTTAACTCGACTGAGACAGACAGACAGACAGACAGACAGAGAGAGAGACGATATGGATTATTATGTATCCTTATTGTTGTATAAAAGTTAAGGACACCTGTGTAGTTGGGGACTCAGACAAGCCTTGCTATGGCAGCATAACTGAAAGGAAGTGCCAGAAGGTAACACAGACATGAGGGATCTCTGGGATAAGAGACGACCCACCACGCCACCTTTAACAAATGAGTGAACATGTGAGAGTGAGGGGATGACAGAATACAAATTTCCCAGTTGACCGAACACTGTATATCCATGATCCCTCCAGATCTGCTCCTTTCCCTAAGAAAAATCTACTGATAAGATTTGACTAAATAAATGTTTTTAGCTGTGATTTGAACACGGAGACTGTGTCTGGGTCCCGAACACTGATGGGAAGGCTGTTCCATAACTGGGGTTTATAAGAGAAAGATCTGCCCCCTGCTGTAGTCTTCATTATATGAGGTACCAACAAATAGCCTGCACCTTTTCATCTAAGTAGGCATGGAGGATCATATTGGCACAGAAGTTCACTCAGATTCTATGGCACGAGAGCATTGAGTGCTTTCTATGTCAGTAGTATTTTATAACCAATATCAATAACTGGTGTTTTGGTCATATTTTCTAGATCTAGTCGTCTTGCTGCTGCATTCTGGACTAACTGAAGCTTATTTATGCATTTAGTCGAATATTATGTTTACCTTTCACAGGTCTGTCCATTCCTGTGCCTCGTGGAAGAAAAGGGAAAAGAGTTAAGACTCAGAGTTCTTTTGATGTGCAAAAGGCAGAGTGGATCCGCAAGTATAACCCAGATACGCTTTTGTTGGATGACAGCTATCGCAAACACCTCAAACACCAGTGTAACAAGTATTAAAGCTTTGTTTAATGATGATCCTTTTTAAGATAACTTTTAATCGTGTAATTTTGCAACTAATCTTGTATTCTTCTTTGTCAGGGTATTGCTGCGAGTACGCATGCTGTACTATCTGAAACAGGAAGTTATTGGAGAACACGTGAATTCTATACTTGGAGGGGCTGACAGCAGGTCTGAGACAGCAGTGTATTCTTTTTAAAGCATTTATTCTAATATTTTATGGACACACATTTAATGTAGTAAATTATGCAGGGATGTTGACATTTGGTTGCCTGAGATGGAACAGCAGGATGTTCCATCTGGTTGGTGGAATACAGAGGCTGATCGTTGTTTGCTAATTGGAGTGTTCAAACATGGTGAGCAGCTTCTTTTTTTTTTTTTTTTTTTTTCTTTTTTTGTGTGTGTTTCTACAAAAAAAACCTTCATGAGGGAATTCAGAAGCATGAAAATTATATTTAAAAGCCTGCCCAATGATATAAACCTTCCCTATTTCCTTTGTTAGGATATGAGATGTACACTACAATGCGTGCTGATCCCTGTTTGTGTTTCCTGGAAAAATGTGGTCGTCCTGATGACCAGGACATAAAGGCTGAACAGCACTCAGCAGATCCAGATTTGAGAGATGGGTAACCTGCATTTTGTCAGATTTTATTTCTCTCAGTGATAAACAAATATTTTGATATTTACATGATTTGACTTGATTTCACTGTATGTTTTTATAGAGGTGCCTATGACAAGTTTTCCGAGGATCCAGAGTTCAAGCCTCTAAAAAGGCACAGCAAAGAACTGTATGAAGAGGTAATGAGAGCGAGATCTTTATAAACAGTGACAAAAATAAATGTGCCCTTATTTTTTCTTTTAATTGTTATGCCAGATGTATAGTCATTTCTTCCAAATGTTTCAACTTTTTATTTTTTCAAAATGAATACATTTAAATTTTTGCCTAAAAATTGTTGTACAACATTTCACATGAACAAAGTGCCACGTTATAAAAAGTGCACTCTGGTATCCTAGACAGTCTTGATAGACCAGTATACTTTTGAATTGAACACTGAAATGTCATAAATTAATAATCTAATTAATTAGTTAGTTAAACTCCCAATGTCAACATTTTACTAAACAGAATTAAAATTTGACAGAGAAGAAAATGGATTTGTCTTGAAACAAGCAGCACATTTTAGCATGTATTAGTAACTTTCGAAATATGTTTTTAGAATAGAAAAGCTGGTTGCTTAAGTTGTCTAGTTGTGTGATAGTCTCTGCTCAGAGAATACATTTTAAAAAGTTATCTTAATTTTTGCTTGCTTTTTTCCCCATTCCCCTAGACTGACTCCAGGAACATAGACGAGTTCTTCGTAGAGGATCACTCCACATATTCCACTGCCATGCAAGGTGAGGCACAACCCTCAGGTTCTGTGGGGACCTGCTACTGGCCAACAAGTTCATCTCTCACAGCTCGATTACGGAGACTAATCACAGCATACCAGCGTAGCTACAGACGGGAACAACTAAAGATGGAGGCAGCTGAAAAAGGAGATCGGCGACGCCGTCGATGTGAACAAGCCACTAAACTGAAAGAGCTTGCACGACAAGAGCGACAGCAAAGGCATGTCTTCTATGGCGTCTGTTTTTGTTTTTATGAGACATTTTTTCCAGTGGCAAAAATGGCCAATGAATATATCTATTTCAGGTGGACTCGCAGAGAGGAGTGTGACTTTTATCGAGTGGTGTCCACATTTGGTGTGGAACGCATGAAGAATGAGATGGGAATCCAGGAGGGAAGGGAGGCCAGACTGGACTGGACACGTTTCCGCACATATGCAAGACTAGACAAGAAAACTGATGAAAGTCTTAACCGATACTTCCATTCCTTTGTGGCTATGTGTCGCAGAGTCTGTCGTATGCATCTTGCTCATGGAGAGGGTACAGTATTTATTTATTTTTTTTTAATGTTTGTTAGAATAATTAGACAGTTGGTGTTCTTTTAATGAGATTTGTTTATTACAATGAATATTATAATGAATACAATGTAAAATGTTTTTTTGTAATATGTCATTTCACAGTATAATATTTTTGCAAGATTTCCCACCCCATATAATAAATAGTCTTGCATTTTTGTTTTATTCCTTTTTTGATCAGAATCTACAGATCTGTCCCAGTCTCTAGCAGCCATCTCAGAGGAGCGAGCCTCAAGGACTCTCTATAGAATCAGCCTGTTGTCACGCCTACGTGAACTTGTCCTTCCTCACCCCTCCCTACAGGAGCACCTTGCCCTGGCACCACCAAGCTCTGAATTACCCAACTGGTGGAGAACTCCAGAGCATGATCATGAACTGCTTCTAGGTGCTGCCAGCTGTGGTGTAAGTCGCACGGAGCAATCCATATTCTCAGACTCGCAGTTCTCCTTTGTCCAAGCCCATCATGAGTATGTCCAGAAGCAGCAAGCATGCCTTGCTGCACAAACCCTCACACATAACTTACCACATCAGGGAGACAATTTTAGTGAAGTAAAAATTGGTGATGAGAAACAAGTTTTGGAGTCAATTTGTTCCTCAGCTATTCCAGCCAATCCATTCTCTCAGAGTGAAAGCAAAAGGAGAGAAGAATTAGACTGGTCCTGGAATAAAATTGACCCCAGGGTAGCCGGAAGGAAACGGGGGGTGACAGACGGAGGCCCTTCAGACTCTGAATCCGATTCCGATTCCGAATCATCTACCTCTTCTCATCAATCTCCTAGTTCAGATGTCAGTGGGGACAGTGATGCTGAGAGAGATGAGCAAGGTCTGTCATTCTTTCTGTGTGCGCATGTCTGTGTTTTTGTGTTGTGTATACATCACTGAATCCTAGAGTCTTTCTGCAGAACCACTGAAGATCTGTGATGCAGATGAAGACAACAGCACCCATTCATTCACTCTGTCCCAAGACGGTGCTCCACCAGAAACACTTAGTGACCAAATCAGAGTTGACTGGCCTAAGGTATCTCTTTCTTACTCATTTTTGTTTCTCACAGAGCCTTCAGAAAATATTGAGATCCCTTAGTAGCTTGTTGCTACCAAAATATGAACAATTTACTTGCATAATACACATTAAAATAAAAAATCTACCTTGAGTAACTTGATATTTAGTGATTTTCAGTATTATTTTACAACCTACATTTTTAAAATGTTGATATTGACATTGTATTTCTTCTTGGGGAACAGTGCCACAGAATTTTATTAACTATTCTTGCCTGCTTTGAAATGTGTACAGAGGTACTAAAAATTCACGTCACATTTCCACTTTTAGACCCCTTGATGGAGCAATACAGTTGACACCTGAATGCAATTCTTTTTTGCTCTCAGAAAGCATTTGAACTGAGAAGAATATTGCCAGGATTTTAGAGAATTGAATTCATTAGTAGAGGAGAAAAACAGGTTTCTAAAAACACACGTACTTGATTCTGTTAGTCATTAAATTTAACCTATTCATTTGTAAACTGTGGTCATGTTAGACACTTAAACATTTTTTTTGACTGTCCAATGTCTTAACCGCTAACTTCTTTACCAATTCAATTGCTAAGCATACCACAAATATTTTAACATGTATTTATTCTCTTTGTACTTTTTAAGAAAAGTCGGACCTTAATTTGCACTAAGCACATCTTGAACTCTTTTAGGGAGACTGTTGTTAAGTTTTATTAAAGTAATCTTCTATATTATACCAGACTTTAGCATTTCCCAGAGGTCTTCTTTAGATTTGGTTTGTCTTTAATTTCTTTCTGTCCAGGGGATCCTATACTGCCTCTGTAACATTCAGGTCTGGACTCTTTTGAGATGACAAACTGTATATCAGCTTTTTTCTCTCCTAATCTGATTTCACTGCATTAGCAGTGCACTTCATGTGTCGTGATCAAATAAAACCTGTCTGTACATTTCAGCATTCGTGATCCCATTAGTTTTGACAATATCAATACCACCACTGGCATAAATGCAGCACCTTACCAAATATAGACCCTCCACCATAATATATATATTTATTAAATAGCGTTAGTAACGCGTTAAAGCAAATTTATTTTAACTGCACAAATTTTATTAACACGTGATTAATGCAGTGTGTATATTTGTTTGACCATTTTCATTAAAATAGAAATAAAAAAAGGGAGGCAAAATTGAAACCTTCAACTCAACACATTTATTTATTTAGGATGTGTGTATACCTTCACTTCTTTTGAATTTTGTTAAAAAAAAAAAATTCTTATTAATTATTACCTGCCCATACCAAAAGTAGCATGATGGTGGCAGCATCATGGTGTGTGGGTGTTTTTCTGCAGCAGGGACTTGACACGTGGTTAGGGTTCAGGAAACGCTGCATGGCAGAGATATACTGCATACAGAGATATCCTCAATTAAAACCTTTTTCATGGGACTCAGGAGATTTTTCTTTTTTTTTTTTTTCAAAAATTACCATTATTTGAAATATAGGGCAAGATCGAGTATGAATGATAAGAATTTAAAGCCTGGGATACTCCAAGCTGGCAGTCAGTCGTTGGGAAATGCATGGGTCGGCTTTATTTTTTCTGCATCGTTGGCCCTGGTTGGACCGTGTCAGCTGTTTTTCGGCCAATTCTGCATGTTGAATCAGCAGCAAAACTCGTCAGGGAGTAAAAGAACTCAGATTGACTATACAGTTTAGAGAATAAGCACATGAGAAAAAAAACCAGAACATTCTTGCTCTTGTCTTTGCAACCTTGCAGACATGATTGAAAAAAATCCGTTAGCAATGATTGCAGCAGGTGTAAACGCTGATTTCTTTATACATTTGCAGTTGTAGCTCTTCCTGGTTTCCTTTTTTTTTTGGATGCCGAATACTTTGTATTAATAAGTCGTAGTTAAGTGCCAATAATTCGTTGGGCAGTTTTCACCACCTTCTGAAGGGCTTTACGCTCCAAAGCAGTGCAGCTGATGTACCACACTGAGATGCAGTTTGTGAGAATGCTGTCAGCTGTAAAGGTTATCCTGTATCACAAACGGGACTTTTTAAGTTTCCTCAGGAACTGTTGTGCCTTTCTGATCAGGATAGAAGAGTTTAGAGACCAGGTGAGATCCTCAGAGATGTGGACTCCAAGGAACCTAAAGCTGGGTACACACTCAACAGCAGCTCTGTTGATGTGAATGGGAGCATTAGTGTGATTGCCGGCTCGTCTTAAATCCACAATGACCTCCTTCCATCTTCTTGGTGTTGAGTTCCAGGTTATTGTCCTCACACCATGCTACTAGGTGCTAAATCTCCTCTCTGTAAGCCGTCTCATCGTTACCTTTGATCAAGCCTATCACCGCAGTGTCATCTGTGAACTTAATGATGCTGTTTGAGTCATAGGCAGATAAACAGTAATAGGTGAAAAGGGAGGATAAGAGAGGGAGGGGACAGTACGCATCCCTGAGGAACCCTAGTGCTGAGGGTGAGATTGGAGGAGGTGACTTAGTTCAGTCTAATTGTGATTAAGATTATTATGCTGCTGCAGTACCCCTTGATAAAAAATTGTTTACTCAATCAAATCCTTTGTTGTAGTTGGGTTCAGTTCAAGTTTGGTCTGAAAGTTTTCCAGATAGTTGGGAGTACAGAGTGAATTAGAACTGAGATAAATGTCTCTCAAATTAAATATTAATAATTGTTTTTTAATTTGTTATGGTAGCACAAAGTGTATGGATTTGTGAAAGACTAAACTAAAAAAGTGGCATCTTGTTAAATATTATATTGTTAAAAACAGGACTAAAAACTAGTAGCTTGCACAATAGTCCAAACATGCATGAATAAAAATCATATTGATCATTAACAAAATGATCAAATGTATAAGTTTTTTGCAGGGGCTGAGCATGCTTAGTGAAGTTTATGATTCTTACTAAATCTTTGATTCATTTATTTTTTTTTAGGATCGCGTAATAATAAACCGAATAGATAACCTTTGTACTCTGGTTCTGACTGGACATTGGCCATCTGGACGACGATACACCTTCGATTATCAGCTTCCTATGGCTTATGATAAACAGGAGTTTGGAGATGGATCGGGCTACACCCCTATATACCGCAAAGGCAACAGTACCCTCTCTTCACAGGATGGAGAAGAAACAGAGTTTACTGTCAAACTGTTGAAAGTAAGAAATGCTGTAACACATTTGATGTATACACACACACCTATGTGTGTGTACACATTTCTGTGCAAGGTTTTGGCAGGTGTAAAGTCAGAGAACGTTCTCTTTAATTTTTTATTTTATTTTGGAGTTTACAAAATACAAAGTTGGAGAACAGAAAAAAAATCTAAATTAAATTAATATTTGGTGTGACTTCCTTTTGACAGGTATTTTGTAGAATCAGTCATAATCAAGGTGTATGATTAACTAGTTATGAGGGGTGTAATTGTACACAAAATTGACAATGCGGTACATACCTCGGTTTTTAAGTCATGCTTCTGTTCAATTTTGGTACAGTTAGCGGGATGGAATGCAAAACATAAACTAGCTTGTCGGTTTTTAGTAACGCAGTTTTTTATTATTAACATTCGTGATCAACATTTTAACGGTTTACATTTTTAAAGCAATTTAAAATAAAATGCCTGTTTGGTTAAATAATGTATAAAATTATATTTTATAATATATATAAAAAAAAGAATAAATCAAATTATGCAATACACTTTTTATAATATTAATTTAATTTAGTAATCAATTAAATTGGCACAAATTAAATTCACGAAAATTTAATAAATGAAAAACTTTAAATAGTTTACATTTCTTAGACCCAATTTGGGCAATACGTGTGTGTGTGTGTGTGTGTGTGTGTGTGTTACATTTAATATTAAATTTTCTAAATCTACTAAACTGTTCTACTTTTTTCAGTATGCATTAACAAATGGCTTGATTCATTTAAACGCTGCGCTAGCGTTAGGCACTAACCACTTCCTGTGGCACTGTGCTAACTCTAGTTTCTTTTATTAATTTCTTCTTCTTATTATTATTATTATTATTATTTATTTTATTTTAAATTTTTTTTACCCCTGGCATTGTTGTGTATGTTTTCACGTTTAATAATAATAAAAAAATGCATTCAAAGTGCGAGGCGGCCACTTAATACAATTCTGAGGGAACTCGGATTTTTACTTTGTTCCGCACGTAAAAAGGATTCAAAAGAACTGTAATAAAACATTTCAGTATGAATATGTGTACCGTTACATCCCTACTAGTTATACTAAGCAGGTGCTAATGGTAATCAGGAAGAATCACAAAGAAACCCAGAATATTGAGGGCCATTGACTCAGTGGTTGGCCATGCAAACTCTTCCCTTCTTACCAGCAGTGGCATCAGCATAGAACTGGTGGAAACCAGTTGAACCCAGATACACCCATCTACCTTTCGGAGAAGTCTGGCCAGAAGTGGTCGTCTTCTTGCAAGAATTGCATTCAAAAAGCCATACCTTCAAAATGATGAAAAGGATAAAAAAATAAAATAATAATAATTAGCTATGCACAAAAGCATAGGAAGGGGTGGTGGGGGTGCTGTAAAATGGCAGAATTAAATATTTTTTAAATATTTGTGAAAAATATTTTCTAATAAATACATTCAAATGTATTCTGCAGCAAGACAATCACCCCAACTATACCACCAATGTCATTAAAAACTATGTTCAGTGTAGAACACAGACTGAATTGATCTGGATTTATCTTCTGTTCATTTACTTTCAGTTGTATTTGTTGCTAAGAATAAAGTACTGTTTTAACACTTGGAACCAGTCACTTAACATCATTTATTTCACACCTGCATAAGACGTTTGCTTGGTATTGTGTGTATATATATGTATGTGTGTGTGATTCAAACATTGTATCCTGAAATATGGCCTGCACAGTTCAGATCTGAATTTTATTAAGCCACTTTGGCATGTTTTGGAGGAACAACTCAGGAAACGTTTGACTACCAGCATCACATAGTGATCTGACTCCTGTTCTGAGAGAAATGTATTTTAAAATCCTTCTGGTCACTGTGCAGGACTTGTCTCTGTCATTCCTAAGAGGAATAGATGCTGTATTGGCTGCGAAAGGAGGCCCTACAAACCTCAGTTTTATTGTCTAACACCTGTATATATGTATTTGTTTTAATTGTGTTTGTTTAATGGACTTTTAGGAGGAAGGGCTGAAATTGACCTTCTCCAAACAGGCACTAATACCAAATGGGTCAACAAAAGACACAAGTGGACGACGAAGGCACAGTGATCAAGAGGTACCATGATGGGAGCCTAAACTTTCTCAAAAATACTAGCCAGCATTAATACACATACAAAAAACCTGCCTTGATGCAGATTTTCTTTTCCCTCCTTAGTCATTAGATATGGATGGAGTACTCTGTGCTCCTCGTAAGAGGGACTTGCCCAACTGGCTCAAAGAAAATCCTGAATATGAGGGTGACATGCTAGAGGTGTGAAGAGAACTTGTTCTGTTCAAGCACTAATAAGCATGTGTAAAATTTTGTCATCTATAGAAGATTATATCACTGAGATAATCCTCAACATTGTAATTATCACAAATTTCCATGGGTTTGTGAATGGGGAGCCGGCATAGGCAAATTTAATCAGTTTTATTTCGGATTGCATTTAAGAAGAAAAGGTCATAAAAATATATTCCATTTTTCAAACTGTCAATAATGTTTAAAAGCAGTCTTATACTCAACTATTACGTCTAATAGTTGGAAGCTAATAATAAAAATTAGTCACTTTAAGATCTGCTGGCTCAGTTGTATGTTCAGTTTAATTGTTCCAAAAGCATCGTAATTTCTACTAAGTTCCATTTCACTTTACCACCACCAAACTTAAACATTAATTCTGAAAATCAGTCTCTTGCTACATCACAGCTGCTGGTGAACAGGACCAAAAGGAAAAGGAGAAAGAAGAGAATGGAAAATGAACAAGCACCAACTGGCAGAGAAAGAGTTAAAGTTATAGACATGAAGACTGGCAAGAAGGTTAGCAGAAATAACTGTCATTTATTTTATCGTTTTTTTCCTGTTTACTTTAGAAAAAACAGTTTTAGGAAGCTGTGAAATGGTAAACAGAGTGCAAGTGCTGATGATCGGTTAACTCGCAATGTTTTTCTCATATGTTTTTATGAGTTGGCTTGCTTATATTTGTGGATCTCAGGTGCAGTTTGGTGGGGTGTATGGACCTGCATTACAGAACCTAAAGGAGTATCTTGAAGAGAATCCTGACCATGCAGTAGCACCAGAATGGGTTGAAACTGTTCGCAACTCGGTTAGTCTTTTACACCTATTGCAAATTACTTGTATATTTAATAAATGAGAAGCTGTAAATTCTACGCCATTCCCCCGATTTGCATGTAAATGCTATTAGGCCTTAAAGGCTCAAAAAATATGCCGTGTTATTTTCACTATACACTCATATTTCTTTGTTCAAATATTGTATGTAAATGACTGTATACCAGGCATAAGTAGCACAATTGACACTGTTTACATCCTAAATATAAATAACTTTGCATGTGTGCAGTGCAGTTCATCAGCAAATACCACCGACCTGCAAAGTGTCAGACTAAAGGGTTTTTTTTTTTTTTATCTATTTATTAAATCAGAATTATTAGGAGTACAGTTTAGCATTGGTGTTTTTCCTTGCTACCAAAAATGCAATGTTTTTGTGAATAAAAGTTTAACAGAGATTAGCATATTTAGTAGCATCCTGCATGGTAAAACCAAAATACAAATGAGGCAGTATATCCAGTCTTGTTGGGCAGAGCTGGAAAAGATTAGAAAAGACCAGGTGATTTTCAGCTGCCCAGTATGGGAGATTTAACTATGGTAGCACAGATTGCTGTTGTATCACATCCATGTCAGTGTTTCATGTTTTGTGTGAGAGATGTTAAGAGTAATTATTTGATTTAACACATCCTTTCAGCCAACATGAACACTCTGGCCACTCTCTTTTGGAGCTCTCTTATCAATAAGCCATTTCCACCCACAAAACTGTCTCTCGTTCAAGTGGCCCTATCAAGTCACAAAGATCTGATATTTCTTTAGCTCCTTTAGATCAGAGGTGTCCAATGTTTTCCACAAAGTCAAGTCAAGTCAAGTTTATTTGTATAGCGCTTTTCACAACAGACATTGTCTCAAAGCAGCTTTACAGAAAACAACAGTGAAGGTGAATGGTGTGCGTTTGTCCCTGATGAGCAGCCGTGGCGACAGTGGCAAGGAAAAACTCCCTTAGATGATATGAGGAAGAAACCTTGAGAGGAACCAGACTCAAAGGGGAACCCATCCTCATATGGGTGACATCAAAGGGGGTGGGTGTGGGATGGAAAACTCTGCCCTCTATGTATATTGTGTATAGGAGGGGTGCTCCTATACACATCATCTTCTGTATATTCAGCATGGATGGTTGAACTTCAAAACACAAGCGGTTAATCCCAAATCCACTTGCTGGATGATTTTTTTTTTTTAAGCTGCATTTCTTTGGTCCAACAAACACCAAACCTTGTTGCAAACTGTCTGTTAGAAGCTTTGGTCTAATGTAGAAATTGCTCATGTACACATGGTGGCCAGATCCCAAAACTTTTATGTCCAAATCAGACATCATAGGATTGTTAGGGGGTGTTTAACACATTTAATTAATGGGGGCATGCAAAATTTCTTTGTTTCTCATTTATTGGCCATCCAGTGGCCTCAATATTTTGCTATACGACATTGGAACTTCTTCAACTTCGATCTAGTCATGCTGAGCTTCCATCAATACTACTCTCCCATAAGGATATAGTTTACATACCTCATCGTAAATATTTCCACCTGGGCTTTCGTTGGAGCTACAACTTCAACAATTCAAAAGAAATATGCTTACTTTGGTTTTCAAAATGTCGTCCAAAAATAAATACTACACGATATGTTGATGTCAGCGTTTTGGCAGCCCTATCAGGTCTGCTGTTATAGGTACTGAAAATGCTATCTTTTTTTTCTTTTCTATGGAACTTGCCATCACTCTCAACTAAAGGTCCTGTGCGCCATGATTTATTATTTGACTAGAAGTATGATTGCTTATGTTTAAATTACACTTAAAGCATAAAGTCGATTTTGTGCAGCTTAATTAGTCTTCCCCTCCAGCATACATTTGTATTTGCAAACCATGAGTCCATGGTTCTCCAGATCAATTGTCCAGTTCTGACCATTCTTGGTAATATTTGCCGTCCTACTAAAGTTATCAAATACTAACCTTTTAAATAACTTTTCAATATTTTTAACTTACTCTTAATGTAATTGTATGCCACACACTGGATCTGGTTTGTTGTTCTCTGCTGACCTTACCCTTTTTTTTGTTTTGTTTTTTTTAAACACTGAACATTTTCTGGTTTCCTTCAAAGCTTGCTTAACCCATTAGCCTTCATAATCCATTGTTTAACAGTAGATTAAATAACAAGGGACAAGAGTAACCATGACAAACTATAATTTATTCTAAATGTCTAAGCCTCAAGCATAGAGTTTACATCAGTTTTTCAATTAAAAAACATCTAACAAATGTATTGCTGAATTTGTGTATGTAGTACACCAACAACATGCATAAAAAATGCAGTACTTACACTATGACAAGTCACAAACGCATCCACTGCTGCAAATCCCTGTTTATTTGGAAAGATAAGGATCCACTGAACAACATGCATTTTTGGTCCAACGAAACAATAGTGTTGTAATTTAGATGGTTATTCTTTTCTATAGGTCACAGTACTTCGTGGGATGTATTGTTTGTATGTTTTGGAATAACTTTCGCATAAAAAAAACCAACATCTTGGTGGTAAAAAACCCCAAATATGGCTGGTGGAATATAGTGTTACAAAACAAATGAGACCATTCACTAAAAAAGGCATAGATGGGTGGAATCTTGGACCTAAGCATCCACTCTCTGCAGGTGTGGTGGTGGTTTTTTATGCCCCACCTATTATTTTAGATATTTTATTTTCAGTCAGTAGCATTATGGAATCAACATGATTGATGGAAAATGAAGAATCTTTTTGCGCATTATTAACTTTGAATGATTGACAGTAAAGCCCAAAGTGTATTCTACATACATACATACACACACACATATATATATGTATATATATATTATATATATATATATATATATATATATAATATATATACAGTGGGTACGGAAAGTATTCAGACCCCCTTAAATTTTTCACTTTTTGTTATATTGCAGCCATTTGCTAAAATCATTTAAGTTCATTTATTTTCCTCATGAATGTACACATAGCACCCCATACTGACAGAAAAACACAGAATTGTTCACCTTTTTGCAGATTTATTAAAAAAGAAAAACTGAAATATCACATGGTCCTAAGTATTCAGACCCTTTGCTGTGACACTCATATATTTAACTCAGGTGCTCTCCATTTCTTCTGATCATCCTTGAGATGGTTCTACACCTTCATTTGAGTCCAGAAATGTTTGATGATACTGATTGGACTTGATTAGGAAAGCCACACACCTGTTTATATAAGACCTTACAGATCACAATGCATGTCAGAGCAAATGAGAATCATTAAGGTCAAAGGAACTGCCTGAAGAGCTCAGAGACAGAATTGTGGCAAGGCACAGATCTGGCCAAGGTTCCAAAAAAATTTTTGCTGCACCTAAGGTTCCTAAGAGCACAGTGGCCTCCATAATCCTCAAATGGAAGACGTTTGGGACGACCAGAACCATTCCTAGAGCTGGCCGACCGGCCAAACTGAGCTATCGGGGGAGAAGAGCCTTGGTGAGAGAGGTAAAGAAGAACCCAAAGATCACTGTGGCTGAGCTCCAGAGATGCAGTCGGGAGATGGGAGAAAGTTGTAGAAAGTCAACCATCACTGCAGCCCTCCACCATTCGGGGCTTTATGGCAGAGTGGCCCGACGGAAGCCTCTCCTCAGTGTAAGACACATGAAAGCCCGCATGGAGTTCTCCAAGATGGTGAGAAATAAGATTCTCTGGTCTGATGAGACCAAGATAGAACTTTTTGGCCTTAATTCTAAGCGGTATGTGTGGAGAAAACCAGGCACTTCTCATCACCTGTCCAGTACAGTCTCAACAATGAAGCATGGTGGTGGCAGCATCATGCTGTAGGGGTGTTTTTCAGCTGCAGGGACAGGACGACTGGTTGCAATCAAGGGAAAGATGAATGCGGCCAAGCACAGGGATATCCTGGACGAAAACCTTCTCCAGAGTGCTTTGGACCTCAGACTGGGCTGAAGGTTTACCTTCCAACAAGACAATGACCCTAAGCACACAGCTAAAATAACGATGAAGTGGCTTCACAACAACTCCGTGACTGTTCTTGAATGGCCCAGCCAGAGCCCTGACTTAAACCCAATTGAGCATCTCTGGAGAGACCTAAAAATAGCTGTCCACCAACGTTTACCGTCCAACCTGACAGAACTGGAGAGGACCTGCAAGGAGGAATGGCAGAGGATCCCCAAATCCAGGTGTGAAAGACTTGTTGCATCTTTCCCAAAAAGACTCCTGGCTGTATTAGATCAAAAGGGGGCTTCTACTAAATACTGAGCAAAGGGTCTGAATACTTAGGACCATGTGATATTTTAGTTTTTCTTTTTTAATAAATCTGCAACAGTGTCAACAATTCTGTGTTTTTCTGTCAATATAGGGTGCTGTGTGTACATTAATGAGGAAAATAAATGAACTTAAATGATTTTAGCAAATGGCTGCGAAATAAAAAAGAGTGAAAAATTAAAGGGGGTCTAAATACTTTCCGTACCCACTGTATATATATATATATATATATATATATATATATATATATATATATATATATATATATATATATATATATATATATATATATATAACCCTAACCCTTTATAATACATATATATTCATCTGTATATTATTGTTCATAGTACATATATATTCATATTCATCTGTAATTATATTCATAGTACATATTTATTAAACTGTATATTCTTAGTACATATATATTCATCTGTGGTACTACATATATAGTACATATACATCTTTAAATGACTGTTTATAGTCTATATTACCATTCTATTTAACTATGTAAATCATGTAAAAACTGTATATCCTGCACTTGCTGTTATTGCACTCTGGTTAGACCCAAACTGCATTTCGTTGCCTTGTACTTGTACATGTGTAATGACAATAAAGTTGAATCTAATCTAATTTGATTAGAAAATAGTCATAATAAGTAAATAAAGTAACTAGTTTACTAAAATTGAATACACAAGACGTTCAACATGCTGTTACTAATTGTTAATATATTACTTTCTCAGGGCTTCCTGCCAGAACATTTTTTCCACCAATTGTTGCACACGTCAGTCTCCAGACAGAGCCACAATTACCTCACCAATCCTTCAGCCCAAACTGAGCTTCATCTGGAGGAAGGGGAAAATGAGACACTGGTTTCTGATGGGGCTTACATCATGGATGATGATGATCTGGACAGTACTCACCACTTCCTGACTTCTACTTTTGATGCACAGGTGGAGGCTGGATCACTTGACATGGACAAAGGAGATGCTTTGTCAACTATTGGATATGATAGCTCTGATAGGGAAGCTGTATTGGATGATATAATTATGGCACCTAAAAATTCTGATTCTTCCTCATGTTCAGAAGATTGACCAGGTCTGATTTACTTGATCATGAAATTGTTTTATTGTGTGTAATTCTACACTTTATCCTTTTTTTTTTTGCTGCTTATAAGATTTTTTTTTTTTTCCCATTTAGATTTGTGGCACCATTATTATATAATTTAATATGAATTATTGGCCCATTTTGCAGACTCTAACCACAATAAATTGTATGTCCTCTTTCTCTGTTAAACTGTTGTTCAGCATTCCCTTCATATCCTGTGGCTGTGGGGAGCCTCTGGCTGGACTATTATATTTATATTTTGAGCGGTACCTCAGTCTATTTTAACTGTGCCTGTGTCACAAAGAACATGGCTTTATTTTTTTCAGTGAATACTGCAACCAATGCTTTTTTTTTTTTTTTTTTGTCTATTGTACAATGTATAGTTGGTAATATTAATGCAAAAAATTGTTCATTTTTGTTTGATGAATTGACTCCAACTGATGTAAACATGAATAGCAGTCAACCATGAATTTTCTCTGGCTTATGTTTATTTTGTGTGTGGTGCTGAAAATTCACTTTTATATAAATAATTGAATGATACAAACACTTAGAACAGCATACAAAAAGTAGGATTGTTATTATCAAGCCAAACAATGCCAGAGAATGTCTGTCTAAAAAAAATGTTAATATTGAGTCAGGCACATTTAATATAATAAAGAAATAATGTTTACCAATGGAAAAACAAATTACTTAAAATTGGCTTTTTAAAATGTAGGAATGCACATTTCGAATTGAATGTTCAACTTTTATATTTTAGATATAGATATATCTATATAGATATATAGATATATACTGTGTGAGTCCAATAATTTCATTAGTAGTTGCTCCAGAAAACCAATTGTGGTTAGGATAGTCATAGACAATGAAATGCAGTTCGCATCCAACCATGCTAATAAATTAAACGGTATGTTTATGGTGCAGGGGTTAATGCCACTGAACAAGTAAGGGATGATGCATATCAATAGTCTTAGGGTTAAAGCAAATAAGTCATAATGGTGCAGGAGGTCCAGTTAGAGGTATTATGCATACATATTTATGTGGTAATTATAAACCATGTAAATAGGCACCATAAATAAGCCCTAGCATGATTTTTCAAGGTGCTCGTAAAATAAACCCTAATCCGAAATTAAGCCCAAGTTAAAATCGTCAGCCAGCATTTACGGTAATACCATAATTGCAACACACGATGAATAATAAAATGCCCAAACCCATAACCCTAACCCTAACCCAGATGACCAATCAGAGTACAGGTTGTATCAGGTTGTTTCTATAAATCTTTATAATTCAATGCAAAGTGTGTGTAATATATTTACCATTAACTGTAAGGGAGTAATACCGTATTTTAATGCAACGGTAGATTGTTGTACATGAAAATATAAGACATCCCCGGAAAATAAACCCTATTTCTTGGAGCAGAAATATACATTTAGACCAGACATAGGCAAACTACGGCCCGCAGGCTTATGAGTTTATTAATCCGGCCCGCCGAACGTGACCAAATTCTATTAAAATAGGTACGGGTAAACATTGTTCAATTTACCTTTCCCCTGTAATGCCCACGTTTCCCCAAAATATGGCGCACTTCAGCTACATTGACCTTGTTCGCGTGTATTACTCTCTTCTTCTCTTATGAGCCCTTCTGCAAAAAATTATCTTATCAAAGAAAAGAAAAGTGGATAGTGAGCGCCAAGTGTTTAATATGAAGTGGACAACAAAATATTTTTTCACTGAGGTCCGATCAAAAAGCCCCTCACAGATCCAGGTTAACTGACCAACACCTCTGATTTATCCTGAGAATTGCCACAACAAAACCTACTCCAGATATTGATGAACTGGCAAAACAAGGAGTTCAACAACACTGTTCCTACTGAAACTGAACTTGAGTTTTTATGCTGTGTTTATTGATGCACTGGCAAAAAAAAAAAAAAAAAGAATCAACAAGCTGTTGATGTTTTGGCACTTGAAACTAAATTTGTGTTTTTCTGCTGTGTTTATTCAACTGAAATGTAATTTTTTTTTTTATACGGCCCCTTTATACAGTGGGTACGGAAAGTATTCAGACCCCCTTAAATTTTTCACTCTTTGTTATATTGCAGCCATTTGCTAAAATCATTTAGGTTCATTCTTCTTCCTCATTAATGTACACACAGCACCCCATACTGACAAAAACACAGAATTGTTGACATTGTTGCAGATTTATTAAAAAAGAAAAACTGATATATCACATGGTCCTAAGTATTCAGACCCTTTGCTCAGTATTTAGTAGAAGCCCCCTTTTGATCTAATACAGCCAGGAGTCTTTTTGGGAAAGATGCAACAAGTCTTTCACACCTGGATTTGGGGATTCTCTGCCATTCCTCCTTGCAGATCCTCTCCAGTTCTGTCAGGTTGGATGGTAAACGTTGCTGGACAGCCATTTTAAGGTCTCTCCAGAGATGCTCAATTGGGTTTAAGTCAGGGCTCTGGCTGGGCCATTCAAGAACAGTCACGGAGTTGTTGTGAAGCCACTCCTTCGTTATTTTAGCTGTGTGCTTAGGGTCATTGTCTTGTTGGAAGGTAAACCTTCGGCCCAGTCTGAGGTCCAGAGCACTCTGGAGAAGGTTTTTGTCCAGGATATCCCTGTACTTGGCTGCATTCATTTTTCCCTCGATTGCAATCAGTCGTCCTGTCCCTGCAGCTGAAAAACACCCCCACAGCATGATGCGGCCACCACCATGCTTCACTGTTGGGACTGTATTGGACAGGTGATGAGCAGTGCCTGGTTTTCTACACACATACCGCTTAGAATTAAGGCCAAAAAGTTCTATTTTGGTCTCATCAGACCAGAGAATCTTATTTCTCACCATCTTGGAGTCCTTCAGGTGTTTTTTGGCAAACTCCATGCGGGCTTTCAGGTGTCTTACACTGAGGAGAGGCTTCCGTCGGGCCACTCTGCCATAAAGCCCCGACTGGTGGAGGGCTGCAGTGATGGTTGACTTTCTACAACTTTCTCCCATCTCCTGACTGCATCTCTCGAGCTCAGCCACAGTAATCTTTGGGTTCTTCTTTACCTCTCTCACCAAGGCTCTTCTCCCCCGATAGATCAGTTTGGCTGGGCGGCCAGCTCTAGGAAGGGTTCTGGTCGTCCCAAACGTCTTCCATTTGAGGATTATGGAGGCCACTGTGCTCTTAGGAACCTTAAGTGCAGCAGAAATCTTTTTGTAACCTTGGCCAGATCTGTGCCTTGCCACAATTCTGTCTCTGAGCTCTTCAGGCAGTTCCTTTGACCTCATGATTCTCATTTGCTCTGACATGCATTGTGATCTGAAAGGTCTTATATAGACCGGTGTGTGGCTTTCCTAATCAAGTCCAATCAGTATAATCAAACACAGCTGGACTCAAATGAAGGTGTAAAACCATCTCAAGGATAATCAGAAGAAATGGAAAGCACCTGAGTTAAATATATGAGTGTCACAGCAAAGGGTCTGAATACTTAGGACCATGTGATATTTCAGTTTTTCTTTTTTAATAAATCTGCAACAATGTCAATAATTCTGTGTTTTTCTGTCAATATGGGGAGCTGTGTGTACATTCATGAGGAAGAAGAATGAACTTAAATGATTTTAGCAAATGGCTGCAATATAACAAAGAGTGAAAAATTTAAGGGGGTCTGAATAATTTCCGTACCCACTGTATATATATATATATATATATATATATATATATATATATATATATATATATATATATATATATATATATATATATATATATATATCCTGGCCCGGCCCCTCTTTCAAATTTTAGAACCCATTGTGGCCCGTGAGTGAGAAAGTTTTCCCACCCCTGATTTAGACCCAGTCTTATTTTCAGGGAAACACGGTATATTTAAATGGCAATAATGTACAAATAAAATTCTAATATAAATACTGGTTAATTGCAGTAAAGTGCAACTGTTCAGTTGTTATCAGGTGAAGGCTGGTAGTGCTTACTAACGGACTTCAACAAATGCTCATTTAATAACACTAAACAATGTGGCTTTGCACAGAAAACGCTTTTTTTGCTGTACTTTTTTTTTTATATTATATACTGTGGTAATGCATGCTTGTAGTTCACTGACCGTTCACTGACACTGCCATATTTCGATTTAAGTCATGTTTCACCTTATTAATAGTGTTCCTGTATTAAGAGGTCTTAAGAGGTCTCCCATGGCCATCTGTATGGTATCTTGGCAATGTTTTAATTTACAGCAAAACATTCGAGGAACATCTACCTAGTTTAAAGGAAGTGTTTACAAGAATTGGGTCTGAAATTAAGGTTTGAAATCAAATCCAAAAAAATGCCAATTGGCTAGAGATCACGTGGTCTTTCTGTGCCATGTTGTCCCCCAGGAGGGACTTCAGCCGGACCCACGTAATACGGAAAAGGTGAGAAACTGGCCGACACCCAAGTCTCATTCTGGATTCAGAGCTTTTGTTGGACTTTGCTCCCACAACAGACGATTTGTAAAAGTTTTTTTCCAAACATGCAGCTCAGATTAACCTGCTTGTGGGCAAAAATGCAACTTGATTGTGAACGGTCATTCAATTATCTGAGATGTGTTAACCTGTGCCTAAGTTGCGACACTGCCTGATTTTAATATGCCATTCAGCATAAAAGTATTTTAGGCGAACGATTGGGTACTTCACGTAATCCCGGGTTCTTGATGATAGAGTGGTGTTTCACTATGGGAATCACTTTGGGTGTGACCAACTACGGAAGCTCCTGACACCATGTCTCTCTTGACCCCTTACAACTTAATTGTAGCAAGATTTCTTTCCGTTCCTGTGCAGGGAGGGAAGTGTTGGTGAAACCCCTCACTCTGTTAGCAAAAAACCGGGGATTAAGTATCCCATCGTTCTTTTTCTAACTTCTAACCACTTGCACATGATCCCATTATACCTAAATTACATGGGCTCTGACCTTCTGGCTCCTAGCAAACTTGTGCTAAGGATGACTCACACACTTTTGTAGGGCCCATAATGTCGCCACCCCCCTAGTTAAGTGGGCTTTTAGACCCTCAGCCAACTGAGAACCTATGCATTCATATGCCAGAGATATAGCCCCAACAATCTAGTGGGAAAGCCACTGTCTTGACAACGGCTTCCCCTTGTGAGGAGCAGCCCAAGACACAAACAGCTGGTCATTCTTCCTGATGCCTGCTGTTCTTTTGACATATGTATGGAGAGCCCACACTGGACATAAGGAAGTCAACCTCTCCTACTCCCGAGAAAAGAATGGTGGAGGGGTGGAAAGCCGAAAGCTCTGTACATCTATAAGAAGAATCAACACTACTTTAGGTGCAAACACCGGGTTAGGGCAAAAGGAAACCTTTGTGAGCCCTGGGGAGAGAAATACAGTGGACACTGAGCGTTTTCTCGCAAGGCGAAGAGATCTATGGCAACCCGGAAGTATCTCTGACATATCTGTTACACCACGTGTGTGCAGTTTCCATTCCCCGTACATGGGGTTTTCCCTGGACAATAAATCTGCACCCCATGTTCAATTCAATTAAATTTTTATTATTTATTTTTATTTGTATTGCACTTTCTACAATAAACATTGTCTCAACACAGCTTTACACAGATAATGTGGTGATAAAAATGAATAAGATGTTATTTATAAGTGTGAGACGGTGGCGATTGTGGCAAGGAAACCCCGAGATGGCATAAGGAAGAAACCTTGAGAGAAACCAGACTCAAGAGGGAACCTATCCTCATCTGGGTTGCATCGAATGTCCATATATTTGCAGATAAACGATGTTGCAGGGTACAGTGATTGTGATCAGAAGCAAACTGTAGTCCTGAGTCAGTGCAGCAGACTGTTGAATGTTCCATACACCTAGAGTTGCTCTGATAAATAGAAGCCTTGTGTCACACCATCAGTTTTCTAGCCAACTGATGTAGATGAAGGGAGCATATCCCTCCCTGCTGGTTGATGTAAGCGACCACCGTGGAATTGTCGGTCTTCACTGGAACATACTGGCCCTTTATTAAGGTCAAAAACTGTTTCAGAGCTAAAAACACAGCCAAGAACTGGATCAGCTGTGGAGGCCAAACGCTGTTCACAGCTCTGCCAATTATGGTCGATCTCCCCGCCCTCTAAAGACGCGTCCATTATCATAGTAACTTTCGACGACACCACCCCCAAGGGAATCCCTGACTGAAGAGTCGCAGGGCTTTCCCATTAGCGAAGCGTTTTGACGCACGTATACATTATTTTTACCGGTCGACTGAGATGTCGCCGTGGACACAACCGGAGACGCACGACCCGTCGCTGAAAATCCCTCATTATAAGGAGCCCCAGATGTACTACAGAAATTATAGGGGCCATTAAACCCAGCAATCATAAGCACACCCTGAACGGGATCACTTTCCCTGTCCGAAAATGGGAGAGACACTGTATGAGAGATGCAATTGTCTGATTGCAATTGCATGACTTAATAGGAGATGGAATCTCTACTGAGACCCAGATATTCTGTACACTGCACAGGTTTCAAGTTTCTCTTTTCCTTGTTTATTCTAAATCCCAAGTTGTAGAGATGCATGACCACACTCTCAGCATCTCTGTTTGCTCGCTCTCTTGATGAGGAGCATATCAGATAATCTTCTATGTAATTCAATATTTGTATCCCGTTGTTCCTCAATGGTAAAAGAGCCGCTTCCACACATTTGCTGAAAGTTCTCAGAGCTAGAGGCAGTCCGAACGGAATGGTTTAAAACTCGTAGGCAGTGCCTCTGTGTGCAAATCTCAGACATTTTATGTGGAAATGCATGTCCGACAAATTGATCTTCACAAACAAATCATTTGGACGTATCAACCGACAGAGTACTTTGTGTTTCAACATTTGAAATGAGAATTTCCTTAGGTGCTTGTTTAACACACGTAGGTCTAAGATCGGACAAAGAGATGTGCTCCCTCTCTTATGGATCACAAAGCGGAGCCTGCCAGAGCGTTCTTCTAATTTAATCGTGTGTTTGTTTAGCTGCAGGAGCGACGTACACAGGAGAAGCAAAGACGTGAGTAAAAGTCAATTTTTTTTTTTTTTTTCAGCTTTTCCAACTCTGATCGCTCGTTTGTTTAAAAGAGAGTCGATCTCGGCTATTGGAATGCGAGCCGACTCTCCCTCGCCCGTTGACAATAACACCCCATTGAATCTGGGGGGTTTCATGGCGAATGGAAGTCTGTATCCCCGTGAAATGGTGCTTAACACCCACGGATGGGCAGCGTTTGCTCGCCAGTTGAAAATGCGTGCAGAAAGAAGACCCCTGTATACTTCTGTTCTGCTTTGGTCGCATGTTGATGACATCATGACCGTCGCTGCACTGAGTTCTGCTGTAAGAGTGAGCACTTCCTGCAGCAGTGAGACTAGGGGGGTGCTTGATACTTTTCTGCAAACTCATGCCCTCGGCTGTCCGCCTGGATGCGAAAGTTTCACCGTTATTGAGTTTTTTCAACTAGGGGTGCATATCGCCATCAGTCCAGGGTTTGCATGCGATGCTGTGATTTTTATTGAACAGACGTGTAAAATGAGATGCGCCTGAAAACATTGTGTGAGTGCTTGGAGACACTAAACAGTTCCTTTCATTCCTCCGTGTCTGCTTGCATGGTAAACAAAGGTTAACAGCTTCATCCTCTTGTTTCCTGACAGTGCTGGTCTCTCTCATCTTCTCAAGAGCTGGACCAAACAGACCTTTAGCGGAGTCGTAAGCAGCATCCATCACCTCCGCTTTCTGCGTGTCGCACAAGCCTGACAGGTTCAGCCATAACTCTCTCTCACCTGACACCATCAAGCCCATCACACGGCCGCAGCCTTGAACTGTGACTCGTGAAGAGCACAGAATTAAGTCATTTAATTCACACATATCTCATCTCAGAGTGTCGGGTTGGGCACTCCTGTGTCGAGCTGTCACCCCATCTTCTCCAAAATATCTGCCTGGTACGCATCCCCCGTCCCTTGCATCTCTAACTTAGTGCAGCTTACCTTTAAAGAGGCTCAACCAATGGCGAGACATCTCCTTCATGCAAGCCAGCACGGCAGGCAGGAGTTGTCTCGCTGCAGATTGAACAGGCAGCAGCCTTTTCCCGCCATAATGGTCTCTTTCACCTCCTTCCATGTCCTGAGCTGTGGGCCAAGCTACTCCTAGTTTTGCTGCGGATCGTTCACATACCTTGTGCAGGTTACTGTCCGCCTGCGAGGCCGAGTCACCCGCGCTGTGCAGTCTCGACTGTTGGGCCAGGAAGAGACAACTGTCGTCCTCATCCTCGTCCTCCATATCCAAATAGAGGAGGTCAGAGTTAGCATCGTCCTCTGCGTCCTGGTAGCACTTTTGTTCCTCCTCCTTTGTGAGGAGGTTCTCGAACAGAGGTGGCATGACCGGCTATTCGGCCTCCATCAAGTCCGCCCAGCTCATGGTAGCTTGGTCGATGGTCAACGGCTGTAGATTTTTGACAGAATCCAATGATTTGTGAATTTAACACTTGTAACTATTGTAATTTATTCACAATAGCAAAATTGAAACCTGTAAAAAGAGGAAATGTCCCATTTTAAGAAATAAAATAGGTTCATTTTGAATTTGTTTGCAGCAACATGTGCCCAAAAAAGTTGGGACATGGCAAAAAATAGCTTGTAAATTAAGTGTTACTGAAAAGAAACATCTGGAGGAACATTTTGCAACTAATTATTTTCATTGCCAACAACTCAGGAACATAATCTAATTGTATTAAAAAGGAATCTTAAAGAGACAGAGCCCCTCAGAAATAAACTTGGGCAGGGGTTCAATATTCTGTGAAAATCTCCATAATTTCAATGATCCCAGGCCGCACAGCTGCACAGAGTGGCCTCCAATCGAAGAGAACATCATCCAGAGGCAGGCCCGGGACGAAACAGGCAACTCAGAGGGGAGGAAAAGGGCAGGAACAGTGGTCACTGGTACCTCAGGAGCATGTCTAACTTGACCAAGAGAGAGAAAGAGCAGAGGGGTGATGGGGAGAGAAAGATATGGGTTAAAATGTATCCTTATTTTGGTATAAAAGTTAAGGACACTGGGGACTCCAGCAAGGCTCGCTATTACAGCTTAACTAAAAGGGAGAGCCAGAAGGTAAAACAGACATTAGGGGTCTCTGGGATAAGAGACGGCCCGCCACACCACCATCATCAAACCTGAGTGAGAGAGAGGGGATGACAGCATACAAATATCCTAGTTCACCAAACACTCTACATCCATGATCCATCCAGATCTGCTCCTTTAACTAGGAAAAACCTACTAGACTTGAACACTGAGACTATGTCTGAGTCCCGAACAGTAATTGAAAGGCATACCTGTGGGGCTTTATAAGAGAAAGATTTGCCCCCTGCTGTCTTCATTATTTGAGGTACTAACAAATAGCCTGCACCTTTTAATCTAAGTAGGCATGAGGGATCATAATGATACAGAAGTTCATTCAGATACTGCGGCGTGAGACCGTGAAGTGTTCGATGTGTATTTTATAATCAATGCGAGATTTAATTGGGAGCCAGTGTAAAACAGGGGTATGTGGTCATATTTTCTAGATCTAGTAAGGACTCTTGTTGCTGCATTCTGGACTAACTGAAGTTTTTTTTATGCACTTACTCAAACACACAGAAAGAAAAGCGTTACAGTAGTCTAATCTAGATGTAACAAAAGCATGAACTAGTTTTGCATCTTTTAACTACATAATTTTTCAAATCCTGGCTATCCTGGCCTTCACATGAGTATTCACATGAGACTCCAAGTAAAGACTAGAGTTAATGATTACACCAAAGTCTTTGACTGCTGTTCACACTGAGATAGAAACACCATCCAGAGATGTTACGTAATCAAAAAGTTAACTTCTAGCTGCATGTGGTCCTAGTAAAAGTACTTCTGTCTTATCCAAATTGAGCAGAAGGAAGCTATCAAGCATCCACTGTCTAATGTCCTTTACACACTCCTCCTTTACACACTCCACATTGTTAAGCTGATCTCTCATCTGGCTTTGCAGAAGTATAAATGTGTATCATCAGCAGTGTTGTGCTAGTTATTAAGAAATAGTAACTAGTTACAGTTACTAGTTACTTCATTCAAAAAGTAACTCAATTACTTTGTTGATTACTTACACCAAAAAGTAATGCGTTACTGTTAAAAGTAACTTTTTAGTAACTTTTTTAAAGAACGTTCTTTAATGTTCCCATTAATGCCCTTTTATGTGTTATGGTCTATACAAACACAAAACTGACTTGAACACAAAGTAATTTGTAAACACTATTTTATTTAAGTCAGGCCAGCACAAACTAAATATATCACAAGGATTTCTAAAATAAATAACAACACAAGCTGAATAATATATTTAGAATCAAAAACTAAAGAGGCCTGTAGTTTCTGGAGTTGCTTTGACAGCTTGGAGTTGCTGTTTATCGCAGTAGATCCGACCTTCGAACCAGAAAGACACAGCTTACATTTGACTAAAAGGTTTTTGTCTTTATGCTCAACTAAAGTGAAATAATGAGCATATTTCCACTTTGAGAAACTCGTCTTGCTCTTGCCTTGACTCCATTACTGCCGCACAGACCTGAATAAACAGAAACATGCCCACAGTGTTTACAGTGGTTGGCTTCCACCAATCCTACAATGCGTCGCTGCTCTAAACAGGTTAGACTGTAGGCTACACTTCAGCCAAAATTAATTCATTTTAAAAAGTAACGGACAACGCACCATGCGGTACCGGTAACAGAGTTAATTTATTTAAAATGTAATGCGTTACAGTATTAGTTACTGTCAAAAGTAACTGTGTTACAGAAATGCGTTACTAGTAACTCGTTATTGCACAACACTGATCATCAGCATAGGAATGGAAGCTGATACCATGTGTACCTATAATTTCACCCAGAGGCAGCATATACAAAGAGAAAAGCAGTGGGCGTAAGACACATCCTTGCAGAACACCAAACTTTACTTTAGAAAATGTAGAGAACTCACTTTTTACATTAACAAACTGTTTGTTAGTCAGTCAAAAAAGACCTAAGCTAGGAGAAAGCTGTTCCCTTTCTTCCAACATTTTTTGGTCTAGCAAGAAGGAGATTATGAATCAATGGTGTCAAAAGCTGCACTAAGATCAAGCAAAACCCTAATCAGAGGCCAATAGCAGGCCTTTTACCTCTTTAAACAGCGGTTTCTCTGTGCTACGATGAGCCTAAATCCTGACTGATACATTTCGAAAATGTTATTCCTAAGTACGTGTTAGCATGACTGCTGTGCTACAACCTTTGCTCCAATCTTGTAAATAAAGGGGAGGTTTGACATTGGCCTTAAGTGGGACAGTTGACAAGGGTCAAGGTCAGGTTTCTTAATAGATAACTGCCAGTTTGAATGATTTAGGTACATAACCACTGCTAATAAAGGAAAGGTTTGACATTGGCCTCAAGTGGGACAGCTGACAAGGGTCAAGGTCAGGTTTCTAAATTGATAACTGCCAGTTTAAATGATTTAGGTACATAACCAGTGCTGATGGAAGAGTGTATTAACAGGTTCAAGAACTTCTGGAATTAAATGTTTAGGTATGTATGTATGTATGTATGTATGTATGTATGTATGTATGTATGTATGTATGTATGTATGTATGTATGTTAGGGATCGAGAATACAAGTTTATGATTTTTATGAGGAAATCAATTAAATTAATTTATTCTCTTGAATAGAAGTAAAACTTTGTAATTCATTGTTTGTTATAATTATATTGCTATCTACAGGGTTATTTATAAAAAAAATTTGCCTGAGGGGAGTTACATTATCTAGAGCAGTGGTCCCCAACCCCTGGCACCGGTCCGTCGGTCAATTAGTACCAGGCCATACAGAAAGAATACATAACTTACATTATTTTTGTTTTTTTATTATCTGATTCTGAATGTTTTATTTTGGAAAATTACCGGATTCTCGCCAGCCTTTGACTCACTCTTAATGCATGTCAAGATGTTTGCCTCGGTCACGTCTTACATGTTTTATGCCTACACCCGCTACCTTCTTAAAGGGGCTGCTCCGGCCGGTAACACATAATACATTACTGCTAAATTGAAACCCCCAAGCTAGCAAAATTAACAAAAACAACACAATGAATTCACGTTTATTATTATATCTAGAAAATGCCAGTTTTTATGCCGGTCATATCATTTTATTTTGTTGTATTTATCTGCCACACCTTTAAGGCGGATCAAGAGTGTAACATTTTGATTAATCTTTAATCATCAAAAAAATCTTCCTGCTTATCAAAATGAAAATTAAAGTCACCAACAATTATTGCTTTGTTTAAAGAAGTAGCTGGATTTGTAATGAAATCTGCAAATTCTAGAAATAAAAGCAGAGTATTGCTCCGGGTGTCTATAAATAATAATAAATGGAATTGACTGACTTTATTTGCTTTTCAGACGCAAAATCTTTTATTTTGGTGTAAAGAACTTTTAATGTGTTACATTTGTGTTTATTTTTTTACATCAGTGCATTGATGAGATATACCCTAATTTCCTGTTTATTGCATTTGCCAGCACATGACAGGAGAACACTTTTAATGATCAAAAATCGTATAAAAATTTTGGAGGGGTAGAAAATGGCACTTTAGAAGTAAGCATTTTAACGTTATTTAAATGTAAAAAAATGTTGTATAGTTTCACTTATGGTACAAAAGATGCTTATCGGTTTTTGCTTCACTGCATAACGTAGGAGAAACCGCATCACTTCCTGTTCCACATCACTTAGTGGCTTTTAAGATTTGTTGTCTCATTACAGACAAACTGTTTGTATTCAAAGCCTTCAAAATTCTTTTAATTACTTTTGTGAGGCATCTGAAGATTATTTATAAAAAATGTCATGTTTAAGAGAAGTATACATTTTTTTGACAAAATCACATCATGTGTGGACCTCAACCCAGAGAATCCAAATATGCCTGACTTTAAAATGTTGCATGCATAGTTCAAAAGTTACTGTATCTCCAAATTAGGTGGAAAATTTTAGCAAATGGTGGCTTATAGAGTTGGCAGCACTAAATTAGGCCTAAATTATGGTTACCACTTTTAGACTTTTAGAGACTTCCTTAATTATGCACTTCCTCTTCTGAACTGATCTGCAAATTTCCCCTAAACATTCTAGTTTAATATGCAGTAGTTTAAACTTTTAACTAATTTAAATGATTTATTGTAATGCGCAATTCTTAAGTTTTACATATGCTATCTCTTTTATTCTGCTTGCACCTTTTACAATAAAAGTTTTAATAATTTAATTTTGTATTCTTTCATAATTTCTTATTGTACATGATGTATGCATACACACAGACTAAATTATATTACAGTGTTATTGGGCCAGAAAAAAAAGGATTATAAATAAATAGATTATAATCCACCACTGTGCAATCCTGTGTCACTATCACTGGCTGTCTTCATCTCAATGCAATTAAAATTAGCAGCTGAAACACATACATTTTAAACTAATTCATGTGCACACAAAATATCTGACAATTATTGGGTAAAACTCTGACACAATATATGCTCCATAACAGCCATACATAATAGAGCACTTAGACCTGAGGTCAAGTTTTTCAAGTTTAAGTGAAAATGTTTTTAACTCAAAAATGTTGGTGTTAGCTGTGGCTAATCATGTCAGACTTCAACTGTGTTGAAAGTCTATGTACACTTTCCCACTGTCACGCTGGGGCAAAGCATTAGTTTTATTTATACAGTATGTAACTGACTGTTGCTGTGTCATGAACAAGCATTACAGGTTTTTGGTTATATTTTTTAATACAATTTGATTCGTATAAAGCTTCTAAAAATGAATATTGTCTAATAGCAGGGACACTTCCCTGAACTGCACAGATGTAAACTTATGTGCCAATCCTAAACAATTAGCCATCTAACTAGACACAATCAAACAATGCTTAACCTAACTAGGTTAAGATTAAAGGTGTAATTATGGAATGTGATACAATCCATTGTGGTGCAGGACTTTTAAATGTAACATGCATTTACATTAAATAAACAAATCTTTGCAACCTAATACAAATAAAGCACTCATAATCATATACATTTTATACCTAATTACAATTAAAATCTGTGGTTGTGGCAATTTAGCTATATGCTGCACTTCCAGTGGAGGAAAATTAGTGAATAACAACAGCACATGAGATTTTAAATGAACTCAAATTGCTCTTGCTGTGTGGTGTTACAGTGAGGAAAATAAGTATTTGAACACCCTGCTATTTTGCAAGTTCTCCCACTTAGAAATCATGGACGGGTCTGAAATTGTCATCGTAGGTGCATGTCCACTGTGAGAGACATAATCTAAAAAAAACAATCCAGAAATCACAATATATGATTTTTAAACTATTTATTTGTATGATACAGCTGCAAATAAGTATTTGAACACCTGTCTATCAGCTAGAATTCTGACCCTCAAAGACCTGTTAGTCTGCCTTTAAAATGTCCACCTCCACTACATTTATTATCCTAAATTAGATGCACCTGTTTAAGGTCGTTAGCTGCATAAAGACACCTGTCCACCCCATACAATCAGTAAGAATCCAACTACTAACATGGCCAAGACCAAAGAGCTGTCCAAAGACACTAGAGACAAAATTATACACCTCCACAAGGCTGGAAAGGGCTACGGGGAAATTGCCAAGCAGCTTACTGAAAAAAGGTCCACTGTTGGAGCAATCATTAGAAAATGGAAGAAGCTAAACATGACTGTCAATCTCCCTCGGACTGGGGCTGCATGCAAGATCTCACCTCATGGGGTCTCAATGATCCTAAGGAAGGTGAGAAATCAGCCCAGAACTACACGGGAGGAGCTGGTCAATGACCTGAAAAGAGCTGAGACCACCGTTTCCAAGGTTACTGTTGGTAATACACTAAGATGTCATTGTTTGAAATCATGCATGGCACGAAAGGTTCCCCTGCTTAAACCAGCACATGTCCAGGCACGTCTTAAGTTTGCCAATGACCATTTGGATGATCCAGAGGAGTCATGGGAGAAAGTCATGTGGTCAGATGAGACCAAAATAGAACTTTTGGGTCATAATTCCACTAAACGTGTTTGGAGGAAGAAGAATGATGAGTACCATCCCAAGAACACCATCCCTACTGTGAAGCATGGGGGTGGTAGCATCATGCTTTGGGTGTGTTTTTCTGCACATGGGACAGGGCGACTGCACTGTATTAGGGAGAGGATGACTGGGGCCATGTATTGCAAGATTTTGGGGAACAACCTCCTTCCCTCAGTTAGAGCATTGAAGATGGGTCGAGGCTGGGTCTTCCAACATGACAATTACCTGAAGCACACAGCCAGGATAACCAAGGAGTGGCTCTGTAAGAAGCATATTAAGGTTCTGGCGTGGCCTAGCCAGTCTCCAGACCTAAACCCAATAAAGAATCTTTGGAGGGAGCTCAAACTCCATGTTTCTCAGCGACAGGCCAGAAACCTGACTGATCTCGAGAAGATCTGTGTGGAGGAGTGGGCCAAAATCCCTCCTGCAGTGTGTGCAAACCTGGTGAAAAACTACAGGAAACGTTTGACCTCTGTAATTGCAAACAAAGGCTACTGTACCAAATATTAACATTGACTTTCTCAGGTGTTCAAATACTTATTTGCAGCTGTATCATACAAATAAATAGTTAAAAAAATCATACATTGTGTTTTCTGCATTTTTTTTTACATTATGTCTCTCACAGTGGACATGCACCTATGATGACAATTTCAGACCCCTCCATGATTTCTAAGTGGGAGAACTTGCAAAATAGCAGGGTGTTCAAATACTTATTTTCCTCACTGTATACTCTGATCAGTCTGCGTTGTTGGGGGTACAAAAGGATGTAAACCCCTTCACAGTTTACCTTAATTTTGCTGAGATTACTTTTTTTTATTATTTATTTCTAAAAATATTTCCTTGAATAATTTTAAACTTCTTTGTATTAAATATAGACAGTACTGAATTATTAAGTATTCATTATAGACAGTATTCAATACAAAATAAAACAAAACAAAAGCAATGCCAAAAAAGAGTTTTATCATAATTTGCCTTTTGGCCTATTATATACATAATATAACCATGTACAACCATGTATTTGTTTCCACTTTGGTCAATAAAATGTTTTGTTTTATTTCAGTGGCAAACAGCAGGGATATTGTCTCTGTGTTTTCTGGTTAAGGTGATTACCAGATGTATTTTAGACTAGCAGAATAGTCAGTAATTTCATGGGGGGGTTCCCCTGCCTTCTCTGCAAAAGAACACTTTTGTTTTTAATTATATTAAGTCAAACCAATGTTAGTCTGATCCTTAAATGTATTTACAAAATTTGTATTACTAATGGGAGACTTACACCAATATACTGCATAGTTTAAATTAATCAATTTACTTCGTAGTTATTTTATTACTACAAAAAGTAACTGTGCTAAAATATACTCTGTGGGTTTTTTCCAGTTCTATTCTGTAACCTTTAACCATGAATTTGTGATGATGTAAAAATGAAAATACCAACCTACATTTTTACTGTTAACCTTAAACTTTAAAAATACACATTTTTACAGATTACATTTCCAAACACAGTTGGCACATAAAATAAATACTTGAACTCTCAGAACCAGCTCTGTCATACTAACAAAACATCATTTTGCACTTAGTTAAAAATATATCTATATACTCAAATAATATGCAAGGCCATGCACAGGGGGTGGCCCGGTGGCAAGGACCCCTCTGCCCCTCCGCCTTCAGCGGCTGTGGTGACCCTCCACCAACCTATACAAAATATATACGTTTCTTTTATTTTGATCTGTTCTGTTCGAAAAATGTATTTAAGTCCTTTTTCGAGTACTTCAAATGTTCAGACAACTTTAGAGTTGAATATAATCTTTTAAAAGCTAATTACATTTTTCTTGTTTGATGCCTAAATGTAATTATTTTTTATAGCAGGAATAAAAAACAGCAAGTGGAAGTTTTAACTATTTGAGTACAAACACTATTGCTAGTGATGGTTGTCTGAGATAAATTGAGAGTTCTCGCTGGCACATTCACTAACCACTGACTTAAAAAAAACTGCCGTGTGAGTCATTTGTAAAGAGAACTGCAAGGCTGTGTGGCCTAGTGTGAACCATTGACCTCTCATGTGTTGCTTCTGCAACTTATTTTCTCATGAGAAAATTAAAATTTAAGCGAACTGCTTTGTTGGTCACTATACCATTTTTGGTTGAATTTAGCATGCAAATGGCTAAAATTAACATAGAAAACTTTATTTATTTTGACATTTTTCCACTACTAATGTGAAATTCTTGAACAAGGAAGGAAAGCTGACAAATATGAAAAATGAAACATTATTTAATATTTATATTAAATAAAAATTTCAATACAGTTCGATTTAGTTTCTGAAAGGTGTAAAAAAAAAATACATTTAGGTTATATAGCACTTACAAATACATCACTGATATTGTTAAACTTACAGATTTAATACAGACAAAAGTAAATACATTAAAAAATCCATTAAAAATAAAAGTAAAAATAATTCATATTACATGAATAAAATGTATAAGTGAGCATGAAAAAAGCATGAAAAAAATGAATACTGTAAGAATGGGCATACATTGTGTATTGTAAAGTATATGCATAATACGAAATAATAAATTATTAACAGAAATTATCAATTGTGTTCATTTATATAATTACTAAAATTAATGTTAGACATTTGAAATTCATGATAAGCGGTTTTATCTAAAGTCATAAAGGATACAGGGGGCCGAAATTACCAACAACATTTATAATTTCTGCATTTATTGCATGATTGTATTTATTCTGCAGTTGTTCATAATTTGTTAATTATGTCCCCAGCCCTCAGTCCCCAGCTTTACATTTGGAATATGTTCTGGTAAGCAAAACAATAAGTCACATACACAACTTTATAAAATATGTAACTGGATTTTTTTAATAATTAAAGTTTTTTGAAAATATATTCTGGCACACATTTTAGGAGTTTAAAAACAAAAGCAAAAAGGTTAAACAATGGTATTAACTGCATTTGATTTTTTTTAAGGCATATATAAAATAATATTTTATATATATATATATATATATATATATATATATATATATATATATATATATATATATAATATTATTTTATATATGCCTTAAAAAAATCACATTTATTAAAGCATATATAAAATAATATTATAAAAATACATAGTAATATATTTCTGTTTTTATTAATAATGCTAAATTATTAAAAGTTATAACCTGTTGACACATGCGGAGATCATTTCTTTTGAAGGCCACGGATTGCAGCACTTCCCAGGTTGTCTGAGATACCATTTGAGGCAGTTGAATTAGAGGACATGTAACTTGACTGTATATCCTTGCCCATGCAGAACTTGAACAGTGCAGATGCGCTATGCCTAAAATGCTTATCCAGGAATAAGTAAATGGCAGGATTCAGACAACTGTTCAGAAAGGCCATGCAGGAAGATATGATCAGCCCTTGAGCCAAATATGTGTAGGTGTCATCATCCAGCTTGTCATTTCTGATTTTGCATATGACTTGAGTTGTTCTTAATACATTGTAGGGTAACCAAGATACCAGAAAGACTATAATGATGGTAAAAACAATTTTTAAAGAGTGGCGGCATCTGGCTTCCGCATGTGTATTTCCAGCAGTGACGCAGTGGTGCTGCAGTCTGACCACGATTGAGCCATAAGACAAGAGAATAATAAACACAGGTAGCACAAAAGTCAGAAAAACTGTCAGTAGAATCATACCTTGGAAGAATGAGGAGTCCATGTAATCTATACAAGAGCCATTTTCAGCATTCAACTTGCGATAAACCAGTGATGGTGTACCCAGGAACAGAGATACTCCCCATACAGCTCCACAAGTGAGATGTATACATTTGCTGCTCCGGAGAAAGTTGGAGTCCATGAGGCGCACAATGGCAAGGTATCGATCCACACTCATGCATGTGAGAAAGAAAATGTTGGAAAAGCGGTTGACTGCAATGACATAGCTGCTAATTTTGCACAGCAGCTCCCCAAAGGGCCATTTGTCATGCTGCCAAGCTGAGATGGCCCATAGAGGCAGAGTGAAGACAAACACCAGGTCTGCCACAGCAAGGTTCAGCACAAATGTGTCTACCAAACGTGCATTCTTCTTGTGTCTGTTACCAATAACTATGATGACGAACAGGTTCCCAGTGAATCCAGCAAAGAACATGATGAAATAAAATATGGGGAGATAGATGTGAGATGGGGAGAAAGGTTGCTCCTTCATTGCAGTGACTGATGTTGGAATCACTGTATCATTTAATTCATAGTCATAATAGCTGTAGAGATCATCTAAAACATGACCCATCTTGGTATGAAACAATGCCACCTCAGTGTTGTTTGCTGTCTGTGCTCATTTCATTGGCAAAGCAAAGAAAACCTATTTAGTCACATGCGTGCACATGTGACACAACCACAAACTGCTGCAGCAGATCTTTTTTTTTATTTCCCTGCAACTAAACCATAAAGCAAGCCATTTCATTAAACACACTTAAAGAAATGTTTGCAATGCATTTTAATACTTTTTAAAAGATGTATATGACTAGACAAGCTTCATGTCTTACAGAGTTTTATAAGTTTATCTTCAACAGTTGAAACTCATGATTCAAAACTACAACCCCACATATTCAAAGCAACAGAGGTGATTACAGCAAATGGCATACATATTTATTTAAAAGTACACAATATAACATTTGTTAAATTCCAAATATACATATGGGATATTTTTTTAATTCTGTGTTTGTGGTTTCCTGATCTTTCTTTGAAGCAAACTACAAACTGCACATATGTAGTGTTCCCAACAGGCTGAAAGATGTTATTTTAAATTATAATTTTTTGTAATTATATTTTGTATTTCTTCATATTATGTATTTATTTTAAGAAGCTATAAAATAACAAATAAGGTTTTGCACAAAAACTTGGATATACCTTTCATTTAAACTTTCAGTGTGATTTCAGTGTCTGCATCTCTATTTGTCATTTCATATTCTGAATGATTTAAACCAGGGGTTTAAATCATTCAAATCTGGCCCGCGGTGTAAGTATATTTGGTATATTCGAGATCATATTAAATGTCTATTAGTGCTGGCCCGCCAGTATATAGCGCGTACACCGCTAATACTACAAATCCCAGAATGCTCCGCTAATACTACAAATCCCACAATGCTCCGCTAATACTACAAATCCCAGAATGCTTTGTTAGCGCGTTGGCGCGTCAGTCGAGACCGCTGAAAAACTCCGCCTACTCAGCGCTGAATTTACACGGAGATTTACCGACTTGGAAGCCCAGAAATGCAGATTTGAACTGCTCAGCAATCCGTTTGTGATTGACGTGGAAAGCGCACCAACCAACCTCCAAATGAAGCTGATTAAACTTCAGTGTAGAGACACGCTCGAGTCAAAGTACGACTCTGTGTGTGCTGCACAGTTTCCATGTTTCCTCCCCGACACACTGCTCCAACTCCGTGCCCAAGCTGCTCAAACGCTCTCTGTGTTCACCAACACATATCTGTGTAAGCAACTGTTCTCTTTAATGAAGATGAACAAAACACCACTCAGGCGTCTCACTGATGAACATCTTCACTCTATCCTGAGGATTTCCTCAGCTCAGAGCCTTAACCCAGACATGATGCACTTGCATCTAAGAAAAGATGCAGATATCTGTCTTCAACCAATAAATTAATGTTGTCTTTATGCACTTTTCTTACTCCAAGGCATGGACTGTTAATGGTTGAAAGATTGCTTTTTTTAATTGAAGGAAATTATTATTATTATTAGTTTTGTTGTTGGCCTATGAAAAATGATTTATATTATAAAGGCATTCGAAAGTCTATAGATAGAGCGAGGCGGACATAATAAGGAACGAATACCACTGATTTGTGTTTTATTTCAAATTTAATTTCTTATGTGTTTATAATATTAAACTTTGGTTGTTCCAGATTTAATGTTTATGCAAAACTAAAGTTTGTTTCCATATGAAAAGGTTCAACATTACATATCTAGAGAGAAGGGAAAACATGCTCAATTGCAGTCATTTTTTTCAATAAATATTGAGTTTGGCCCGCGACTTCGTCCCAGTTTTTAATTTTGGCCCACTGTGAATTTGAGTTTGACACCCCTGATTTAAAGTATTCCACAAAATTTTATTTTTTACTAAGGTTAGCTACATTTGTTTATTTTTTTATCTGTAATATCAGAGAAGTCACAATATTTTAAAGAAATGGCCAAACTTTAGATTGATGACAATGTTTTAAACTTTTCTTAAATTGCTTGCATGGTTTTCATTTTGCCTGCTTTGAAGTCAAATGTTGCTTACTGCTGTAATACTTGCCATACATGTCAAAAGAAAACCAAATCAGGTGACTCCCTATGACTAGCTTAGTCGCTTTTCTAGGGTTAAAAGAAGGTTAGGAATTCCCCTAAACCTTTGTGTTTGACCTACAGTTACACTGTTTAAATACTTTTTGTCTCATTCTGTTTCATTAAGCAGAATACATGATTTAAAATTTTCCATTTAATCAGTTTTATTTTCCCACCATTTTTAAATACATTTTATGTTACAAAAACTATTAAAGGTCAAATAATGAAATTGGTAGAGCAAATGATTGGCTTGGCCAGATTCTATTATGGTGAATTTTTCTGGAAGGAGGCAGCAGCCTGCTCTATTTTGTATGTTTGTATGTTTGTATGTATGTATGTATGTATGTATGTGTATATTTGTGTATGTGTGTGTATGTGTATGTGTATGTGTATGTGTATGTGTATGTATGTTTCAAGCATGATGGCAATTCTTCTTCTGTTTTTAAGCTCTTCAGGGCGGATTGCAATGCGGAGTTCACCAGGAAAATAAGAGGTAATGGATTGTGTTTATATATCAACGAAAGTTGGTGTTTGGACGTTACAACCCTGAAAAAGATATGCTGTCCTAATGTAGAGGCACTCTTCATGAACTGTACACCTTTCTACTCGCCACTGGAGTTTTTCTCTTTCATTCTCGTGAATTCCTTTAAACGCGCATGTGAGCAGAGTGCTCTCTGGTCACAGTTTAGTTAATCTCATACCAACCTACAGACAGAAACTGAAATCAGCTAAACCTGTACTAAGGACTATGTAAGGACAAACTAACAAAGGAGATCAAATTGGCAAAAAAATCCTACTCTGAAAACCTCCCCCACAGTCTGTAGAGAATCAACACCCACTCGAGCAAACACTAACAGTCATCGGTCACAATACAGAGAGGGACTTTAAAAGAACTTTGAACTCCCTTGGGAAATCACCCGAACACCACGGACAATCAATGAACATTTCCAGCAACAACATTGAGCTCGAGGGTCACAGTGTTTCCAGGCAGACAGGATGGCAGTGGACTCTGGTAAGCGCAAGGGTAGAGGTCTGTGATCAAATCATACAAAATCGTACACAGACTCTACTGTAACTGAAAGTTATTGCTCTGTAGATTTAATGTATTTGATGATTAAGTTCAGGCCCTTTGCTTTACAGAGAGAATTCTTAGCCATTGTTGTGACTGCAGTGTACATTCTTCTGGACCCTAATGCTAAACTAGCTATAGAGGAACTGCACGCAGCTATCAACAAACAACAGTCTTCACATCCCGAAGGAGCTTTCATTGTTGTTGGATACTTCAACCACTCCATCATGAAATCTGTACTATCACAATTTCACCATAATGTCTCCTGCTCTACCAGAGGGGACAAGACACTGGATCAGGTATACACAAACATTTCTGAGGTATACACGGCCTCCCCCCCCCCCCCCCTCAATCTGGGTCAGTCAAATCACCTTTCTTTGTTCATGCTACCCAAATACACACCACTGATCAAAAGATTGAGACCAGCCGTGAGGACAGTAAAAGTATGGCCAAAGGGAACCATTTCTTCTCTATAGCAACAGTTTCAGGATAATGACTATAACATGTTTGCCTCACAGGCCACACTGGACTCTCACTCTCTACACATCATCTGTTTTGGACCATATCAACACATGCATTGACAATGTCACTACTGTCAAACACGTGAAATGCTTCCTTAATCAGAAGCCGTGGATGAACTCTGAGGTCCATCTGCTTTTATATCTGGCTGCTTTTAAATCTGGCAACAAAGAGGACTACAACAGAGCCAGGGCCAACCTGAAAAAGGGTATTAGGAGAGCCAAACAGACATACAAACTCCATATAGAAAAGCACTTCGACAACTCTGACCCCAGACCATCACATACTACAAACCAACAACCCGCAGTGCCTTCCTATGGGATGAACGTAATCACGTTTTTGCTCATTTTGATCAAGGCATAGGACATTTCACAACAATCGCTAACTCTTCTTCTGCTCACAGTCCACTCTCAACAACAGACATCTATTCCGCATTTAGCAGAGTGGATGCACTCAAGGCAGCTGCTCTGGACGACATACCAGGACGTGTTTTCAGAGCATGCGCTGGACAACTGGTACAGGTCTTACTGACATTTTCAACCTGTCATTGGCCCAAGACATGATTCCTACATGCCTAAAGAATACAACCATCATACCAGTGTGTAAGCATTCAGCTGCAAAATGCCTGAATGGTTTTTGCTGAGTTGTACTCACCCCTATTGTTATGAAGTACTTTAAGTAACTGGTTCTGAATCACCTCACTGCAGGGACCAAAAAGTTCATTGTGGACTTCCAGAAATCTAACAGCAGGAGACACTCCCTGGTCTATATCAATCGGAACTGAGGTAGAGAGTCTCCATCTTTAAGTTCATAGGAGTTCACATCTCTGAGGATACAGAGCATCTGTTTAACAATTTATAAACACTTTGTATAACTTCTGTAAAGTTGTACACACAATCTACATATTGCATATTGTAAATTGATATACCCCTCATTCTCTACACATATTGTACCTTACATACATCTGCACTATTATTTAATTATGTATAAGTATCTATACAGTATATACCTTACATACTGTACATTCTGTATGCTGTATCTATATATATACCTTACATACTGTATATCCTGTATTCTGTATCTATTTACCTTACATACTGAAACATCCTGCCTAATATGTCACATATACATGTACATATTAGTGTACTTGATTATTCCCTTATTTGCACATTTTTTCTCACTGCCTTATAACCTTCTATAGTACTTGTTGTACCTATACAACAGTGTCTGCACATTTCTCACTACCATATACGAGCGGTACCACTGACTTACAGTCTCTGAGGAGCGGTGCATATTATGAGTATGCATCTCTGGTGAGTAGGTTTTCTAATGTTTTTGTAAACAATTTGTAATGTTTTTGTCATATTATTAGTTAAATATTGGTTCTGAACTGCTCCAGATTATGTTAATTTAGAGATTTGGAGCTTGCTTTAGTAAAAATGGTATTTCCCTTCCATATGCGAAATGCCTCTCTCTGTAATGCCATGTGTTGTTATATTGCGTGTTTTGTATAGTATTGATGGTTTCTTTAATTGTGCCGTGATGGTATCAAGAAATGGATTAAGTCGGGTAAGTCCCCACTGAAGGCCCAGGTACTAAATGCATGGCCCTATCTATCTATCTATCTATCTATCTATCTATCTATCTATCTATCTATCTATCTATCTATCTATCTATCTATCTATCTATCTATCTATCTAGCTATCTATCTAGCTAGCTAGCTAGCTAGCTAGCTAATAGCTAGCTAGCTAATAGCTAGCTAATAGCTAGCTAACATTTGTAAACTGCACACTTGTAAATAACATATCTGTACATTAATTTAAACAATATTTCTTCTTCTGGATATTACTTAATTAATTATCTATTTTACATATATCTTGTAATATTATGTCTGTACTTTCTCCTGCACAGGAAGCTCCAGTCGCCAAAGAAAAATACTTTGTGTGTGTGTAAACATTCTTGGTAATGAAGCTATTTCTGATTCTGATTCTGATATATGTATGTGTGAATGTATGTATGGGTGTATGCATGTATGAATGTATGAATGTATAGATGTATGTATGCATGGACGTGTGGTTGCATGGATGGATGGATGGATGGCATTTTTTTGCCAATCTTTTACAATGACATATGGTATACAAGAAAGCTACTTCTTGTACAAGACAGACACTCCCCTCTTCAATGCAAAATGAATGATAATTATATACTATAAATTCATTAATTAAAATTCTGGATGGAAACACACTGTCAGGAAATTATTCGAAATGAGTCTTTAGACATTACTGATTGAGGTACTATTTGTTAGCTAGCTGACATCATAATATGTATGTAATTTACTTTTAGTGGTTGCCAAGGTCATACAGTTAATAAATTATGAAATTTAGATTGTGTTAGCAGTCTTGGTTTATGTCATCAAGCTGGCTTAGATACAAAATCCTTACTGGGAGTATGTTAGAACAGTTTACAGTAGAAAAAGGCATTGGTTTTACTCAAATATGTCTACAAAGTCATTGAGCTTTGTACTGTCATTAAGCACTTGAATTTGATGTTGAAAAATGGGTACACATTCATGATCAACTGGGGTGGCTGGTAAACCCATGATCATTGGGGTTTAATCACACTACCCTGGTATGGATTGTTTTTTAATTACACCACCACAACCCCTGCTAGAAAGGTAATTCTTTACGAGGTGTAGGGTGCGCACCCAATGACCCAACGACGAAATCCACTGGTGTGGGTCAAGGTATGCTTTGTGTTAGTCTTTCTCACGCTGCTGTAAAAGATTACTAGAATGGATTGCACTTTGTTACATGAATCCAATTATAATAAAGATTTAACTTGAATATATATGTATTTCTTCTATAATTTTAATAGAATATTCTAAACATTCTGTTTTTTTCAATTATTCAGTCATTATGGACCAGGAGTCGCTTAGAGCCTTGTGCTTGGCTAATGATACCTGCTCACGAATCTTAGTCAGAGGATATAACGATAAACTAATTTTCTTTAAGTAATACGCTCAATGCTTGCTCATACAGTGAGGAAAACTTCTCCCACTTAGAAATCATGGAGGGGTCTGAAATTGTCATCGTAGGTGCATGTCCACTGTGAGAGACATAATCTAAAAAAAAAAAAATGCAGAAATCACAATATATGATTTTTAAACTATTTATTTGTATGATACATCTGCAAATAAGTATTTGAACACCTGAGAAAGTCAATGGTAATATTTGGTACAGCAGCCTTTGTTTGCAATTACAGAGGTCAAACATTTCCTGTAGGTTTTCACCAGGTTTGCACACACTGCAGGAGGGATTTTGGCCCACTCCTCCACACAGATCTTCTCTAGATCAGTCAGGTTTCTGGCCTGTCGCTGAGAAACATGGAGTTTGAGCTCCCTCCAAAGATTCTCTATTGGGTTTAGGTCTGAAGACTGGCTAGGCCACGCCAGAACCTTGATATGCTTCTTACAGAGCCACTCCTTGGTTATCCTGGCTGTGCGCTTCGGGTCATTGTCATGTTGAAAGACCCAGCCTTGACCCATCTTCAATGCTCTAACTGAGGGAAGAAGGTTGTTCCCCAAAATCTCGCAATACATGGCCCCGGTCATCCTCTCCTTAATACAGTGCAGTCGCCCTGTCCCATGTGCAGAAAAACACCCCCAAAGCATGATGCTACCACCCCCATGCTTCACAGTAGGGATGGTGTTCTTTGGATGGTACTCATCAGTCTTCTTCCTTCAAACACGTTTAGTGGAATTATGACCCAAAAGTTCTATTTTGGTCTCATCTGACCACATGACTTTCTCCCATGACTCCTCTGGATCATCCAAATGGTCATTGGCAAACTTAAGACGTGCCTGGACATGTGCTGGTTTAAGCAGGGGATCCTTCCGTGCCATGCATTATTTCAAACCATGACGTCTTAGTGTATTACCAACAGTAACCCCCGAAACGGTGGTCCCAGCTCTTTTCAGGTCATTGACCAGCTCCTCCCGTGTAGTTCTGGGCTGATTTTTTCACCTTCCTTAGGATCATTGAGACCCCACGAGGTGAGATCTTGCATGGAGCCCCAGTCCGAGGGAGATTGACAGTCATGTATAGCTTCTTCAATTTTCTAATGATTGCTCCAACAGTGGACCTTTTTTCACCAAGCTGCTTGGCAATTTCCCTGTAGCCCTTTCCAGCCTTGTGGAGGTGTACAATTTTGTCTCTAGTGTCTTTGGACAGCTCTTTGGTCTTGGCCATGTTAGTAGTTGGATTCTTACTGATTGTATGGGGTGGACAGGTGTCTTTATGCAGCTAACGACCTCAAACAGGTGCATCTAATTTAGGATAATAAATGTAGTGGAGGTGGACATTTTAAAGGCAGACTAACAGGTCTTTGAGGGTCAGAATTCTAGCCGATAGACAGGTGTTCAAATACTTATTTGCAGCTGTATCATACAAATAAATAGTTTAAAAATCATATATTGTGATTTCTGGATTTTTTTTTTTTTAGATTATGTCTCTCACAGTGGACATGCACCTACGATGACAATTTCAGACCCCTCCATGATTTCTAAGTGGGAGAACTTGCAGAATATCAGGGTGTTCAAATACTTATTTTCCTCACTGTATATTAAGAATAACTGATTTAATTACTTGGTCATAACTTGCTGTCAGTGATAGTCAGAAATCAGAAGGTCCCAGACGTTGTGCTCTATGCATCTCATAGATTTGCTGTAACACCAGGCTACATAATCAACTCATCATAATCAAAGATATAAATGATTTCAGGAAATTTAAGTTGTAGTGAATTTAGCTCACAAAGAAAAGGAAATATTTATAAGCAATTATAACAGGTTAAAGCTACTCCTAAATATTTAAATTAAGTTGAATTGACGGTAATGGAATTAATGTTACACTTATTTGGTCTGTTCGTCTGCCGAACAGACAGGATAATCTTTTATTAATTCTATACAAGAGGTATCTCCCCGGCCGAGAAAGACGCAACCCCCCTTTATTTTATACCGTACAATTAATAAAGCATGTAGTTCAGATCGAATGTTGCAGGAACCTTAAAATGTGAACGGCACTCAGAGACAATCACTTATGAAAAATACAGCGTTTAATGAATGAGACAAACACAACATAAAACTAACTACACAAACAAACAAAAAGAAATAAAGAAAATTAAATTTAAAATAAAAATAAACAAAAAGTTAAACATAGGAAAAGGATGAAGAGAAAGGAAAAGAAGAAGGGAAAGAAAGAAAGGAAAGGAATGGTAAGCTTGTTGCACAAGAGTCCGGATGCGACAAAGAGATCTTTGAAGAGTCAGATAGGATGAAGTCAGATGTTCTTGAAGGTTCTCCTGAAGATCAGAGCAGTTGTTGTTCTTAAAAGTGAAGCTTTCCAGAAGATCTTAAATGAAGAGAGAGTCGTTTCCAAGCTGTTCCGAACGTCTGACCCTCTGGGCCTTTGGGCCCCCGGGCTCTCGGGCCCTTTCCTCAAACGAGTTGACTTGACCTGGCTGACTGACTTGAAGATAAAGCTTGCTGGATTTAAGTTGCTGGATTTAGCTTGCTGGAAAAGGATTTGAGATCTCATCCCGAAGAGTCACTGCTGGGCTGTTCTAAGCATCCGACTCTTCAGGCCTTTGGGCCCCCCGGCCTTCGGGCCCCGGGCATCCGAGCCTTTCCGGTCGAGCCGAGTGAGCGAGCTTGCTTTACTTGACTAACTATTGATTAGTTGGGTTAAAGGTCCTAAACCCCACCCATCTTTAGGGGAATGGCCAATGCTATGGCCTGAAATTTTGCAGGGAAAAACTCCCTTTGTTCATGTGTTTGTGGGCATGGTTTCCGGGTTATACTTGCTTTGGAGAACTTAAAGTTTTATCCAAAGTGTATTAAGACGGTATGGTACATTTCATGATCAAATAAAATGCACCATTGTTTGCAAAATAAGGAACAGATAATTTTGGTGATAATTTTTATATTAGACATGGAAAGCAAGGAAAGCATTAACACAGATGTACATTACATACCAGTTAACATTTAACATTATATTAACATACCAGTATTTAATGTATAACTTTGTTAATACAGTGTTATATTCAGGCATATAAAATGCACCCTTGTTAGGAAAATAAAGAGAAGATAATTTTACTTTGACATCAAGCCTTAACAAAAAAAACAGCATTAAAACAGATATACAATGCACCCTTGTTAGGAAAGAAAGAATGAAGAGAAGATCATTTAAAATCAACTTTGAAATCAAAAAGAAGAGACAACATTTAAACAGAGGTATATTACTAAACCTTTTAAAGTGTAACTATTATTGAGGTACAGTTAAACTTGCTTTATTTATAGGAGAAGATACAGTACAAACAAGAGGTATGTTTGTGTCATGTGAAGTTGGACATTTATTATTTAATTAATAAAAGAATGCTCCCTTTTGGTGTGTGTGTGTGTGTCTATATATGTGTGTGTGTCACAAAGAGACGTACTGGGGCCGAGTTCCGACAGTGAATTGTTTTATGGTTTGAGGGTCCCTGTGAATTCAACCAGAGAGGCCAGGGGGTTATCTGGCTTTCGGGGTTGTGTGTGTGTGTGTGTGTGTGTGTGTGTGTGTGTGTGTGTGTGTGTGTGTGTGTGTGTGTGTGTGTGTGTGTGTTTATTCGTATGTGAGTGTGTTGGTTTTTGTGTATTACGAGGACATTTCCTATGAATACACGCCAAAAATGTAGAAGTGTTAATATAATATAATCTATAAGTAGCACAAGCTGAAATAAAAAATTTCGGCAAAAGTCCTTTTAATTCACAATTACCTAATTTTGTGTATCCGTGTGTATCGCGACTGCGCCCCTGTAGACCGGTCTCGGTACTGCACCCTCTTCATTAATATTAATGTGTGTGTATGAAATCGAAGGTTTTCATTGGCTGAGAGGCCAAAAGTCCTCATAATTTCGGTTTCTGTCATACCATTTTATTAAGGTTTGTACACACCCAGGACTATAATGATTTAAATATATGTGTAAAATCGTTCTAAATATAAAGGAATATCAAAGTCCACATCATAACTATAAAAATAAAATAATAGAGAAACAATGTGATCCTTCGAAATCACTTTTCGGAAGAAATAAACTTGTGCCGGATGAATCCATTAACTGAATCAGGGATGTTTAATGGGGTGGGGGCAGGAGGGGACCAAAAGTTTTTTAGCACAGAAAATATCATTATGCAAACAAACATGGCAGTCATCCAACCTTAAAAGTATTTTTGAAAGTATTGGCGGTGTCTAAAGATGTGTTTTTGTGCTTAAACACTCGGAGTTTGCACCGCGGCTGCTCTCCCCCTTTTTATGAATGCTGGAAAACCGCGCTATTTTTGGAAGCTCTCGCGGTCCAAACATTTTTACATATTCATAATATATAAAATTATTATTTTTGAATGCATTTATGAGCGGTGCGGTCAGGTGGCCGTGATCACGTCCATAATATCCGTGGCTGCAACTGGTCATCCGTTTGCTCTTTTTTGAAAATGGCATTTTACCATTCTTTGCAAACGAAAAACAGGAATAACAAGACTCTAAAATAAGTAAATAAATAAGCATGTGACAGCACGTTTTAAATACCCGGATTAATAAATTAGAAATACCCCCCACCCATCCCCCGCTTTCGGAGGAGTTGAACGCACGCACGCACGCAGAGAGATCATCATTATGAAGATGCTGAAGGTAAGACTGATGAAAAAATTCAATTAATTGTTTTAGCCAAGTTTCATTTTATATCACATTAGTCATAAAAGTAGGCTAGCTTTGGTCACATGTTAGCTATTAGCTAGAGTTTCTGCACAAATCATAAGGATTGAAAAAATGTGTAATTGAATATAATTCATGCTTTACCTAATAATCAGTCAATTAAATATAAGCTATCCCTAAGCAGCTTTTATTATGTATGTTTTGGTGAAAACTGTCCTTCTTTCCACATGTTGCTAATGTTGCTTGTTCTTTTCGATTTCTTCTTTATAACATCCGAAGGATGTCCATACAGGCTGCCCGGGTGCTCGTTCAGTCTCTTGTCATTTCAAGACTTGACTACTGCAACTCTTTGCTGGCAGGTCTTCACCTAAACGCTATTCGCCCACTGCAAATGATCCAAAACGCAGCTGCATGACTTGTGTTCAATCAGCCCAAGTTCTCCCACACCACCCCACTGCTGCACTCCCTTCACTGGCTTCCAGTAGCTGCCGTATCAGATTCAAAACACTGATGCTTGCCTACAAAGCCAAAAATGGACCAGCACCATCTTACCTCAGTGACCTTATCACATCTCGCACTGCACCACGCTGTCTGAGATCCTCCAGCACTGCTCGACTGGTACCTCCTTCTTTCAGAATGAGAGGTAAGTACACTTCAAGGCTCTTCTCTGTTCTGGCACCAAGGTGGTGGAATGAACTTCCCCTAGATGTCCGTACAGCAGAGTCCCTGACTATCTTCAAGCGACGACTGAAGACCTACCTCTTCCTGAAATACTTAAATTAGCACTTCCAAGCTTGTAGAATTCAAGGGTTATATTTATATTAAGTTTGTAATCTTACGTACCAGTGTTGATTTATTCATTACCAGAGACTCAAAGCACTTTTGTACGTCGCTCTGGATAAGGGCGTCTGCTAAATGCCGCAAATGTAAATGTTAATGTCATCAGTGCCTATGCTCCACAAGTGGGCTGTGAGATGGAGGAGAAGGAAAAATTCTGGAGTGAGTTAGATGAATTGGTGGAGAGTAAACCTAGAAAAGAAAGATTAGTAAATGGGGCAGACTTTAATGGGCATGTTGGTGATGGGAACAGAGGTGATGACGAGGTGATAGGTAGGTATGGCCTTAGACACAGGAATGTGGACGGGCAGATGGTGGTAAATTTTACTAAAAGGATTGAAATGGCAGTGGTGAATACATATTTTAAGCTTATAGGGTGAAGAATAAGAGTGGAGCAAGGTGCACACAGGTGGACTATATTCTATGTAAAAGATGCAACCTGAAGGAGATTGGAGACTGTAAGGTGTTGGCAGGTGACAGTGTAGCTAGACAGCATCAGGTGGTGGTCTGTAGGATGGCTTTGGAAGTGAAGAAAAAGAGGAGGAGAGAGAGGACTGAAAGAAGAAGAATATGGTGGAATCTGAAGGAGGAAGTTTCAGGTAAGAGGTCAGACAGGGGCTTGGTTTTGGCAAAGAGGTGCTGGATGATTGGGCAACTGCAGAAGTGATCAGGGAAACAGCTAGAAAAGTACTTGGTGTGACATCTGGAAATAGAAAGGAAGACAAAGAGATGTGGTGGTGGAATGAGGAACTACAGTAAAGCATTAGGAAAAATAGGTTGGCAAAACAGGATTAGGATCGGCAGAGAGATGAGAGAAGTAGGCTGGAGTACAAGGAGATGTAACAGCAGATGAAGAGGGATGTGGCTAAAACCAAGAAAAATGCATATGAGGAGCTGTATGAGAAGTTGGACATTAAGGAAGGGGAAATGGATTTGTACCAATTGGCCAGGCAGAGGGACAGAGCTGGGAAGGATGTGCTACCAGTTAGAGCAATAAACAATGGAGATGGAAATGTGTTCACTAGCGAGGAGAGTGTGTTGAGAAGGTGGAGGGAGTATTTTGAGCAGCTGATGAATGAGAAAAATGAGAGAGAAAAGGTTGGATAGTGCGGAGATGGTTAAGCAGGGAGTGGATAGGATTAGTAAGGAGAAAGTGAGAGCAGCAATTAAGAGAAAAAAGAGTGGAAAGTTGGTAGGACTATAGATGACATACTGGTAGAAATCTGGAGTACAAGGAGATGTAACAGCAGATGAAGAGGGATGTGGCTAAAACCAAGAAAAATGCATATGAGGAGCTGTATGAGAAGTTGGACATTAAGGAAGGGGAAATGGATTTGTACCAATTGGCCAGGCAGAGGGACAGAGCTGGGAAGGATGTGCTACCAGTTAGAGCAATAAACAATGGAGATGGAAATGTGTTCACTAGCGAGGAGAATGTGTTGAGAAGGTGGAGGGAGTATTTTGAGCAGCTGATGAATGAGAAAAATGAGAGAGAAAAGGTTGGATAGTGCGGAGATGGTTAAGCAGGGAGTGGATAGGATTAGTAAGGAGAAAGTGAGAGCAGCAATTAAGAGAAAAAAGAGTGGAAAGTTGGTAGGACTATAGATGACATACTGGTAGAAATGTGGAGATGTATAGGAGAGATGGCAGTAGAGTTTTTGGAAGGTGATAGGATGCCTGAGGAATGGAGGAAAAATATGCTGGTACCAGTTTGTAAGAATAAGGAAGATGTTCAGACCTGCAGTAACAGTACAAGGGAATAAAGTTGATCAGTCACACCATGAGGTGACCATCTGTAAACAACAGTATGGTTTCATGCGGAAGAAGGGCATTATTTACGTAATATTTGCTTTGAGAATGTTGATAGAGAAGCATTGAGAAGGTCAGAAGGAGTTGCATTGTGTGTTTGTGGATTTAGAGAAAGCATACAACGGGGTGGACTGGGAGGAGTTGTGGTATTGTATGAGGAAGTCAGGTGTGTCAAAGAAGTATGTGAGGGTGGTGCAGGACAGTGTGACAGCAGTGAAGTGTGCAGTAGGAATGACAGACTGGTTCAAGGTGGAGGTTGGATTGCATCAAGTATAGGCTCTGAGACCTTTCCTGTTTGCAGTGAATGGACAGCTTGACGGATGAGGTCAGACAGAAGTTTTCGTGGACTATGATGCTTGCGGATAATATTGTGATTTGTGGCTAAAGTAGGAAGCAGGTTGAGAAGAGCCTGGTGAGGTGGAGGTATGTGCTGGAGAAAAGAGGAATGAAAGTTAGTAGGAGAAAGACAGAGTACATGTGTGAATAGGAGAAGTGGTGTGATTCCAGAGAGAAGAGGTGGTGAAGGTGGATGAGTTTAGGTACCTGGGATCAACAGTGCAAAGTAATGGAGAGTGTGTTAAAGAAGTGAAGAAAAGAGTGCAGGCAGGGGGGAGTGTGTGGAGAAGAGTGGCAGAAGTGATTTGTGATAGAAGGGTATCTGCGAGAGTGAAAGGGAACCTTTATAGGACTATAGTGGGACCTGCTTTTGCTTTGTAGAATTCAAGAGTTATATTTATATTAAGTTTATAATTTAGGGTACCAGTGTAGATTTATTCATTGCTAGAGACTCAAAGCACTTTTGTACATTGCTCTGGACAAGGGCGACTGCTAAATGCCACAAATGTAAATGTAAATGTAAATGCTATGTTGTATGAAGCTGAAGGTGGCAGAGCTGAACATTTTATGATTTTCATTAGTAGTGACAACGATAGACAGGATTAGAAACTAATTTAGTAAAGTGAATTCAATGTGGAGAAAAGGTGAGGGAGGCAACATTCAGATGGTTTGGACATGTGCAATGGAGGGACATGGGGTATATCGGTAAAAGAATACTGAGGATGGGCTGTCAGGAAGGAGGAAAAGGGGAAGGCCAAGGTTTATGCATTTATTTCCACATCAAAATCAAAAAATTGTATTCTGGATCCTATATCTATGTGTTTTCTCAAACAGATAATTTCAGAAGGAACCTGTTAAAACTAACTATTGTCCAATATTCAACCTTCCCTTTATCTCCAAGATCCTAGAAAAGGTTGTAGCACAGCCATTGTGCTCACACCTGAATAGATATATTCATGAAATGTATCAGCCAGGATTTAGACCTCATCATAGCACAGAGACTGGTTAAAGTGGTAAATGACTGTTGGCCTCTGATCAGGGCTGTGTGTCCTTGCTTGTGTTGCTTGAACTTAGTGCAGCTTTTGACACCACTGATCACAATATCCTCTTTGCTAGACCAGCAAAAGTTGTGGGAACAGATCTCTCTTGGCTTAGGCCTCATTTGACTGAATTTGACTAGTCTGTCCTTTGAGGCTAATGTGAATAATATTTCCATGATATTTCCATGATGACTTCTTTCACCTTAGAAATATTGCTTGAATAAGAATTATGTCATCACATTATGCAGAAGACCTCATTGGTGTTACATCATTCCATATTTTTTGCATTTTTGACTTTTTGACGGTTTGGAACAATCAATGAATTATGGTATTATTTATTATTATTTGTTAATTAAACAACTTTACTTGTGTAATTTCTTTGCAGAAGGATTGATATCTCTTGTTTTCGCTCTCTTTTTCATATATGTGTTTTGGGAATGACATTATTCCAACATTTTTGACTCCAGTTTAGGAAAATCATTCAAATGCAGTGTTTCATGTTCCAGATTACGAGAAAGTGTAAATTGATTACGGTACCATGCAATGATATCTCCATAAGATTAATTTCTTTACTTGTCCAATTAAACCTTTTATACAGAAGTCTATCTTGTACCTTAATGTTGTGGGAACAGCTCTGCAATCTCTTCACCTACTTCATGTTGTTAAAGTAACTTACCTGTTACTTGAAACTCTTTCCTATTTTGTTTTAATACGTTTGCTTGATTTTTATTGTCCCTCGAGGAGTGCTAGTCCCTGGATACTGTCCCCAATAATCCATAACTTTTATGTCCACATTCTTAGCCATTCTTCTATTCAATGAGTGTTCTTGGAATTCTGACTGTCTTGCTCCTGTCATGGCTAATTGAAACAAGAACAAACAAATTCAGTAAAAAGACAGACTGACGTCAGAAACAAAAGACTAAGTGCAGAATCCAGGGTTGGGTTGTGAAAGCTTCAGCCTTTATTCCAACAGAAACAACTTCAGAACCTTCAATGAAAGTGTTCAAATTTACAGCAAAAACACAGCCTTTTTATACTCTTTTTCTTTAAGTCTAGGTTAAACCTCTCTTTCTTATTTGTCAGTGGTTACTGACTTGTTGTTTTTTTGACAACAGGTACATCATCTGCCACAGTCATCGCCAAAATTTACGATGCCTTCTCAGTATAGTGATTTAATGGTGGCAAAGCCCTTTCATCTTTACTTTTTTCTAATAATCAGCACATGCAGCACATGGCAGGCTCTGGCCAGAAACGAAAATTATAGACTAGAAACTAGAAACTAGACTAGTCTTTGATCGGTAGATTTTACTTAGGTAAAGCAGCAGATCTGGAGGGATCATGGATATAGTGTGTTCGGTGAACTCGGATATTTATATGCTGTCGTCCCCTCATGCTCACACGTTAACTCAGGTTTGTTCACAGTGGTGTGGTGCATTGTCTCTTATCCCAGAGATCCCTCATGTCTGTGTTACCTTCTGGTTCTCCCTTTTAGTTATGCTGCCATAGCAAGTTCTGTCGGAGTCCCCGACTGCACAGTGTCCTTAGCTTTCATACAACAATAAGGACACATAATAATCCTTCTCTTCCTGTCAACCCTCTTCTCTCTCTCTCTGTCTCTCTGTCTCTCTCTCTCTGTCTCTGTCTCTGTCTCACTCTCCCTCTCTCTCTCTCTCTCTCTCTCTCTCTCTCTCTCTCTCTCTCTCTCTCTCTCTCTCTCTCTCGGTCGAGTTAAACATGCTCCTGAAGTTCTATTGACCACTGTTCCTGCCCCTCTTTCCTTCTTGGATCTTCCCACTTAATCCAGGCCTGCCTGGATAGTGTTCTCTTCGATTAAAGGCCACTCTGTACAGCTGGGGATGGTTTCTCATCAATGCCTTGGGTGGCTCCAACGCCTTGGGTGGTTCCAACCCCAACAACACAATAAACAATATTCTGTGGCAGATGCTACGCGACCTCGACGTGCTTCGAGAACCAGGCCTCCAGACTTTGGCGTCGCCTGCGGTGGATGGACGGAGGAGGGGGATTCGAAAGCGCTGTGCGAGGAAGCGTAAGCGCAGAAAGCGAGCGGGGGCTGGTGCTCATCAAGTGAACACACATTTCTTTGTATGTTCAGTGTCTATAGAATATTTACAATGTTAGTATGTAAGGACTTTTTTGTATCTCATATCATAATTTACAAAAAAACATTAAAAGTGTACAAATTCTACACAAAAAGTGATATGACAACATATGATAGTCATTATGAAAAGATGAATTTTCATATTCAGAAGCATATGTTCACGAAAAACCTTTACCAAATTGCCAAGCAAAATACAAAAAAATGGCCATACAAATCATAGTTTGACAAAAATGACATTCATTGAAAATATAATACTTGTTGTAAAAATCTGACTTTTCATATTTATAAGCATCATTTAATGAAAAACTGTTAAAAAGTGTAATATGCAAGCAAAAAACTTACATAAAAAAAGTTTGAGAAAAATATACCATATTTTTCTCAAACTTTATATATATATATATATATATATATATATATATATATATATATATATATATATATATATATATATATATATATATATATACATATATATATATATATATATAAAATTTTATGAAAAAAGTGCTATGACAAATCAAGTTTTTACAATATATTGTAAATTATGACTTTTCATATTCATGAGCATCATTTAACTAAAAACTGTTGAAAGTGCAAATAATCATCGCAAAAAGTTAAAGGACAAGCAACTGTTTGAAAAAAATCTGACTTACTTTTTTTCTGACAGGAGTGATTTGTGATAGTAGGGTATCTGCAAGAATGAAAGGGAAAGTTTATAGGACTGTGGTGAGACCTGCGATGTTGTATGGTTTAGAGACAGTGGCATTGAGTAAAAGACAGAGCTGGAGGTAGCAGAGCTCAAGATGTTGAGGTTTTCATTGGGAGTGACGAGGATAGACAAGGTTAGAAATGAGTTTATTAGAGGGACAGTGCATGTAGGATGTTTTGGTGACAAGGTGAGGGAGGCGAGATTGAAAGGTTTGGACATGTGCAGAGGAGGGACATGAATTATATTGGTAGAAGAATTCTGAGGATGGAGCCACCAGGTAGGAGGAAAAGGGAAGACATGCATGTAGTTGGTGTGAAAGAAGCAGATGTAGAGGACAGGGTGGTATGGATGATCCGCTGTGGCGACCCCTAATGGGAGCAGCCGAAAGAAGAAGAAGATAAGGGAAAAGTCATTGTTATGTCAAAACATGGTATATCATGAAACCTTTTTCGTTCATTGATTGCACTTTTAAAAATTCTTAATGAAATGATGCTTTTGAATATGAAAATTCATATTTTCACAATAACTATCAAATTTTTTATGAAAAAGTCATATTTTTGTCAAAACGTGATTTGTACTTTTTTGTTTTTCCTTCACTTATGGAACTTTTAAAAAGTTTTTCCATAGTCATATGATCTATATTTTTACAATTACTCACATTTTCACAGTAAAGGTTAAATTTTTTTTAAATTAAATTATGATTCATGAAAATATGAAATATAAAATTAATAGGTAAACTACTTGTAAACCTTTTACACGTTATTGTGAAATTATGACTTTTCATGTTCGTAATCATTATTAACTAAAAACAATTGAAAGTGAAAATATTCATTGCAAAAAGTGATGACAAACAATAATGTCAAAGAAATCAGATTTTCTTAAAAAATATTAAGAAAATATAACATTTTATACTCATAACCATAATTTCACTAAGAAATACAAAAAGGCTATTCAGTCTGCTCCAGCTCTAGGTCTTCTGAATTATGTTGAGCCTTTTTACCTTTATTTGCACGAACGTGGTGGTACGGCTGCGGGTATTCTAGCCCAGGAGGATGTTGACAGATATTGCTCTGTTGCGTATCTTTCCAAATCTTTAGACAACATAGCAAAAAGGTTGCTTGTGTGCAGTGGCTGAACAGAACAGAAGATACTTGCATATTTCTCGGAAGGCAAATTAAGTACAATTTACCAACAAATTTCCCAAACATTTGTGAGTCATGACAATGGGTCTGTCATTTAGAAACATGGCTTTTTATATTACCGCTATTGAAATAACCTCCCTCTCTCTCTCTCTCTCTCTCTCTCTCTCTCTCTCTCTCTCTCTCTCTCTCTCTCTCTCTCTCTCTCTTTCTCTCTCTCTCTCTCTCTCTCTCTTTCTTTCTCTCTCTCTCTCTCTCTCTTTCTCTCTCTCACTCTCTCTCTCTCTCTCTCTCTCTCTCTCTCTCTCTCTCTCTCTCTCTCTCTCGCTCTCATTTCAGCTGTATGTCCCGACAATTGCTGCTCTCATCATTGCCTCCTGGACAGAAATATCTTGCTGTATGTTGAATGATCAACTCAACCCTGCCAAGACAGAACTGCTCATGTTTTCAGCTGACCTAACTTTGGTGTACAACATTAAGATCAGACTCTTTTTTTGGGGCCATGCTACAGAACTCCCTGTCCAAGCTCTTGTTCTCGCCAAACTGGACTGTTGTATTGCTTTCTTAGCAGACTTTCCAGCATTTACTACCAAGCCTCTGCAGCTAATCCAGCCTATGGCACTGAGACTGATCTTCAACAAGCTGAAGAGTGCACGTCACTTTTTTATTTTTTTATATAAACTGCTGTGTCGACTGTGTTAGACTAACTTGGATTTGGTATGTTGCTTTGGAGAAAATGTCATTGTAAATGTATAAAGGTATACAGCAATTGCCATTTAATGAATGGTATTTTTGCATGCTTTAACATTTTCATTAATTGGATTGTTCATTTAACTCGACATACAGTGCTTCTGTTCAATTACTAATACTGTGAAATGTGCAGGTTCCTTTTATAAGTACAGAATATACAGTAGAGCTCATTGCTCTACTGTCCAAAAATGTAATATGTCTGGAAAATGAAACTATTAAGATGTATCTACAGACATTTGTCCGTGTATTATAAATTGTGTATATTTTTATACATATTTATTGTATTTCTTGATTATTTTATTTAATGAAATCTGTATTATACAGTAAATGCCTTTTAATTTACAGAGATTAAATATACAAACATTTTACAAATATGTGCTTTCTGGATTTATTTAATTGTTATTGTACATGGGGAAAACTATTCTTTTACCGTAAATTTTTGTGAATGGACAGATCAGTTTTATAAAATAACAAATTGAAATCTTAAATTCATGGTGATTGACAGTTGGTTGTTTTTCTATGTTATTTGACAGAATTTATCTGTTTTTCTATAGTTTAAAAAATTATTTATCAACAGTAATGTTCTGTAATTTAAGTACTTTTGACCATAAAGTCTATTCCGTATTTTTACAGTTTTTTGCTAGCAATTTTGTAAAATAGTTTTTTCGGTAATTTAACGGATTATCTTTGGAAGCCCTGCTGCCAGTCTTTTTACGTTTTTTTTTTTTTTACAGATTTTATTTTTTTACAGTGTACCAAGGTCAGAAAAATATGAATTTTCATGAATCATAATTTCATTAAAAAATGTTTAACCTCTACCATGAAAATATGAGTAATTGTATAAATCATATAAATTATATGATCATGGAAAACCTTTAAAAAATTTCCATAAGTGAAGGAAAAACAAAAAAGTACAAATCATGTTTTGACAAAAATATGACTTTTTTTTATAAAATGTGATAGTTATTGTGAAAATACGAATTTTCATATTCATAAGCACCATTAAATGAAAAACTTTTAAAAACTGCAAAAATTCAATGATAAATGTGAAATTACCAAGTTATTGTGAAAATATGAATGTTCATATTCAAAAGCATATGTTCATGGAAAACCTTTAAAAAAGTGCCATTAAGAAACAAAAAGGTGGCCATACAAATATATATATTTTTTTTAATAAAAATATGACATTCATTTAAAATGTGATATTGTGAAAATATGAATTTTCATAATTATAAACATCATTTAATGAAAAAACGTTAAAAAGTGTAATATGCAAGCAAGTATAATACTGTTTTTTTTTTTTACAGATTTTTTTTTTAACAGTGTACTAAGGTCAGAAAAATATTAATTTTCATGAATCATAATTTCATTAAAACAATTTTGACCTTTACCATGAAAATATGAGTAATTGTAAAAATATAAATAATATGATTATGGAAAAACTTTTAAAAAGTTCCAAAAGTAAAGGAAAAACAATAAAGTACAAATCACGTTTTGACAAAAATATGACTTTTTCATAAAATGTGATAGTATTGTGAAAATACGAATTTTCATATTCATAAGCACCATTTAATGAAAAACTGTTAAAAAGTGCAAAAAGTCAATGATAAATGTGAAATGACCAAGTTTTTACAAGTTACTGTAAAAATATGAATTTTCATATTCAAAAGCATCATTTCATTAAGAATTTTTAAAAGTGCAATCAATAAATGAAAAAGGTTTCATGATATACCATGTTTTAACATAAACAATGACTTTTCCCTTATAAATATGAAATTAATAGGTAATTGTAAACTTGTGAACTTTTCACGTTATTGTGAAATTATGACTTTTCATATTCATAAGCATTATTAACTAAAAACCATTGAAAGTGAAAATATTCATAGCAAAAAGTGATGACAAACAATGGTTTGAAAGAAATCAAATTTTCTTTTATAAAAAAATTATTGTTTTTATTAAAATATAACAATTTATACTCAAAAGCATAATTTCATAAAAAAATTTTTTTACCATTATCATAAAAAATATGAGTAATTTTGAAATGATGAATTTTCATATAGATTAGCATGATTTAAAAAAAAATTACAATAAAAAATTGCAATAAGTGCACGAAATGTTGTCATGACAAAATTTGTTTAGACAGAAATATAAAGTTTTTCATTAAAATAGTTATTTAAAAAAATTATGAATATTTATATTCATTAGCACAATCAAGTTTGTTAAATTTATTGTGAAAAATATGACTTTTTATTAGCATTTAACTAAAACCCATTAAACTTCAACGCATATGAGAAACAATGGTTTGAAAATAATGTTTTTTTTTTTAAATAAAAGGTGTATTATTTTTATTAAAATATATAATTTCCTATATATACATAATCATAATTTCATTAAAAAAAAAAAGTTAACCTTGACTATTAAAATATGAGTAATTGTGAAATACAAATCATATGATCATGGAAAACCTTTAAAAAAGTGCCATAAGTAAATGAAAATCAATAAAGTGACGTTTTGACAAAAATATGACTTTTTCATAAACAATGTGGTAGTTATTGTGAAAATATGAATTTCTATATTCATAAGCATAATTGAATAGAAACCATTAAAAAGTGCAACATGTAATTGAGAAACTTACATGAAAAAACATGGTCTGAGAAAAATATTAAATTAATTGGTAAAATATACATTTTCATTTTCAAACGAATAATTTAATAAAAACTGTTAAAAAGTTAATAAATAACGTGATATGACAAATCAAGTTTTTACAAGTTATTGTGAAAAATTTGACTTTCATATTCATACGCATTATCAACTAAAAGCGATTTTTCAAACCAAGCGTATTTGCACAAACAGCCTGCATTTCCCCATGATAATTTTTACATTTGTATGATGAAATATGAACTAACAAAACATTTTCTGATCAAAGTATGAAATTTTTCATATAAATATTATAGTATTTTTCCAAAAATATTAATTTTCATATTCATAATAAGTTCATAAAAACTGTTGTAAACTGCAAAAACTGAATGAAAATGGGATGGAAAGCCATCTTCTTCTTCTTCTTCTTCTTCTTCTTCTTCTTCTTCTTCTTCTTCTTCTTCTTTCGGCTGCTCCCATTAGGGGTCACCACAGCGGATCATCCGTCTCCATACCACCCTGTCCTCTAAATCTGCCTCTTTCACACCAACTACCTGCATGTCTTCCCTCACCACATCCATGAACCTCCTCCTTGGCCTTCCTCTTTTCCTCCTACCAGGTGGCTCCATCCTCAGCATTCTTCTACCAATATAATTCATGTCCCTCCTTTGCACATGTCCAAACCATCTCAATCTCGCCTCCCTCACCTTGTCACCAAAACATCCTACATGCGCTGTCCCTCTAATAAACTTATTTCTAATCTTGTCCATCCTCGTCACTCCCAACGAAAACCTTAACATCTTCAGCTCTGCCACCTCCAGCTCCATCTCCTGTCTTTTCCTCAATGCCACTGTCTCTAATCCATACAACATCGCAGGTCTCACCACAGTCCTATAAACTTTCCCTTTCATTCTTGCAGATACCCTACTATCACAAATCACTCCTGTCACTCTTCTCCACCCACTCCACCCTGCCTGCACTCTTTTCTTTACTTCTCTAACACACTCTCCATTACTTTGCACTGTTGACCCCAGGTACCTGAACTCCTCAACCTTTTCCAGCTCTTCTCCCTGCAACCGCATCACTCCACTGCCCTCCCTCTCATTCACACACATGTACTCTGGCTTACTCCTACTGACTCTCATTCCCCTTCTCTCCAACGCATATCTCCACCTCTCCAGGCTCTTCTCAACCTGCTCCCTACTCTCACCACAAATGACAATATCATCCACAAACATCATAGTCCAGGGAGACTCCTGTCTGACCTCGTCCGTCAACCTGTCCATCACCACTGCAAACAGGAAAGGGCTCAGGGCCGATCCTTGATGCAGTCCAACCTTCACCTTAAACCAGTCTGTCGTACCTACTGCACACTTCACTGCCGTCACACTGTCCTCATACATGTCCTGCACCACCCTCACATACTTCTCTGACACACCTGACTTCCTCATACAATACCACAACTCCTCTCTTGGCACTCTGTCGTACGCTTTCTCTAAATCCACAAATACACAATGCAATTCCTTCTGTCCTTCTCTATACTTCTCCATCAACATCCTCAAAGCAAATAAGGCATCTGTGGTGCTCTTCCTCGGCATGAAACCATACTGTTGCTCACAGATTGTCACCTCTTCTCTCAGCCTGGCTTCCACTACTCTTTCCCATAACTTCATGGTGTGACTGATCAACTTAATTCCCCTGTAGTTACTGCAAGACTGCACATCTCCTTTATGCTTAAAGATCGGTACCAGCACACTTCTTCTCCATTCCTCAGGCATCTTCTCACCTTCCAAAATCCTGTTAAACAACCTGGTCAAAAACTCCACTGCCATCTCCCCTAAACATCTCCACGCTTTTACCGGTATGTCATCTGGTCCAACCGACTTTCCACTCTTCATCCTCTTAATCGTTGCTCTTACTTCCTCCTTACTAATCCTATCTACATCCTGCTTCACCAACTCCACATCGTCCAACCTTCTCTCTCTCTGATTTTCCTCATTCATCAGCTGCTCAAAATACTCCCTCCACCTTCTCAACACACTCTCCTCACTAGTCAAGACATTTCCCTCTTCATCCTTTACTGCTCTAACTTGTAGTACATCCTTCCCAGCTCGATCCCTCTGCCTGGCCAATCGGTATAAATCCTTTTCTCCTTCCTTAGTGTCCAACCTCTCATACAGCTCCTCATATGGCTTTTCCTTGGCTTTCGCCACATCCCTCTTTACCTGCTGCTGCATCTCCTTGTACTCCTGCCTACTTTTCTCATCACTCTGTCTATCCCACTTCTGTTTTGCCAACCTCTTTCTCCTTATGCTCTCCTGCACTTCCTCATTCCACCACCACGTCTCCTTGTCTTGCTTTCTATTTCCAGATGTCACACCAAGTACTTTTCTAGCTGCCTCCCTCATCACTCCTGCAGTAGTTGCCCAATCATCCAACACCTCTTCAACACCACCGAGCCCCTGTCTGACCTCTTCCCTGAACCTCACACTACACTCTTCCTCCTTAAGTTTCCACCATCTTATTCTTCTTTCAGTCCTCACTCTCCTCCTCTTCTTCTTCTCCTCCAAAACCATCCTACAGACCAGCATCCGATGCTGTCTAGCTACACTGTCCCCTGCCAACACCTTACAGTCTCCAATCTCCTTCAGGTTGCATCTCCTACATAGCACATAGTCCACCTGTGTGCACCTTCCTCCACTCTTATACGTCACGCTATCATCCTCCTTCTTCTTAAAATAAGTGTTCACCACTGCCATTTCCATCCTTTTAGCAAAATCTACCACCATCTGCCCTTCCACATTCCTCTCCTTAAAACCATACCTACCCATCACCTCCTCATCACCTCTGTGCCCTTCACCTACATGCCCATTAAAGTCTGCCATATTCACCAATCGTTCTTTCCTAGGTACACCATCTACCACTTCATCTAATTCACTCCAGAATTTTTCCTTCTCCTCCATCTCACAGCCAACTTGGGGAGCATAGGCACTGATGACATTTATCATCATCCCTTCAACTTCCACCTTCACGATCATCACCCTATCAGAAACTCTCTTCACCTCCACTACACTCTTACTGTACTCTTCCTTCATAATCACCCCTACACCATTTCTCTTTCCATCCACACCATGATAAAACAGTTTAAACCCACCTCCAATGTTCCTGGCCTTACTCCCTTTCCACTTGGTCTCCTGAACACACAACAGATTTACCTTTCTCCTCTCCATCATATCAGCTACCTCTCTCCCTTTACCCGTCATAGTACCAACATTTAAAGTACCAACCCGAACCTCCACTCTCCTACACTGCTCCTTTCCCTGCCGTCTCCGTAGACGTCTTCCTCCTCTCCTCCTCCTCCTTCGGCCAACAGTAGCACAATTTCCACCGGTACCCTGTTGGCTAACGATACCTGTGGCGGTCGTTGTTAACCCGGGCCTCGACCGATCCGGTATGAAATTCTCATTTGTGATCCGCATATTTGATTTGGCACATGTTTTACGCTGGATGCCCTTCCTAACACAACCCTCCCCATTTACCCGGGCTTGGGACCGGCACTAAGAGTGCACTGGCTTGTGCATCCATAATGGCTGGATTGGATGGAAAGCCATAATTAATCGAAAACATAACAATAGCACATAAAAGACTGAGACTTGCGGAATCGCATTTTCAGCGAATATGAAAGCTCATCTTGACAACACGAAGTAGGCTTTGCCAAATATGTGCTTTTTGCAATTTTTGCTTATTGTTATGTTTTCGATTAATTATGGCTTTCCAACCCATTTTCATTCAGTTTTTGCAGTTTACAACAGTTTATATGAACTTCTATATTTTTTCAAAATTTTTTTCCGTGAAATTATTCTGATGAATATGAGAATTTATAATTTTACAAATTAATTTTTAATTTTTTTTTGTTATATTTTTCTCAGACCATGGTTTTTAATGTACTTTTTTTTGCTTGCATATTGCACTTTTTAACGTTTTTTCATTAAATGATGCTTAGAAATATGAAAATTCTTATTTTGACAATAACTATCACATTTTTTTGTCAAAATATAATTTGTATGGTCACTTTTTAGTTTTTTTGTTTCTCAAAGGCAATTTTTTAAAATGTTTCTTATGAACATGTGCTTCTGAATATTAAAATTCTTACAATGACTATTATATTTTGTTATGTAAAAAAATCATATTTTTGTCAAACCATGGTTTGTCATGTAAAAGATTTTCATTCACGGATTGCACTTTTTAACGTTTTTTTTTTTTTCATTTGATTGTGCTTATGAATATGAATATTCATATTTTTTACAATAACAATTTTTATGAAAAACCTTATATTTATGTCTAAAAATATTTTGTCCTGACAACTTTTCATGCACTTATTGCAATTTTTTAATAGTTTTTATTTAAATCATGCTAATGTATATGAAAATTATGATTATGAACATGAAATGCAATATAAAAAAAAAAAACAATACATTTTGTATTCAAAAATTATATATTTTTAAACCATTATCAAGTTTTGCATTGGATTTTTGCACTTTTACCGGTTTTTAGTTAAATGATGCTTATGACCATGAAACGTAATATTTTTACAATGACTTGTAAAAACTTCATCATATCACATTTTTCATTGAATTGTTGCAGTTAACAGTTTTTTGTGCAATTATTTGGATAAATATGAAAATGTACATTTTACCAATTAATTTGATTTTTATATTTTGATTTGATTATATATATATATATATATATATATATAATGTTATATTTTTTTGCTTGCAAATTGCACTTTTTAACAGTTTTTCATTAAATGATGCTTATAAATATAAAAAGTCAGATTTTTACAATATTATATTTTCAATGTCATTTTTGTCAAAATATGATTTGTATGGCCAATTTTTTTGTTTTTTGCTTCCTAATGGCAATTTCTTAAAGGTTTCCTGTGAACATATGCTTCTGAATATTAAAATTCATATTTTCATAATGACTATCATATGTTGTCATATCACTTTTTGCGTAGAATTTTTGCACTTTTAATGGTTTTAACCCATTTTCATTCAGTTTTTGCATTTTACAACAGTTTTTATGAACTTATGATTATGAATATGAAAAATAATATTTTTTAAATAACTATACAATTTATATGAACAATAACATATTTCGATCAGAAAATGTTTTTTTATGTCATATATCATCATAAATATGTATAAATATTATGGGGAAATGCAAACTGTTTGTGCATATACGCGTCTTTCGAAAAACCACTTTCTCTTCGTCCTAGAAGCCTGAGACTTGCGGAATCGCATTTTCAGCAAATATGAAGCTAATTCTTGACAGCACGTAGAATATTTTGCCAAATATGTGCTATTGTTACATTTTTATTAATTATATCTTTCCAACCCATTTTCATTCAGTTTTTGCATTTTACAGCAGTTTTTATGAACTTATGAACACTTATTTTAAGAAGAAGGAGGATCATAGGGTGACGTATAAGAGTGGAGGAAGGTGCACACAGGTGGACTATGTTCTATGCAGGAGATGCAACCTGAAGGAGATTGGAGACTGTAAGGTGTTGGCGGGGGACAGTGTAGCTAGACAGCATCGGATGGTGGTCTGTAGGATGGTTTTGGAGGCGAAAAAGAAGAGGAGGAGCGTGAGGACTAAAAGAAAAATAAAATGGTGGAAACTGAAGGAGGAAGAGTGTAGTGTGAGGTTCAGGGAAGAGGTCAGACAGGGGCTCGGTGGTGTTAAAGAGGTGTTGGATGATTGGGTAACTACTGCAGTTGTGATGAGGGTGGCAGCTAGAAAAGTATTGGTGTGACATCTGGAAATAGAAAGGAAAACAAAGAGACATGTTGGTGCAGGAGAGCATATGGAGAAAGAGGTTGGCAAAACAGAAGTGGGATTGACAGAGTGATGAGAAAAGTAGGCAGGAGTACAAAGAGATGCAGCAGCAGGTAAAGAGGGATGTGGTGAAAGCCATGGAAAAGGCATATGAGGAGCTGTATGAGAGGTTGAACACTAAGGGAAGAGAAAAGGATTTATTCCAATTGGCCAGGCCGAGAGACCGAGCTGGGAAGGATGTACTGCAAGTTAGAGCAATTAAGGATGGAGATGGAAATTTGTTGGCTAGTGAGGAGAGTGTGTTGAGAAGGTGGGGGGAGTATTTTGAGCAGCTGATGAATGAGGAAAATCAAAGAGAGAGAAGGTTGGATGATGTGGAGTTGGTGAAGCAGGATGTGGATAGGATTAGTAAGGAGGAAGTGGGAGCAGCGATAAAGAGGATGAAGAGTGGAAAGTTGGTTGGACCAGACAACATACCTGTAGAAGCGTGGAAATGTTTAGGAGAGATGGCAGTGAAGTTTTGTAAGATGAAATTTTTACATTAATATTATAATATTGTTTAATTATATGTATTTTGTTATAATCAGTGTATGTATGAGTTTTTTTTTTTTAAAGCTGAACTGCAAATAATCCATAAAGCTTGCAATGTAGAGCATGATCAAGGTTGCATGTCTGAACACAATGCTCTTGACCGGGCACTGTGCTCTCAGATAAGCAAAACAGAGAAAGATAAAAGATTATCTTTGTACAGAATGGGAAAACATCTGTGTGCAAAGTGCGTCACTAGGGCGAAGTGAACTAAAAAAGCGCGAGAAACAAATTATTAGTTTTATTATGGAGCAAACCAATCAGTATAATATTGCAAGGTCGTAATAAGAGAATTAATAATATTGTCTTAAACAGCGAGAGAAAACAATTGATTATATTGCAATGTCATAATAATAATGTGGTATAAAACAGCATAAAAGCATGGTGAGAAGCGTTTATCGGCGCGCTTCTCGGTGCAGCATTGTCTGACTGATGAACGCCTGTTTGCTCTCTGCAGAGGGCAAATACAATTGTCTGTTTTATTCTCATGTCGACTCTCTGTCTTTTCTGATTAATAGGACTAGAAAGCAAATTTTGAACTACAATCTGGCGATGAGGATGGGATCGGCTAGCTGAGGATTCCTGGTCGAAGCAACTGATCATCCCAAGACAAAATCGTCTTCTGGCTCCTGAACCCCAAAATCGGGTGGAGGGTTGCGCTCATCCGGGATCCTCGGCGACCCGATCCAACGAACTTTCACACGGTGCACATACTACAAAAATTCTAGGTGAGTGTTCCTTTTTCTCTCCTCAAAGGTAAAAGTAGATCAGGGACATATTCTCAAAAGGGTCAGGACTTAATCCAAAACAGGGAATTAAGTAAAGGGAAAAATAGGCTGATGACGATCAGTCGATGATACGTGGTGACCACATGGAGAATTAATAGATCTACAGGGAGTGGAGAGATGGGGAACAGTCAACAGAAAACAGACAGAGACGGAGAGTCAGGAGTGGATTTCACTCAAGGGTGTTATAAGATAATGACTAACAAACATGGGTCTTGGTGGCATGAGGATGTGAACACCTTACAACAATTATATGGGTTTAAGGGGATACTAGGCATGATGCACATGACAGATGTAATGCAGAGATGGAAAGAATTAAATTATGAAAGACATGGTAGAATCTTACAGCTCTGGTTTAATGAAGCTGATAGACGATATAAGAAACAATTGTGTAAAGAAATGGCTCCTGTATCATCCACTGTTTCTACTTCTGTTTATTCTGAGAGTGATAGATGCGTAAGGGGCCGCAAAGGACAAGAGGATGACGATCGCTGTCTGGTCTCTCCCCGCTCTCCTCCTCCCCCTGCTCCTCAAATTGTCGCCGCTGCACTCCCCTTACCACAATCACAGCCAGGACCTGGACCAGCTGAGGATAGAAAAGAAACACAAGCTTCCATCATATGAATTAAGTAAAATATGAATTAAGTCCCGGCAGTGACGATAGATCAAAATATTCTGATCTATCGTCAATATCTACACTGCCTCTTCCACCGCCTCCATCTCCACGACTCCTTCAAGTAAAGGGCGAAGAAGCCCTAACTATGGATACAAGAGGAAAAGATAGAAGCAGAGGAAGATCCGCTGCACGAAAGAAAGACGGAGGCAGACACGGACCACAGATGGAAACCAGATCTTCGACCAGAAGACGCCAAGAATCAACATCTGAATATCAGACGATGAAAATCAAGGAGAGACCAAGATAGAGAGTGGGACTGGTATGATGAAACCGTTGATCCACACGCCGACGAAAAACACGACCCTGACACAGACACTGAATCAGAGAGTGAGAGTGAAGATGGATTTGTGCATACTCGTGCCCCGATGGTTGAAGTGGCGGGTCCAGAAGGACCTATACTAGTCCACAAAACATGGACCAACAATGACATTGTAGAAGCATCAAAACATCTCCCACCACTGGATGCAGGAAGGCAAGCGTTGAGAGATGCAATTATCCTTTTCTGTAAAGAATTTTGTCCCACAATGTCCGAACTGACACGATTGATGAAATTGAAATTCGGACCCACCAAGATGGCTCGGATGGATGGAAAATGGCCAGCAGACGACCATCCCCGAAAGTCTGACTGGGACCATGCAGACAATGCCCCATATAGACAGAAATTGACACAACTACAGGCTAACCTTTTTACGCCTTCCCCATGGTAGTAAATATTGAAAAGATCAGAAACACCAAACAAAAAGACGACGAAGATGTAGAGGATTTTCTGGCTCTTCTCAAAGAAACATTTGACGCTTGCAGTGGCATGACGCCATCTAACGACCCACAAAACCCAGGCCCATACGAAGACTATTTAAAAACTATGTTTCTGAAAGGATTAAAACCAGACCTCTGTAGTCGTGTAAAAACCTCCTGTGTGGGGGTGGGGACTGCCAGCCTGGCCGAAGTAAAAAGACATGCCACACATCAACAAGGACTGATCAAAGCTTCTAGAAAACATAAATCTGATAAACAAAACAATGACTTCCAACTGGCCTTGATTAAAATGGCTGGGTTACAAACAACCCCGCCTCAAGCCACGGGAGGGAGGGGAAGAGGAAGAGGAAAAGACAGGCCACAAAGGTGGACTAAGTTACATGGCGACCCTGAGGTGTGTTTCAACTGTGGACAAAAAGGTCACTGGAGAAGAGAATGTCCTAACCCACCCAGGCAAAAACCACGACAAGGAGAAAAAGAGGAGGGGGACTGAGAGGAGGAGAGAAAGGAAGACGACGGTTTTCAGCGTTCGCCAGACTCAGATAAGTCCTCGTCTATTATTTCTTTTGCTTGCAATAAAGAAATGCTTACGCTTTTGAAAGCTTTCCAACGTTTGCCTACAGTCAGTATCAGTATTGCAGGGACACACATTAGCTTCTTATTGGACACAGGGGCTACAAATTCCGTGATAATACGTGAACAGCTGCCACAACATGTAAAAGAAATAGATAAATGGGTTACATCATGTAGCGCAACAGGACACACAGTTAAAGAACCCTTTACTGAACTATTACCTTGTGTTTTGGATAATACTAAATTCAAACATAATTTCTTAATCACGGACACATGCCAATACAATTTGTAAGGAAAGGACTTACTATGTAGGTTAGGTGCTAGTTTACAATGCTCAGGGACGGGGGTTGAGGTCTGTTTGAGAATGTATCGTGATTCAGGATGCGATTTGTACATTTATGAATGGCTCACCCCTGAGACCGATGGTTTCTCCCCACTAACTGTAGCTGCACACCTAATGCCGCCAACACATTCCTTCATGTCACCAAACCACCTGTATTGCATGGTACATGTATCACAGGGCCCAGACCACATTTTTGATTCTGATTGGATGAAAATGCTAATGGACGTACTCAACACTGATTGGTTATATTGAAATAATAAATTCTGTGCCTTGTCAGTAAACCTCACTAACGCACAAAGAGCATTATATAGCGTTCAGGATGCAACACCACATATATCACTAGCAAAACCCGTTTCGCATGCATGGAAAGAATTGGGCCCTTTCGTACTCACATGCAAAAACGCTAGAGGGTGGGTGGGCACTGATTCGCCCCCAATGGAGCGATCAGGTGATTTGTTTCGCTTCCCTTTTAGACATACCATCTGCGCACTCCGTTCGGTTGAGGTAATCCAACCTTGCCCCTCGATGTGCGCGTGACCAAGATGTTAATAACCCTGTGGCCGTCCCAAAAGGCCTTGAATCCGTTCCGTCCACATTATGGGCCACTGACAAATATGATGTGGGACTCATTAAGGACTGTGCACCAGTAGTCATCACACCTAAGTCCTAATTCCGTCCAAAGAAACAACAATACCCATTGAAAAAAGAAGCCTTGGACGGAATTCAACCAGTTTTTCAGGCACTGTTACAGAAGGGCATCATTGTTCCTTGCCTAGACTCGCCCGTCCGAACGCCTCTCTTTCCGGTCAAAAAGATTCTTGACAAGGGCCGCCCAATAGAATGGCGTTTTGTTCAAGATTTACAGGCTGTTAATGACGCTGTACAGGCCCGTGCTCCTAATGTCCCTAATCCATATACTATCCTCTCCCAGGTGCCGGCATCTGCAAAATACTTCACAGTAGTTGATATTTCCAACGCTTTTTTCAGTGTACCAGTCCATCCAGATTCTCAGTTCTGGTTCGCGTTCAACTTTCACTCGCTTGTGTCAGGGGTATTGTGAAAGCCCCATTATTTACAATGATGCGTTGCGGGAAAATTTATCCTCACTCCTGCTGTCCGAGGGTGTGGCACTTTTGCAATATTTGAATGACCTCCTACTCTGTGCCCCAACCCGACAGGAGTGTCTTGATAGCACGATAATTCTTTTGAAATTCTTGGCCGACCAAGGCCACAAAGTCAATCCCTCAAAGGTCACAGTAGCAGCCACTCAGGTTTCATTTCTAGGCAATGTGCTTTCAGCAGAAGGGAAAACACTTTCCACTAAACGAATACAAGCCATCCAACAGGTGCCAAAACCAGTCACAAAAAAACAAATGATGTCTTTTTGGGAATGACCTCCTACTGTCGTACCTTTATTCCAAATTACGTTGAAATGGAAGCTCCACTCACTCAGTGCATTTATGGTACCCGTATGTCCGCATCTGATAAAGTCACATGGACTCCGGTGGCTAATGATTCGTTAATAGCATTGAAAACCGCTTTGCAATGTACTCCAACTCTTGGCCTACCGAACCCAGATAAACCTTTCACTCAGACAGTTGATAAACGACAGGGCACCATGGTTTCAGTCCTTTTACAGGACCATGGAGGCAAACTGCGCCCAGTGGGATACTTCTCGGCAAAACTAGACGCAGTAGCTCGAGGTCTGCCTTCATGCCTTCGCGCTGTGGCTGCAGCTGAAAAAGCAGTCATGGCTTCAAAGGAATTTGTGAGCTTCGCTCCACTTACACTTCTTGTTCCTCATGAGGTTTCCATGATATTATTAGAACAAAAAACGTCTCATCTTTCAGCGGCTCGTTGGCTGCGGTATAATTTAGTTCTTTTACAAATGCCAAATCTCACTGTTAAACGATGTACTACTCTTAACCCAGCTACTTTACTCTCTATCGCAGGTGAAGGGGACCCGCACTCTTGCGTGGCGGCGCTGGAACAACTCCACGTCCACAGGACTACACGTCCTGATTTTACAGGACACAGAATTGCTGAACAGCGATCTCATATTGTTTTAGATGGTTCATCCAGCAAAGAGGCATTGGGCGTCAATAAAATAGGGTGTGCCGTAGTAACATTAAATGACATCCTTTTTCAAGAACCACTGCCTTCCTCATACTCTGCACAGGCGGCAGAATTAGTGGCGCTCTCGAAAGCTTGTGCTTTGGCCAAGGGTAAGCGGGTTACCATTTACACAGACTCCCGTTACGCTTTCGGGGTAGTACATGATTTCGGAGCTTTGTGGAAACACAGGAAATTTATGAAGGCAGACGGAAAGCCAATCTTAAATCATTCTCTAGTAAAAGATTTACTGGATTCGCTTCTCTAACCATCTGAGATCGCAGTCTGCAAATGCGCAGCGCATACTTCTCACACAGAATTCATTTCCACAGGTAACAGGCGTGCTGACTTAGCAGCCAAGGCAGCGGCTCGACTTCCTCTTTCCGTAACTGCACTGCACGATTCTGCTGACGATGTTCCTTTTAACTTCTTTGACCTATCCTCCTTGCAGGTTTTCGCTTCCGCCTCTGACAAACGACTCTGGCAAACCGCTGGTTGCACTCTGACCTCTAACGTCTGGCGCTCCCTTGACGGCCGCTCATGCCTTCCCTCACATTTATTTGTAACGTTCTGTAAATTAACACATGGATTGGATCATGTGTCAACAGGGGGAATGATGGCTGCAGTTCGAAAAAATTGGTTCACAAAAGGGTTTACAGCAGCAGCACAGTACTACACAGCCCGATGTCAAACCTGTCAAACGAATAACATATCACAGGGTCAGAGAGTACAGCAAGCAGGGCATCATCCCAGCCCGTCTAAACCATTTGAACATCTCATGGTCGATTACATCGAATTAACACCTTCTATGGCAGACGCACAAGGGGTGGCAAAAGTGCTACTAACAGAAATAATACCACGATGGGGAATGCAAAGATGTCTAGCGATAACGGATCCCATTTCGTGAATGAGGCAATAAAAGCAGTGGAAACATCCCTCCAAATGTCATGGAAACACTGCTCATATCACCCACAGTCTGCAGGGGCTGTGGAAAGAGAAAACCAAACAATAAAACAAAAACTAGCTAAAATATGCGAAGAAAAGAATCTTCCATGGCCAAAAGCTCTGCCAATTGTTTTGATGTACATGAGAATGAGAGAAAGAAGAAAGTTGAAATTATCACCTTTCGAAATATTATTTGGAAGGCCATGTGTGGGCTGGGAACCCAGAGCTGCAATATTGCCTGACTCTACAATGTGTGAACATGATTTTATGTCATATTGTATTGGACTAGATAAGGTGTTATGTTCCATCTCCAAACAGGTGAAAACGGCAGCAGGGAAAGGGGCAGAAGGTCCTCTACACCCGATCAAGCCTGGCGACTACGTAGTCATCAAAGATTTCCGCCAACGCAATTGGAATCAGCGATGAATTGTCCCAGTGCCAACAGTCCGTTCCAGGTGTTGCTGATAACACACACTGCAGTGAAAGTAGCAGAGAAGGTACCGTGGATTCACGCGCAGCACTGCAGAATTGTCCCGGTGCCAACAGGGGAAGACGTATCCCCAGAGGACCAGGACATCCAGGACCTGAACATCTCCCACATGAGAGATCCTAGGTGGAATAGAGCGGAAACACTCTGTGCCACAGACGCATCTGTCTTGCCGGTAGTTTTCACTCGAGCACAAGGCGAATATCTACATATTGACACAACATCATCTACGGCCTTTGTTCTTGTGGAGACAAGGACTGCTTGTGTTTGAATCTATACAACCAGATTTGTGGGGGCGAATAAACAGGTGGCAATATGCGACTGCTATGTATCCCGGTAATTAGCATAGCTCTTATCTTTTTGGTAAGGGCAAAAGAACTAGCTCTAACAGAAGCAGAAGCGGGAATAACAATAGAATTTGTAGAAGGTCGCTCTGCAACATTTACCTGTGACCCCACAGGGGAAGCAGGACCACAATCCAATACCGAGCAATCTCGTTATGAATGGGGTACCGGTATGTACTTTTGCAAAGACCCTTGTATTTGGAGCAAGGTGTTAGGGGGAAATGCTGTAGCAATAAGGGCAGGTCTCCAACTCACTAACGAAATGAAACAACTATTGACTGTTACTACGATATTAGAAAACGGGAAAGTCAAAATAACAGTAAGCTTCCATAATGTCACAAAGGGAGACGAGGGTCGTTATTATTGTGGTTGGTGGACTAGCGGTGCAGACACATTACAATCAATCCAGATAAATGTTTTGACCCCGACCACTCCAACATTAACGGACATGTTTGCTGAAAGAACAATAGAGGAACAAGAACAGGCATGGTTTGAGAAAACACTACTATTACCTGCAGAGGATATAGTACATGCTCGTTTACGATGCGAAGGGAAATCGCGCATGCATACTCTCAGTATTACAAAAACAAGCCTTAGGAATAGATCAAGAATGTTGGTGGTGTCAAGAACTTAGTCGATTAATGAAGGCTGCCGCTTTGAAACGATCTCAGAAAAACGAATTAGCAGGAAATATTCCATGTGTCATGCACGAATTGTTATGACTAGCAAGTGCTATAGCAAAGAATGTCACCTTAGAGAAGAACAACACGTGCCCATCTACTACCCATAGCTCACACCCAATGGCCAACTATAGTACCCATAAAGTAGAGCGAAAATGGCACGTGAGACCAGAAGTGGCTGAAACATGTATTTGTCAACACTCCCCTGATAGGCAGAACTTAAGCGAAGATACTATCGAAGTAGGTTGGTCTACCTGTCATACAACCATTCAAATGAATAACATTTCTTGTATAGGTCCCAACGGTCAGAACTACACCTGCCCATTCGACAAGAACGATATGATGGACTCCACTGCAGCCTCAGTGTGGGTGTGCGGTCAAAACGCCTATCACTCCCTCCCTGAAAATTTTGCAGGGAGCTGTTACCCGGCGTTGTTAAGTGTAGGCACAACTGTATATGTAGCACAGGACCTGTCAACTGAAGAAAAACGGGTAAAGCGTGACTTGTCAACTATGCCTAAATTTTACCAAGGTACTAAACTATGCCGTGGGGCCATGACAGGGTGGTCATTAGTCTTGTTAGGGGGCACCGCGGCAGCCCTATTAAAGATAAATGGACTTGCCTGGCAAGTGTTAAGGTTGGCCAACGAAACAGAGGAAGCACTATTTGAGATATCAGCAGAACTACATACAATCAGAGAAGCAGTTATTCAAATTAGGTTGGTTTTAGATATGTTAACTGCGGAGAAAGGTGGGGTATGCAAAATGTTGGGAACATCCTGTTGTTTCAGCCTGCCGGATGTTTCAGCAAATGTATCAGATTTATTACAACATATGAAATCCGCTATAGCAACACCACATGTCCTCCTCTTGGGACGCCTGGTTACAAGGATTATCGGGGTGGGCTTATTGGGCCATAACAACTGGGGCTCCAGTTGTTATTATTTTATTGTTGTGGGTTTTCATTTTTCTATGTATAATGCCTTGCATTAATACGGCGGTACGGGCGTGCATATCATCATCTGTAAGTACCCGCTTATTAGCCCTTACTGTAACTGAACCAAGTGACGACACTCAGGTTATCATAGAAGATGATAGCGAGGAGGAGGATTATGCGTAAAACGGAACTTATGGAATGAAAGAAATAGGGAAAATCTTAAACAGAAGACCTATTCTTGATGTGATAAATAAGTGGTTTATATGATAAGGTTTGGTTGTCATAAAATGACAAAATGGTGGAATGTAAGATGAAATTTTGACATTAATATTATAATATTGTTTAATTATATGTATTTTGTTATAATCAGTGTATGTATGAAGTTTTTCTTTTCAAAGCTGAACTGCAAATAATCCATAAAGCTTGCAATGCAGAGCGTGATCAAGGTTGTCTGAACACAATGCTCTTGACTCTGCTGCTTGAACACTGTGCTCTCAGATAAGCAAAACAGAGAAAGATAAATTATTATCTTTGTACAGAATGGGAAAACATCTGTGTGCAAAGTGGCGAAGTGAACTAAAAAAGCGCGAGAAACAAATGATTAGTTTTATTATGGAGCAAACCAATCAGTATAATATTGCAAAGTCGTAATAAGAGAATTAATAATATTGTCTTAAACAGCGTGAGAAAACAATTGATTATATTGCAATGTCGTAATAATAATGTGGTCTCGAAGGTTGCTTGTGTGCAGTGGCTGAACAGAACAGAAGATACTTGCATATTTCTCGGAAGGCAAATTAAGTACAATTTACCAACAAATTTCCCAAACATTTGTGAGTCATGACAATGGGTCTGTCATTTAGAAACATGGCTTTTCATATTACCGCTATTGAAAGAACCTCTCTCTCTCTCTCTCTCTCTCTCTCTCTCTCTCTCTCTCTTTCTCTCTCTCTCTGATTTCAGCTGGACGTCCCGACAATTGCTGCTCTCATCATTGCCTCCTGGACAGAAATATCTTGCTGTATGTTGAATGATCAACTCAACCCTGCCAAGACAGAACTGCTCATTTTTTCAGCTGACCTAACTTTGGTGTTATTGTTGACACATATATAAATTGCACTGGCCCGATCCTGCAGATTTGCCCTGTACAACATTAAGATCAGACTCTTTTTTTGGGGCCATGCTACAGAACTCCCTGTCCAAGCTCTTGTTCTCGCCAAACTGGACTGTTGTATTGCTCTCTTAGCAGACTTTCCAGCATTTACTACCAAGCCTCTGCAGCTAATCCAGCCTATGGCACTGAGACTGATCTTCAACAAGCTGAAGAGTGCACGTCACTTTTTTATTTTTTTATATAAACTGCTGTGTCGACTGTGTTAGACTAACTTGGATTTGGTATGTTGCTTTGGAGAAAATGTCATTGTAAATGTATAAAGGTATACAGCAATTGCCATTTAATGAATGGTATTTTTGCATGCTTTAACATTTTCTATAATTGGATTGTTCATTTAACTCGACATACAGTGCTTCTGTTCAATTATTAATACTGTGAAATGTGCAGGTTCCTTTTATAAGTACAGAATATACAGTAGAGCTCATTGCTCTACTGTCCAAAAATGTTAAACTGTAATATGTCTGGAAAATGAAACTATTAAGATGTATCTACAGACATTTGTCTGTGTATTATGAATTGTGTATATTTTTTATACATATTTATCGTATTTCTTGATTATTGTAATTAATGAAATCTGTATTATACAGTAAATGCCTTTTAATTTACAGAGATTAAATATACAAACATTTTACAAATATGTGCTTTCTGGATTTATTTCATTGTTATTGTACATGAGGAAAACTATTCTTTTACAGTAAATTATTGTAAATGGACAGATCAGTTTTATAAAATAACAAATTGAAATCTTAAATTCATGGTGATTGACAGTTGGTTGTTTTTCTATGTTATTTGACAGAATTTATCTGTTTTTCTATAGTTTAAAAATTATTTATTAACAGTAAAGTTCTGTAATTTAAGTACTTTTGACCATAAAGTCTATTCCGTATTTTTACAGTTTTTTGCTAGCAATTTTGTAAAATGGTTATTTCGGTAATTTAACGGATTATCTTTGGAAGCCCTGCTGCCAGTCTTTTTACGGTTTATTTTTAAAGATTTAATTTTTTTACAGTGTACCAAGGTCAGAAAAATATGAATTTTCATGAATCATAATTTCATTACAAAATGTTTGACCTTTACCATGAAAATATGAGTAATTGTATTAATCATTTAAATTATATGATCATGGAAAACCTTTAAAAAATGTCCATAAGTGAAGGAAAAACAAAAAAGTACAAATCACGTTTTGACAAAAATATGATTTTTTTTTTAATAAAATGTGATAGTTATTGTGAATAACTATAACTTTTATATTCATAAGCACCATTTAATGAAGAACTTTTAAAAACTGCAAAAATTCAATGATAAATGTGAAATTATAAAGTTATTGTGAAAATATGAATGTTCATATTCAAAAGCTTATGTTCATGGAAAACCTTTAAAAAAGTGCCATTAAGAAACAAAAAGTTGGCCATGCAAATATTTTTTTTTACAATATCACATTCATTTAAAATGTGATATTGTGAAAATATGAATTTTCATATTTATGAACATCATTTAATGAAAAAACGTTAAAAAGTGTAATATGCAAGCAAGTATAATACCGGTTTTTTTTTTTTACAGATTTTTTTTTAACAGTGTACTAAGGTCAGAAAAATATGAAGTTTCATGAATCATAATTTCATTAAAACAATTTTGACCTTTACCATGAAAATATGAGTAATTGTAAAAATATAAATCATATGATTATGGAAAAACTTTTAAAAGGTTCAATAAGTAAAGGAAAAACAATAAAGTACAAATCACATTACATTACATTACATTACATCTTCTCCCGCTTATCCGAGGCCGGGTCGCGGGGGCAGCAGTCTAAGCAGAGATGCCCAGACTTCTCTTTCCCTAGACACTTTTTCCAACTCTTCCAGGGGGACACCGAGGCGTTCCCAGGCCAGCCGGGAGACATAGTCTCTCCAGCGTGTCCTAGGTCTTCCCCAGGGTCTCCTCCCAGTGGGACGCGCCCGGAACACCTTCCCGGGGAGGCGTCCAGGAGGCATCCGGAACAGATGCCCGAGCCACCTTAGCTGACCCCTCTCGATGTGGAGGAGCAGCGGCTCTACCCTGAGCTCCTCCCGAGTTACCGAGCTTCTCACCCTATCTCTAAGAGATCGCCCAGCCACCCTGCGGAGAAAGCTCATTTCGGCCGCCTGTATCCGGGATCTTATCCTTTCGGTCATGACCCAGAGCTCATGACCATAGGTGAGAGTAGGAACGTAGATTGACCGGTAAATCGAGAGTTTCGCCTTGCGGCTCAGCTCTTTCTTCACCACGACAGACCGGTACATCGACCGCATTACTGCAGAAGCTGCACCGATCCATCAATTTCCCGTTCCACCCCTCCCTCACTCGTAAACAAAACCCCAAGATACTTAAACTCCTCCACTTGCGGCAGGAACTCGCCTCCAACCTGAAGTGGGCAAGCCACCCTTTTCCTACTGAGGACCATGGCCTCGGATTTGGAGGTGCTGATTCTCATGCCTGCCGCTTCACACTCGGCTGCAAACCGTCCCAGTGCGTGCTGAAGGTCCTGTTCTGATTAAGCCAACACGAAGTTCTGATGAAGCCAACACGACAACATCATCTGCAAAGAGCAGAGACGAAATCTTGTTGTCACCCAAAACCGGACACCCTTAGGCCCCTGGCTGCGCCTAGAAATTCTGTCCATAAAAATTATGAACAGAAACGGTGACAAATGGCAGCCCTGCCGGAGTCCAACATGCACCGGGAACAAGTCTGACTTACTGCCGGCAATGCGAACCAAGCTCCTGCTTCGGTCGTACAGGGACCGGACAGCCCTTAGTAAAGGGCCCCGGACCCCATACTCCCGAAGCACCCTCCACAGGCCGCCGCGAGGGATACAGTCGAATGCCTTTTCCAAATACACAAAACACATGTGGACTGGTTGGGCAAACTCCCATGAACCCTCCAGCACCCTGTAGAGGGTATAGAGCTGGTCCAGTGTTCCACGGCCTGGACGAAAACCACACTGTTCCTCCTGAATCCGAGGTTCTACTATCGGCCGTATTCTCCTCTTCAGTACCCTGGCATAGACTTTCCCAGGTAGGCTGAGAAGTGTGATCCCCCTATAGTTGGAACACACCCTCACCTTCTTAAAAAGAGGGACCACGACCCCGGTCTGCCATTCCAGAGGCACTGTCCCCGACCACCACGCGATGCTGCAGAGGCATGTCAGAGACATCCAGAGACTTGAGGTACTCAGGGAAGATCTCATCCACCCCCGGTGCCTTGCCACCAAGGAGTTTCTTTACTACCTCGGTGACTTCAGCTTGGGTGATGGACGAGTCCACCTCTGAGCCCTCAGCCTCCGCTTCCTCAATGGAAGACGTGACGGCGGGATTGAGGAGATCCTCGAAATATTCCTTCCACCGTCCGACATCCCCAGTTGAGGTCAAAAGCTCCCCACCTCCACTGTAAACAGCATCGGTAGGGCACTGCTTCCCTCTCCTGAGGCGCCGGACGGTTTGCCAGAATCTCTTCGAGGCCAGCCGATAGTCCTTCTCCATGGCCTCACCGAACTCCTCCCAGGCCCGAGTTTTTGCCTCCACAACCACCCGGGCTGCAGTTCGCTTAGCCTGCCGGTACCCGTCAGCTGCCTCAGGAGTCCCACAAGCCATCCAGGCCCGATAGGACTCCTTCTTCAGCTTGACGGCATCCCTTACTTCCGGTTTCCACCACCGGGTTCGGGGATTGCCGCCTCGACAGGCACCGGAGACCTTACGGCCACAGCTCCGAGTGGCCGTTTCGACAATGGGGGTGGAAAACATGGTCCACTCGGACTCAATATCTCCGGCCTCCCTTGGGATCCGGTCAAAGCTCCGCCAGAGGTGGGAGTTGAAGATCTCTCTGACAGGAGACTCGGCCAAACGTTCCCAGCAGACCCTCACAGTACTCTTGGGTCTGCCGAGTCTGTCCAGCTTCCTCCCCCGCCATCGGATCCAACTCACCACCAGGTGGTGATCAGTCGACAGCTCCGCCCCCTCTTTACCCGAGTGTCCAAGACATACGGCTGCAGGTCAGATGAAACGACCACAAAGTCGATCATCGACCTACGTCCTAGGTTGTCCTGGCGCCACGTGCACTGATGGACACCCTTATGCTTGAACATGGTGTTCGTTATGGACAAACTGTAACTAGCACAGAAGTCCAATAACTGAACACCATTCGGGTTCAGATCAGGGGGGCCGTTCCTCCCAATCACGCCCCTCCAGGTGTCACTGTCGCTGCCCACGTGGGCATTGAAGTCTCCCAGTAGAACGACGGAGTCCCCAGTCGGAGCACTGTCAAGCACCCCTCCCAGAGACCCCAAGAAGGCCAGGTACTCTACACTGCCGTTTGGCCTGTAGGCACACACGACAGTGAGAGACCTATCCCCGACCCGTAGGCGCAGGGAAACGACCCTCTCATTCACCGGGTAAACTCCAACACATGGCGGCTGAGCTGGGGGGCTATAAGCAAACCCACTCCAGCCCGCCGCCTTTCACCATGGGCAACTCCAGAGTGGTGAAGAGTCCATCCTCTCTCTCGAGGAGTGTGGTTTCAGAGCCCAAGCCGTGCGTAGAGGTAATCCCGACTATCTCTAGGCGGAACCTCTCAACCTCACGCACAATCTCAGGCTCCTTCCCCGCCAGCGAGGTAACATTCCACGTCCCTAGAGCTAGCTTCCGTGTCCAGGGATCGGGTTGTCGAGGGCCCCGCCTTTGACTGCTGCCCGATCCTCTCAGCACCGGCCCCTTACGGTCCCTCCTGCAGGTGGTGAGCTCACTGGAAGGCGGCCCCACGTCGCTCCTTCGGGCTGAGCCCGGCCGGACCCCGTGGGGGAATGCCTGGCCACCAGACGCTTGCATACGAGCCCCAAACCCGGGCCTGGCTCCAGGGTGGGGCCCCGGCTGCGCCATACCGGGCGACGTCACGGTCCTTAGTATGTTTTTTCTCATAAGGGTTTTTTAAAACCGCTCTTAGTCTGACCCGTCGCCTAGGACCTGTTTGCCTTGGGAGACCCTACCAGGGGCATATAACCCCGGACAACATAGCTCCTAGGGTCATTCGGGTACTCAAACCCCTCCACCACATTAAGGTGGCAGTTCAAGGAGGGGAGTACAAATCACGTTTTGACAATATCACATTTTATGAAAAAGTCATATTTTTCAGAAATCAATAGTCAAAAAGTCAAAAATATGACTTTTTCATAAAATGTGATAGTTATTGTGAAAATACGAATTTTCATATTCATAAGCACCATTTAATGATAAAATGTTATAAAGTGCAAAAAGTCAATGATAAACGTGAAATGACCAAGTTTTTACAAGTTATTGTAAATATATGAATTTTCATATTCAAAAGCATCATTTCATCAAGAATTTTTAAAAGTGCAATCAATAAACGAAAAAGGTTTCATGATATACGATGTTTTAACATAAACAATGACTTTTCCCTTATAAATATGAAATTAATAGGTAATTGTAAACTTGTGAACTTTTCACGTTATTGTGAAATTATGACTTTTCATATTCATAAGCATTATTAACTAAAAACCATTGAAAATGAAAATATTCATAGCATAAAGTGATGACAAACAATGGTTTGAAAGAAATCAAATTTTCTTTTATAAAAAATAATTGTTTTTATTAAAATATAACAATTTATACTCAAAAGCAAAATTTCATTAAAAAAAAAAATGTTTACCATTATCATAAAAAATATGAGTAATTTTGAAATTATGAATTTTCATATAGATTAGCATGATTAAAAAAATTACAATAAAAAATTGCAATAAGTGCACGAAATGTGATGAAAAATATGTTTAGACAGAAATATAAGTTTTTAATAAAAATAGTTATTTAAAAAAAATATGAATATTTATATTCATAAGCACAATCAAGTTTGTTAAATTTATTGTGAAAAATATGACTTTTTATTAGCATTTAACTAAAACCCATTAAACTTCAACGCATATGAGAAACAATGGTTTGAAAATAATGATTTTTTTTAAATAAAATGTGTATTATTTTTATTAAAAAATATAATTTCCTATTTTTGCAGTTTACAACAGTTTTTATGAACTTATGATTATGAATATAAAAAATATTATTTTTTAAATAACTATACAATTTATATGAACAATAACATATTTTGATCAGAAAATGTTTTTTTATGTCATATATCATCATAAATATGTATAAATGTATAAATATTATGGGGAAATGCAAGCTGCGTGTATAATGCGTGCATATACGCGCCTTTCGAAAAACCGCTTTCTCTTCGTCCTAGAAGCCTGAGACTTGCGGAATCGCATTTTCAGCGAATATGAAAGCTCATCTTGACAACACGAAGTAGGCTTTGCCAAATATGTGCTATTGTTATGTTTTCGATTAATTATGGCTTTCCAACACATTTTCATTCAGTTTTTGCATTTTACAACAGTTTTTATGAACTTGTGTTTATGAATAAAAAATTTTTTATATTTTTGAAATAACTATAAAATTCATATGAAAAATGTCAAATTTCAATCAGAAAATGTTTTATGTCATGTATCATCATGAACATGTATAAATATTATGGGAAAATGCAAGCTGTTTGTGCATATACGCGCCTTTCGAAAAACCGCTTTCTCTTCGTCCTAGAAGCCTGAGACTTGCGGAATCGCATTTTCAGCAAATATAAAGCTAATTCTTGACAACACGAAGTAGGCTTTGCCACATATGTGCTATTGTTATGTTTTCGATTAATTATGGCTTTCCAACACATTTTCATTCAGTTTTTGCATGTTACAAAAGTTTTTATGAACTGTTTTTTATGACTTTGAAAATTTATATTTTTGAAATAACTATAAAATTAATATGAAAAATGTCATATTTCGTTTAGAAAATGTTTTGTTATGTCAAGTATCATCAAAACATGTATAAATATTATGGGGAAATGCAAGCTGTTTGTGCATATACGCGCCTTTCGAAAAACCGCTTTCTCTTCGTCCTAGAAGCCTGAGACTTGCGGAATCGCATTTTCAGCAAATATGAAGCTAATTCTTGACAACACGAAGTAGGCTTTGCCAAATATGTGCTATTGTTATGTTTTCGATTAATTATGGCTTTCCAACCCATTTTCATTCAGTTTTTGCATTTTACAACAGTTTTTAAGACCTTATGATTATGAATATGAAAATTTATATTTTTGAAATAACTATAAAATTTATATGAAAAATGTCATATTTCGATCAGAAAATGTTTTGTTTTGTCAAATATCATCATAAACATGTATAAATATTATGGGGAAATGCAATCTGTTTGTGCATATACGCGCCTTTCAAAAAACCGCTTTCTCTTCGTTCTAGAAGCCTGAGACTTGCGGAATCGCATTTTCAGCAAATATGAAGCTAATTCTTGACAACACGAAGTAGGCTTTGCCACATATGTGCTATTGTTATGTTTTCGATTAATTATGGCTTTCCAACACATTTTCATTCAGTTTTTGCATTTTACAACAGTTTTTATGAACTTGTGATTATGAATAAAAAAAATTTTATATTTTTGAAATAACTATAAAATTAATATGAAAAATGTCAAATTTCAATCAGAAAATGTTTTGTTATGTCATGTATCATCATGAACATGTATAAATATTATGGGAAAATGCAAGCTGTTTGTGCATATACGCGCCTTTCGAAAAACCGCTTTCTCTTCGTCCTAGAAGCCTGAGACTTGCGGAATCGCATTTTCAGCAAATATGAAGCTAATTCGTGACAACACGAAGTAGGCTTTGCCACATATGTGCTATTGTTATGTTTTCGATTAATTATGGCTTTCCAACCCATTTTCATTCAGTTTTTGCATTTTACAACAGTTTTTATAAACTTATGATTATGAATATGAAAATTAATATTTTTGAAATAACTATAAAATTTATATGAAAAATGTCATATTTCGATCAGAAAATGTTTTGTTTTGTCAAATACATCATAAACATGTATAAATATTATGGGGAAATGCAAGCTGTTTGTGCATATACGCGCCTTTCGAAAAACCGCTTTCTCTTCGTCCTAGAAGCCTGAGACTTGCGGAATCGCATTTTCAGCAAATATTAAGCTAATTCGTGACAACACGAAGTAGGCTTTGCCAAATATGTTCTATTGTTATGTTTTGAATTAATTATGGCTTTCCAACCCCTTTTTCATTCAGTTTTTGCATTTTACAGCAGTTTTTATGAAATTATGATTATGAAAAAAAAAAAAAAAGATTTTTGAAATAACTATAAAATTTATATGAAAAATGTCATATTTCGATCAGAAAATGTTTTGTTATGTCATAATTCATCATAAACATGTTTAAAAATTATGGAGAAATGCAAGCTGTTTGTGCATGTACGCGCCTTTCAAAAAACCGCTTTCTCTTCGTCCTAGAAGCCTGAAACTTGCGGAATCGCATTTTCAGCAAATATAAAGCTAATTCTTGACAACACGAAGTAGGCATTGCCAAATATGTGCTATTGTTATGTTTTCGATTAATTATGGCTTTCCAACACATTTTCATTCAGTTATTGGATTTTACAACAGTTTTTATGACCTTATGATTATGAATATGAAAATTTATATTTTTGAAATAACTATAAAATTTATATGAAAAATGTCATATTTCGATCAGAAAATGTTTTGTTTTGTCAAATATCATCATAAACATGTATAAATATTATGGGGAAATGCAAGCTGTTTGTGCATATACGCGCCTTTCAAAAAACCGCTTTCTCTTCGTCCTAGAAGCCTGAGACGTGCGGAATCGCATTTTCAGCAAATATGAAGCTAATTCTTGACAACACGAAGTAGGCTTTGCCACATATGTGCTATTGTTATGTTTTCGATTAATTATGGCTTTCCAACACATTTTCATTCAGTTTTTGCATTTTACAACAGTTTTTATGACCTTATGATTATGAATATGAAAATTTTTATATTTTTGAAATAACTATAAAATTAATATGAAAAATGTCAAATTTCAATCAGAAAATGTTTTGTTATGTCATGTATCATCATAAACATGTATAAATATTATGGGGAAATGCAAGCTGTTTGTGCATATACGCGCCTTTCGAAAAACCGCTTTCTCTTCGTCCTAGAAGCCTGAGACTTGCGGAATCGCATTTTCAGCAAATATAAAGCTAATTCTTGACAACACGAAGTAGGCTTTGCCAAATATGTGCTATTGTTATGTTTTCGATTAATTATGGCTTTCCAACACATTTTCATTCAGTTATTGGATTTTACAACAGTTTTTATGACCTTATGATTATGAATATGAAAATTTATATTTTTGAAATAACTATAAAATTTATATGATAAATGTCATATTTTGATCAGAAAATGTTTTGTTTTGTCAAATATCATCATAAACATGTATAAATATTATGGGGAAATGCAAGCTGTTTGTGCATATACGCGCCTTTCAAAAAACCGCTTTCTCTTCGTCCTAGAAGCCTGAGACGTGCGGAATCGCATTTTCAGCAAATAAAAAGCTAACTCTTGACAACACGAAGTTGGCTTTGCCAAATATGTTCTATTGTTATGTTTTGAATTAATTATGGCTTTCCAACACATTTTCATTCAGTTTTTGCATTTTACAGCAGTTTTTATGAAATTATGATTATAAAATAAAATATTAATAATTTTGAAATAGCTGAACAACTTATATGAAAAATGTCATATTTCGATCAGAAAATGTTTTGTTATGTCAAATATCATCATAAACATGTATAAATATTATGGGGAAAAGCAAGCTGTTTGTGCATATACGCGCCTTTCAAAAAACCGCTTTCTCTTCGTCCTAGAAGCCTGAGACTTGCGGAATCGCATTTTCAGCAAATATGAAGCTAATTCGTGACAACACGAAGTAGGCATTGCCAAATATGTGCTATTGTTATGTTTTCGATTAATTATGGCTTTCCAACACATTTTCATTCAGTTATTGGATTTTACAACAGTTTTTATGACATTATGATTATGAATATGAAAATTTATATTTTTGAAATAACTATAAAATTTATATGAAAAATGTCATATTTCGATCAGAAAATGTTTTGTTTTGTCAAATATCATCATAAACATGTATAAATATTATGGAGAAATGCAAGCTGTTTGTGCATATACGCGCCTTTCGAAAAACCGCTTTCTCTTCGTCCTAGAAGCCTAAAACTTGCGGAATCGCATTTTCAGCAAATAAAAAGCTATTTCTTGACAACACGAAGTAGGCTTTGCCAAATATGTTCTATTGTTATGTTTTGATATAATTATGGCTTTCCAACACATTTTCATTCAGTTTTTGCATTTTACAGCAGTTTTTATGAAATTATGATTATAAAATAAAATATTAATAATTTTGAAATAGCTGAACAACTTATATGAAAAATGTCATATTTCGATCAGAAAATGTTTTGTTTTGTCAAATATCATCATAAACATGTATAAAAATTATGGAGAAATGCAAGCTGTTTGTGCATATACGCGCCTTTCGAAAAACCGCTTTCTCTTCGTCCTAGAAGCCAGAGACTTGCGGAATCGCATTTTCAGCAAATATAAAGCTAATTCTTGACAACACGAAGTAGGCTTTGCCAAATATGTGCTATTGTTATGGTTTCGATTATTTATGGCTTTCCAACACATTTTCATTCAGTTATTGGATTTTACAACAGTTTTTATGACCTTATGATTATGAATATGAAAATTTATATTTTTGAAATAACTATAAAATTTATATGAAAAATGTCATATTTCGATCAGAAAATGTTTTGTTTTGTCAAATACATCATAAACATGTATAAATATTATGGGGAAATGCAAGCTTTGTGCATATACGCGCCTTTCGAAAAACCGCTTTCTCTTCGTCCTAGAAGCCTGAGACTTGCGGAATCGCATTTTCAGCAAATATAAAGCTAATTCTTGACAACACGAAGTAGGCATTGCCAAATATGTGCTATTGTTATGTTTTCAATTTATTATGGCTTTCCAGCCCATTTTCATTCAGTTTTTGCATTTTACAGCAGTTTTTATGAAATTATGATTATGAAAAAAAAAAAAAAAAAGATTTTTGAAATAACTGTACAATTTATATGAAAAATGTCATATTTCGATCAGAAAATGTTTTGTTATGTCATAATTCATCAAAAACATGTTTAAAAATTATGGAGAAATGCAAGCTGTTTGTGCATATACGCGCCTTTCGAAAAACCGCTTTCTCTTCGTCCTAGAAGCCTGAGACTTGCGGAATCGCATTTTCAGCAAATATGAAGCTAATTCTTGACAACACGAAGTAGGCTTTGCCAAATATGTGCTATTGTTATGTTTTCGATTAATTATGGCTTTCCAACCCATTTTCATTCAGTTTTTGCATTTTACAACAGTTTTTAAGACCTTATGATTATGAATATGAAAATTTATATTTTTGAAATAACTATAAAATTTATATGAAAAATGTCATATTTCGATCAGAAAATGTTTTGTTTTGTCAAATATCATCATAAACATGTATAAATATTATGGGGAAATGCAATCTGTTTGTGCATATACGCGCCTTTCAAAAAACCGCTTTCTCTTCGTTCTAGAAGCCTGAGACTTGCGGAATCGCATTTTCAGCAAATATGAAGCTAATTCTTGACAACACGAAGTAGGCTTTGCCACATATGTGCTATTGTTATGTTTTCGATTAATTATGGCCTTCCAACCCATTTGCATTCAGTTTTTGCATTTTACAGCAGTTTTTATGAAATTATGATTATGAAAAAAAAAAAAGATTTTTGAAATAACTGTACACCTTACATGAAAAATGTCATATTTCGATCAGAAAATGTTTTGTTATGTCATGTATCATCAAAACATGTATAAATATTATGGAGAAATGCAAGCTGTTTGTGCATATACGCGCCTTTCGAAAAACCGCTTTCTCTTCATCCTAGAAGCCTGAGACTTGCGGAATCGCATTTTCAGCAAATTTGAAGCTAATTCTTGACAACACGAAGTAGGCTTTGCCACATATGTGCTATTGTTATGTTTTCGATTAATTATGGCTTTCCAACACATTTTCATTCAGTTTTTGCATTTTACAACAGTTTTTATGAACTTGTGATTATGAATAAAAAAATTTTTATATTTTTGAAATAACTATAAAATTAATATGAAAAATGTCAAATTTCAATCAGAAAATGTTTTGTTATGTCATGTATCATCATGAACATGTATAAATATTATGGGAAAATGCAAGCTGTTTGTGCATATACGCGCCTTTCGAAAAACCGCTTTCTCTTCGTCCTAGAAGCCTGAGACTTGCGGAATCGCATTTTCAGCAAATATGAAGCTAATTCGTGACAACACGATGTAGGCTTTGCCACATATGTGCTATTGTTATGTTTTCGATTAATTATGGCTTTCCAACCCATTTTCATTCAGTTTTTGCATTTTACAACAGTTTTTATAAACTTATGATTATGAATATGAAAATTAATATTTTTGAAATAACTATAAAATTTATATGAAAAATGTCATATTTCGATCAGAAAATGTTTTGTTTTGTCAAATACATCATAAACATGTATAAATATTATGGGGAAATGCAAGCTGTTTGTGCATATACGCGCCTTTCGAAAAACCGCTTTCTCTTCGTCCTAGAAGCCTGAGACTTGCGGAATCGCATTTTCAGCAAATATTAAGCTAATTCACGAACACGAAGTAGGCTTTGCCAAATATGTGCTATTGTTATGTTTTCGATTAATTATGGCTTTCCAACACATTTTCAACACATTTTCCAACACATTTTCATTCAGTTTTTGCATTTTACAACAGTTTTTATGAACTTCTGATTATGAATATGAAAATTTAAATTTTTGAAATAACTATAAAATTAATATAAAAAATGTCAAATTTCGATCAGAAAATGTTTTGTTTTGTCAAATATCATCATAAACATGTATAAATATTATGGGGAAATGCAAGCTGTTTGTGCATATACGCGCCTTTCGAAAAACCGCTTTTTCTTCGTCCTAGAAGCCTGAGACTTGCGGAATCGCATTTTCAGCAAATATTAAGCTAATTCTTGACAACACGAAGTAGGCATTGCCAAATATGTGCTATTGTTATGTTTTCAATTTATTATGGCTTTCCAGCCCATTTTCATTCAGTTTTTGCATTTTACAGCAGTTTTTATGAAATTATGATTATGAAAAAAAAAAAAAAAGATTTTTGAAATAACTATAAAATTTATATGAAAAATGTCATATTTCGATCAGAAAATGTTTTGTTATGTCATAATTCATCATAAACATGTTTAAAAATTATGGAGAAATGCAAGCTGTTTGTGCATGTACGCGCCTTTCAAAAAACCGCTTTCTCTTCGTCCTAGAAGCCTGAAACTTGCGGAATCGCATTTTCAGCAAATATAAAGCTAATTCTTGACAACACGAAGTAGGCATTGCCAAATATGTGCTATTGTTATGTTTTCGATTAATTATGGCTTTCCAACACATTTTCATTCAGTTATTGGATTTTACAACAGTTTTTATGACCTTATGATTATGAATATGAAAATTTATATTTTTGAAATAACTATAAAATTTATATGAAAAATGTCATATTTCGATCAGAAAATGTTTTGTTTTGTCAAATATCATCATAAACATGTATAAATATTATGGGGAAATGCAAGCTGTTTGTGCATATACGCGCCTTTCAAAAAACCGCTTTCTCTTCGTCCTAGAAGCCTGAAACTTGCGGAATCGCATTTTCAGCAAATATAAAGCTAATTCTTGACAACACGAAGTAGGCTTTGCCAAATATGTGCTATTGTTATGTTTTCGATTAATTATGGCTTTCCAACACATTTTCATTCAGTTATTGGATTTTACAACAGTTTTTATGACCTTATGATTATGAATATGAAAATTTATATTTTTGAAATAACTATAAAATTTATATGATAAATGTCATATTTTGATCAGAAAATGTTTTGTTTTGTCAAATATCATCATAAACATGTATAAATATTATGGGGAAATGCAAGCTGTTTGTGCATATACGCGCCTTTCAAAAAACCGCTTTCTCTTCGTCCTAGAAGCCTGAGACGTGCGGAATCGCATTTTCAGCAAATAAAAAGCTAACTCTTGACAACACGAAGTTGGCTTTGCCAAATATGTTCTATTGTTATGTTTTGAATTAATTATGGCTTTCCAACACATTTTCATTCAGTTTTTGCATTTTACAGCAGTTTTTATGAAATTATGATTATAAAATAAAATATTAATAATTTTGAAATAGCTGAACAACTTATATGAAAAATGTCATATTTCGATCAGAAAATGTTTTGTTATGTCAAATATCATCATAAACATGTATAAATATTATGGGGAAAAGCAAGCTGTTTGTGCATATACGCGCCTTTCAAAAAACCGCTTTCTCTTCGTCCTAGAAGCCTGAGACTTGCGGAATCGCATTTTCAGCAAATATGAAGCTAATTCGTGACAACACGAAGTAGGCATTGCCAAATATGTGCTATTGTTATGTTTTCGATTAATTATGGCTTTCCAACACATTTTCATTCAGTTATTGGATTTTACAACAGTTTTTATGACATTATGATTATGAATATGAAAATTTATATTTTTGAAATAACTATAAAATTTATATGAAAAATGTCATATTTCGATCAGAAAATGTTTTGTTTTGTCAAATACATCATAAACGTATAAATATTATGGGGAAATGCAAGCTGTTTGTGCATATACGCGCCTTTCGAAAAACCGCTTTCTCTTCGTCCTAGAAGCCTGAGACTTGCGGAATCGCATTTTCAGCAAATATAAAGCTAATTCTTGACAACACGAAGTAGGCATTGCCAAATATGTGCTATTGTTATGTTTTCAATTTATTATGGCTTTCCAGCCCATTTTCATTCAGTTTTTGCATTTTACAGCAGTTTTTATGAAATTATGATTATGAAAAAAAAAAAAAAAGATTTTTGAAATAACTGTACAATTTATATGAAAAATGTCATATTTCGATCAGAAAATGTTTTGTTATGTCATAATTCATCAAAAACATGTTTAAAAATTATGGAGAAATGCAAGCTGTTTGTGCATATACGCGCCTTTCGAAAAACCGCTTTCTCTTCGTCCTAGAAGCCTGAGACTTGCGGAATCGCATTTTCAGCAAATATTAAGCTAATTCTTGACAACACGAAGTAGGCTTTGCCAAATATGTTCTATTGTTATGTTTTGAATTAATTATGGCTTTCCAACACATTTTCATTCAGTTTTTGCATTTTACAGCAGTTTTTATGAAATTATGATTATAAAATAAAATAACAATTTTGAAATAACTGAACAACTTATATGAAAAATGTCATATTTCGATCAGAAAATGTTTTGTTATGTCATAATTCATCAAAAACATGTTTAAAAATTATGGAGAAATGCAAGCTGTTTGTGCATATACGCGCCTTTCGAAAAACCGCTTTCTCTTCGTCCTAGAAGCCTGAGACTTGCGGAATCGCATTTTCAGCAAATATTAAACTAATTCACGAACACGAAGTAGGCTTTGCCAAATATGTGCTATTGTTATGTTTTCGATTAATTATGGCTTTCCAACACATTTTCAACACATTTTCCAACACATTTTCATTCAGTTTTTGCATTTTACAACAGTTTTTATGAACTTCTGATTATGAATATGAAAATTTAAATTTTTGAAATAACTATAAAATTTATATGAAAAATGTCATATTTCGATCAGAAAATGTTTTGTTTTGTCAAATATCATCATAAACATGTATAAATATTATGGGGAAATGCAAGCTGTTTGTGCATATACGCGCCTTTCAAAAAACCGCTTTCTCTTCGTCCTAGAAGCCTGAGACTTGCGGAATCGCATTTTCAGCAAATATTAAACTAATTCACGAACACGAAGTAGGCTTTGCCAAATATGTGCTATTGTTATGTTTTCGATTAATTATGGCTTTCCAACACATTTTCAACACATTTTCCAACACATTTTCATTCAGTTTTTGCATTTTACAACAGTTTTTATGAACTTCTGATTATGAATATGAAAATTTAAATTTTTGAAATAACTATAAAATTTATATGAAAAATGTCATATTTCGATCAGAAAATGTTTTGTTTTGTCAAATATCATCATAAACATGTATAAATATTATGGGGAAATGCAAGCTGTTTGTGCATATACGCGCCTTTCAAAAAACCGCTTTCTCTTTGTCCTAGAAGCCTGAGACTTGCGGAATCGCATTTTCAGCAAATATAAAGCTAATTCTTGACAACACGAAGTAGGCATTGCCAAATATGTGCTATTGTTATGTTTTCGATTAATTATGGCTTTCCAACACATTTTCATTCAGTAATTGGATTTTACAACAGTTTTTATGACATTATGATTATGAATATGAAAATTTATATTTTTGAAATAACTATAAAATTTATATGAAAAATGTCATATTTCGATCAGAAAATGTTTTGTTTTGTCAAATATCATCATAAACATGTATCAATATTATGGGGAAATGCAAGCTGTTTGTGCATATACTCGCCTTTCAAAAAAACCGCTTTCTCTTCGTCCTAGAAGCCTGAGACTTGCGGAATCGCATTTTCAGCAAATATGAAGCTCATTCGTGACAACACGAAGTAGGCTTTGCCACATATGTGCTATTGTTATGTTTTCGATTAATTATGGCTTTCCAGCACATTTTCATTCAGTTTTTGCATTTTACAGCAGTTTTTATGAACTTCTGATTATGAATATGAAAATTTATAATTTTGAAATAACTATAAAATTTATATGAAAAATGTCATTTTTCGATTAGAAAATGTTTTGTTTTGTCAAATTCATCATAAACATGTATAAATATTATGGGGAAATGCAAGCTGTTTGTGCATATACGCGCCTTTCGAAAAACCGCTTTCTCTTCGTCCTAGAAGCCTGAGACTTGCGGAATCGCATTTTCAGCAAATATTAAGCTAATTCACGAACACGAAGTAGGCTTTGCCAAATATGTGCTATTGTTATGTTTTCGATTAATTATGGCTTTCCAACACATTTTCAACACATTTTCCAACACATTTTCATTCAGTTTTTGCATTTTACAACAGTTTTTATGAACTTCTGATTATGAATATGAAAATTTAAATTTTTGAAATAACTATAAAATTTATATGAAAAATGTCATATTTCGATCAGAAAATGTTTTGTTTTGTCAAATATCATCATAAACATGTATAAATATTATGGGGAAATGCAAGCTGTTTGTGCATATACGCGCCTTTCAAAAAACCGCTTTCTCTTCGTCCTAGAAGCCTGAGACTTGCGGAATCGCATTTTCAGCCAATATGAAGCTAATTCTTGACAACACGAAGTAGGCATTGCCAAATATGTGCTATTGTTATGTTTTCAATTTATTATGGCTTTCCAGCCCATTTTCATTCAGTTTTTGCATTTTACAGCAGTTTTTATGAAATTATGATTATGAAAAAAAAAAAAAAAGATTTTTGAAATAACTGTACAATTTATATGAAAAATGTCATATTTCGATCAGAAAATGTTTTGTTATGTCATAATTCATCATAAACATGTTTAAAAATTATGGAGAAATGCAAGCTGTTTGTGCATATACGCGCCTTTCGAAAAACCGCTTTCTCTTCGTCCTAGAAGCCTGAGACTTGCGGAATCGCATTTTCAGCAAATATTAAGCTAATTCTTGACAACACGAAGTAGGCATTGCCAAATACGTGCTATTGTTATGTTTTCAATTTATTATGGCTTTCCAGCCCATTTTCATTCAGTTTTTGCATTTTACAGCAGTTTTTATGAAATTATGATTATGAAAAAAAAAAAAAAAGATTTTTGAAATAACTATAAAATTTATATGAAAAATGTCATATTTCGATCAGAAAATGTTTTGTTATGTCATAATTCATCATAAACATGTTTAAAAATTATGGAGAAATGCAAGCTGTTTGTGCATGTACGCGCCTTTCAAAAAACCGCTTTCTCTTCGTCCTAGAAGCCTGAAACTTGCGGAATCGCATTTTCAGCAAATATAAAGCTAATTCTTGACAACACGAAGTAGGCATTGCCAAATATGTGCTATTGTTATGTTTTCGATTAATTATGGCTTTCCAACACATTTTCATTCAGTTATTGGATTTTACAACAGTTTTTATGACCTTATGATTATGAATATGAAAATTTATATTTTTGAAATAACTATAAAATTTATATGAAAAATGTCATATTTCGATCAGAAAATGTTTTGTTTTGTCAAATATCATCATAAACATGTATAAATATTATGGGGAAATGCAAGCTGTTTGTGCATATACGCGCCTTTCAAAAAACCGCTTTCTCTTCGTCCTAGAAGCCTGAAACTTGCGGAATCGCATTTTCAGCAAATATAAAGCTAATTCTTGACAACACGAAGTAGGCTTTGCCAAATATGTGCTATTGTTATGTTTTCGATTAATTATGGCTTTCCAACACATTTTCATTCAGTTATTGGATTTTACAACAGTTTTTATGACCTTATGATTATGAATATGAAAATTTATATTTTTGAAATAACTATAAAATTTATATGATAAATGTCATATTTTGATCAGAAAATGTTTTGTTTTGTCAAATATCATCATAAACATGTATAAATATTATGGGGAAATGCAAGCTGTTTGTGCATATACGCGCCTTTCAAAAAACCGCTTTCTCTTCGTCCTAGAAGCCTGAGACGTGCGGAATCGCATTTTCAGCAAATAAAAAGCTAACTCTTGACAACACGAAGTTGGCTTTGCCAAATATGTTCTATTGTTATGTTTTGAATTAATTATGGCTTTCCAACACATTTTCATTCAGTTTTTGCATTTTACAGCAGTTTTTATGAAATTATGATTATAAAATAAAATATTAATAATTTTGAAATAGCTGAACAACTTATATGAAAAATGTCAAATTCCGATCAGAAAATGTTTTGTTATGTCAAATATCATCATAAACATGTATAAATATTATGGGGAAAAGCAAGCTGTTTGTGCATATACGCGCCTTTCAAAAAACCGCTTTCTCTTCGTCCTAGAAGCCTGAGACTTGCGGAATCGCATTTTCAGCAAATATGAAGCTAATTCGTGACAACACGAAGTAGGCATTGCCAAATATGTGCTATTGTTATGTTTTCGATTAATTATGGCTTTCCAACACATTTTCATTCAGTTATTGGATTTTACAACAGTTTTTATGACATTATGATTATGAATATGAAAATTTATATTTTTGAAATAACTATAAAATTTATATGAAAAATGTCATATTTCGATCAGAAAATGTTTTGTTTTGTCAAATATCATCATAAACATGTATAAATATTATGGAGAAATGCAAGCTGTTTGTGCATATACGCGCCTTTCGAAAAACCGCTTTCTCTTCGTCCTAGAAGCCTAAAACTTGCGGAATCGCATTTTCAGCAAATAAAAAGCTATTTCTTGACAACACGAAGTAGGCTTTGCCAAATATGTTCTATTGTTATGTTTTGATATAATTATGGCTTTCCAACACATTTTCATTCACTTTTTGCATTTTACAGCAGTTTTTATGAAATTATGATTATAAAATAAAATATTAATAATTTTGAAATAGCTGAACAACTTATATGAAAAATGTCATATTTCGATCAGAAAATGTTTTGTTTTGTCAAATATCATCATAAACATGTATAAAAATTATGGAGAAATGCAAGCTGTTTGTGCATATACGCGCCTTTCAAAAAACCGCTTTCTCTTCGTCCTAGAAGCCAGAGACTTGCGGAATCGCATTTTCAGCAAATATAAAGCTAATTCTTGACAACACGAAGTAGGCTTTGCCAAATATGTGCTATTGTTATGGTTTCGATTATTTATGGCTTTCCAACACATTTTCATTCAGTTATTGGATTTTACAACAGTTTTTATGACCTTATGATTATGAATATGAAAATTTATATTTTTGAAATAACTATAAAATTTATATGAAAAATGTCATATTTCGATCAGAAAATGTTTTGTTTTGTCAAATACATCATAAACATGTATAAATATTATGGGGAAATGCAAGCTGTTTGTGCATATACGCGCCTTTCGAAAAACCGCTTTCTCTTCGTCCTAGAAGCCTGAGACTTGCGGAATCGCATTTTCAGCAAATATAAAGCTAATTCTTGACAACACGAAGTAGGCATTGCCAAATATGTGCTATTGTTATGTTTTCAATTTATTATGGCTTTCCAGCCCATTTTCATTCAGTTTTTGCATTTTACAGCAGTTTTTATGAAATTATGATTATGAAAAAAAAAAAAAAAGATTTTTGAAATAACTGTACAATTTATATGAAAAATGTCATATTTCGATCAGAAAATGTTTTGTTATGTCATAATTCATCAAAAACATGTTTAAAAATTATGGAGAAATGCAAGCTGTTTGTGCATATACGCGCCTTTCGAAAAACCGCTTTCTCTTCGTCCTAGAAGCCTGAGACTTGCGGAATCGCATTTTCAGCAAATATTAAGCTAATTCTTGACAACACGAAGTAGGCTTTGCCAAATATGTTCTATTGTTATGTTTTGAATTAATTATGGCTTTCCAACACATTTTCATTCAGTTTTTGCATTTTACAGCAGTTTTTATGAAATTATGATTATAAAATAAAATAATAACAATTTTGAAATAACTGAACAACTTATATGAAAAATGTCATATTTCGATCAGAAAATGTTTTGTTTTGTCAAATATCATCATAAACATGTATCAATATTATGGGGAAATGCAAGCTGTTTGTGCATATACGCGCCTTTCGAAAAACCGCTTTCTCTTCGTCCTAGAAGCCTGAGACTTGCGGAATCGCATTTTCAGCAAATATGAAGCTTATTCGTGACAACACGAAGTAGGCTTTGCCACATATGTGCTATTGTTATGTTATCGATTAATTATGGCTTTCCAACCCATTTTCATTCAGTTTTTGCATTTTACAACAGTTTTTATGAACTTCTGATTATGAATATGAAAATTTATATTTTTGAAATAACTATAAAATTTATATGAAAAATGTCATATTTCGATCAGAAAATGTTTTGTTTTGTCAAATACATCATAAACATGTATCAATATTATGGGGAAATGCAAGCTGTTTGTGCATATACGCGCCTTTCAAAAAACCGCTTTCTCTTCGTCCTAGAAGCCTGAGACTTGCGGAATCGCATTTTCAGCAAATATAAAGCTAATTCTTGACAACACGAAGTAGGCTTTGCCAAAAATGTTCTATTGTTATGTTTTGAATTAATTATGGCTTTCCAACACATTTTCATTCAGTTTTTGCATTTTACAGCAGTTTTTATGAAATTATGATTATAAAATAAAATAATAATAATTTTGAAATAACTGAACAACTTATATGAAAAATGTCATATTTCGATCAGAAAATGTTTTGTTATGTCATAATTCATCAAAAACATGTTTAAAAATTATGGAGAAATGCAAGCTGTTTGTGCATATACGCGCCTTTCGAAAAACCGCTTTCTCTTCGTCCTAGAAGCCTGAGACTTGCGGAATCGCATTTTCAGCAAATATTAAACTAATTCACGAACACGAAGTAGGCTTTGCCAAATATGTGCTATTGTTATGTTTTCGATTAATTATGGCTTTCCAACACATTTTCAACACATTTTCCAACACATTTTCATTCAGTTTTTGCATTTTACAACAGTTTTTATGAACTTCTGATTATGAATATGAAAATTTAAATTTTTGAAATAACTATAAAATTTATATGAAAAATGTCATATTTCGATCAGAAAATGTTTTGTTTTGTCAAATATCATCATAAACATGTATAAATATTATGGGGAAATGCAAGCTGTTTGTGCATATACGCGCCTTTCAAAAAACCGCTTTCTCCTCGTCCTAGAAGCCTGAGACTTGCGGAATCGCATTTTCAGCAAATATAAAGCTAATTCTTGACAACACGAAGTAGGCATTGCCAAATATGTGCTATTGTTATGTTTTCGATTAATTATGGCTTTCCAACACATTTTCATTCAGTTATTGGATTTTACAACAGTTTTTATGACATTATGATTATGAATATGAAAATTTATATTTTTGAAATAACTATAAAATTTATATGAAAAATGTCATATTTCGATCAGAAAATGTTTTGTTTTGTCAAATATCATCATAAACATGTATCAATATTATGGGGAAATGCAAGCTGTTTGTGCATATACTCGCCTTTCAAAAAACCGCTTTCTCTTCGTCCTAGAAGCCTGAGACTTGCGGAATCGCATTTTCAGCAAATATGAAGCTCATTCGTGACAACACGAAGTAGGCTTTGCCACATATGTGCTATTGTTATGTTTTCGATTAATTATGGCTTTCCAGCACATTTTCATTCAGTTTTTGCATTTTACAGCAGTTTTTATGAACTTCTGATTATGAATATGAAAATTTATATTTTTGAAATAACTATAAAATTTATATGAAAAATGTCATTTTTCGATTAGAAAATGTTTTGTTTTGTCAAATTTATCATAAACATGTATAAATATTATGGGGAAATGCAAGCTGTTTGTGCATATACGCGCCTTTCGAAAAACCGCTTTCTCTTCGTCCTAGAAGCCTGAGACTTGCGGAATCGCATTTTCAGCTAATATAAAGCTAATTCTTGACAACACGAAGTAGGCTTTGCCAAATATGTGCTATTGTGATGTTTTCGATTAATTATGGCTTTCCAACACATTTTCATTCAGTTTTTGCATTTTACAGCAGTTTTTATGAAATTATGATTATAAAATAAAATATTAATAATTTTGAAATAGCTGAGCAACTTATATGAAAAATGTCATATTTCGATCAGAAAATGTTTTGTTTTGTCAAATATCATCATAAACATGTATAAATATTATGGAGAAATGCAAGCTGTTTGTGCATATACGCGCCTTTCGAAAAACCGCTTTCTCTTCGTCCTAGAAGCCTGAGACTTGCGGAATCGCATTTTCAGCAAATATTAAGCTAATTCACGAACACGAAGTAGGCTTTGCCAAATATGTGCTATTGTTATGTTTTCGATTAATTATGGCTTTCCAACACATTTTCAACACATTTTCCAACACATTTTCATTCAGTTTTTGCATTTTACAACAGTTTTTATGAACTTCTGATTATGAATATGAAAATTTAAATTTTTGAAATAACTATAAAATTTATATGAAAAATGTCATATTTCGATCAGAAAATGTTTTGTTATGTCATAATTCATCATAAACATGTTTAAAAATTATGGAGAAATGCAAGCTGTTTGTGCATATACGCGCCTTTCGAAAAACCGCTTTCTCTTCGTCCTAGAAGCCTGAGACTTGCGGAATCGCATTTTCAGCAAATATTAAGCTAATTCTTGACAACACGAAGTAGGCTTTGCCAAATATGTGCTATTGTTATGGTTTCGATTAAATTTGGCTTTCCAACACATTTTCATTCAGTTATTGGATTTTACAACAGTTTTTATGACCTTATGATTATGAATATGAACATTTATATTTTTGAAATAACTATAAAATTGATATGAAAAATGTCATATTTCGATCAGAAAATGTTTTGTTTTGTCAAATATCATCATAAACATGTATAAATATTATGGGGAAATGCAAGCTGTTTGTGCATATACGCGCCTTTCAAAAAACCGCTTTCTCTTCGTCCTAGAAGCCTGAGACTTGCGGAATCGCATTTTCAGCCAATATGAAGCTAATTCTTGACAACACGAAGTAGGCATTGCCAAATATGTGCTATTGTTATGTTTTCAATTTATTATGGCTTTCCAGCCCATTTTCATTCAGTTTTTGCATTTTACAGCAGTTTTTATGAAATTATGATTATGAAAAAAAAAAAAAAAGATTTTTGAAATAACTGTACAATTTATATGAAAAATGTCATATTTCGATCAGAAAATGTTTTGTTATGTCATAATTCATCATAAACATGTTTAAAAATTATGGAGAAATGCAAGCTGTTTGTGCATATACGCGCCTTTCGAAAAACCGCTTTCTCTTCGTCCTAGAAGCCTGAGACTTGCGGAATCGCATTTTCAGCAAATATTAAGCTAATTCTTGACAACACGAAGTAGGCATTGCCAAATATGTGCTATTGTTATGTTTTCAATTTATTATGGCTTTCCAGCCCATTTTCATTCAGTTTTTGCATTTTACAGCAGTTTTTATGAAATTATGATTATGAAAAAAAAAAAAAAAGATTTTTGAAATAACTATAAAATTTATATGAAAAATGTCATATTTCGATCAGAAAATGTTTTGTTTTGTCAAATATCATCATAAACATGTATAAATAATATGGGGAAAAGCAAGCTGTTTGTGCATATACGCGCCTTTCAAAAAACCGCTTTCTCTTCGTCCTAGAAGCCTGAGACTTGCGGAATCGCATTTTCAGCAAATATGAAGCTAATTCGTGACAACACGAAGTAGGCATTGCCAAATATGTGCTATTGTTATGTTTTCGATTAATTATGGCTTTCCAGCCAATTTTCATTCAGTTTTTGCATTTTACAGCAGTTTTTATGAAATTATGATTATGAAAAAAAAAAAAAAAGATTTTTGAAATAACTGTACAATTTATATGAAAAATGTCATATTTCGATCAGAAAATGTTTTGTTATGTCAAAAATCATCATAAACATGTATAAATATTATGGGGAAAAGCAAGCTGTTTGTGCATATACGCGCCTTTCAAAAAACCGCTTTCTCTTCGTCCTAGAAGCCAGAGACTTGCGGAATCGCATTTTCAGCAAATATTAAGCTAATTCTTGACAACACGAAGTAGGCTTTGCCAAATATGTTCTATTGTTATGTTTCGAATTAATTATGGCTTTCCAACACATTTTCATTCAGTTTTTGCATTTTACAGCAGTTTTTATGAAATTATGATTATAAAATAAAATATTAATAATTTTGAAATAGCTGAACAACTTATATGAAAAATGTCATATTTCGATCAGAAAATGTTTTGTTTTGTCAAATATCATCATAAACATGTATAAATATTATGGGGAAAAGCAAGCTGTTTGTGCATATACGCGCCTTTCAAAAAACCGCTTTCTCTTCGTCCTAGAAGCCTGAGACTTGCGGAATCGCATTTTCAGCAAATATGAAGCTAATTCGTGACAACACGAAGTAGGCTTTGCCACATATGTGCTATTGTTATGTTTTCGATTAATTATGGCTTTCCAACCCATTTTCATTCAGTTTTTGCATTTTACAACAGTTTTTATGAACTTCTGATTATGAATATGAAAATTTATATGTTTGAAATAACTATAAAATTATATGAAAAATGTCATTTTTCGATTAGAAAATGTTTTGTTTTGTCAAATACATCATAAACATGTATCAATATTATGGGAAAATGCAAGCTGTTTGTGCATATACGCGCCTTTCGAAAAACCGCTTTCTCTTCGTCCTAGAAGCCTGAGACTTGCGGAATCGCATTTTCAGCAAATATTAAGCTAATTCTTGACAACACGAAGTAGGCATTGCCAAATATGTGCTATTGTGATGTTTTCAATTTATTATGGCTTTCCAGCCCATTTTCATTCATTTTTTGCATTTTACAACAGTTTTTATGAAATTATGATTATGAAAAAAAAAAAAAAAGATTTTTGAAATAACTGTACAATTTATATGAAAAATGTCATATTTCGATCAGAAAATGTTTTGTTATGTCATAATTCATCATAAACATGTTTAAAAATTATGGAAAAATGCAAGCTGTTTGTGCATATACGCGCCTTTCGAAAAACCGCTTTCTCTTCGTCCTAGAAGCCTGAGACTTGCGGAATCGCATTTTCAGCAAATATTAAGCTAATTCTTGACAACACGAAGTAGGCTTTGCCAAATATGCGCTATTGTTATGTTTTCGATTAATTATGGCTTTCCAACACATTTTCATTCAGTTTTTGCATTTTACAACAGTTTTTATGAACTTATGATTATAAATATGAAAATTTATATTTTTGAAATAACTATAAAATTTATATGAAAAATGTCATATTTCGATCAGAAAATGTTTTGTTTTGTCAAATATCATCATAAACATGTATCAATATTATGGGGAAATGCAAGCTGTTTGTGCATATACGCGCCTTTCAAAAAACCGCTTTCTCTTCGTCCTAGAAGCCTGAGACTTGCGGAATCGCATTTTCAGCTAATATAAAGCTAATTCTTGACAACACGAAGTAGGCTTTGCCAAATATGTTCTATTGTTATGTTTTGAATTAATTATGGCTTTCCAACACATTTTCATTCAGTTTTTGCATTTTACAGCAGTTTTTATGAAATTATGATTATAAAATAAAATATTAATAATTTTGAAATAGCTGAACAACTTATATGAAAAATGTCATATTTCGATCAGAAAATGTTTTGTTTTGTCAAATATCATCATAAACATGTATAAATATAATGGGGAAAAGCAAGCTGTTTGTGCATATACGCGCCTTTCAAAAAACCGCTTTCTCTTCGTCCTAGAAGCCTGAGACTTGCGGAATCGCATTTTCAGCAAATATAAAGCTAATTCTTGACAACACGAAGTAGGCATTGCCAAATATGTGCTATTGTTATGTTTTCAATTTATTATGGCTTTCCAGCCCATTTTCATTCAGTTTTTGCATTTTACAGCAGTTTTTATGAAATTATGATTATGAAAAAAAAAAAAAAAGATTTTTGAAATAACTGTACAATTTATATGAAAAATGTCATATTTCGATCAGAAAATGTTTTGTTATGTCAAAAATCATCATAAACATGTATAAATATTATGGGGAAAAGCAAGCTGTTTGTGCATATACGCGCCTTTCAAAAAACCGCTTTCTCTTCGTCCTAGAAGCCTGAGACTTGCGGAATCGCATTTTCAGCAAATATGAAGCTAATTCTTGACAACACGAAGTAGGCATTGCCAAATATGTGCTATTGTTATGTTTTCGATTAATTATGGCTTTCCAGCCCATTTTCATTCAGTTTTTGCATTTTACAGCAGTTTTTATGAAATTATGATTATGAAAAAAAAAAAAAAAGATTTTTGAAATAACTGTACAATTTATATGAAAAATGTCATATTTCGATCAGAAAATGTTTTGTTATGTCATAATTCATCATAAACATGTTTAAAAATTATGGAGAAATGCAAGCTGTTTGTGCATATACGCGCCTTTCGAAAAACCGCTTTCTCTTCGTCCTAGAAGCCTGAGACTTGCGGAATCGCATTTTCAGCAAATATTAAGCTAATTCTTGACAACACGAAGTAGGCTTTGCCAAATATGTTCTATTGTTATGTTTTGAATTAATTATGGCTTTCCAACACATTTTCATTCAGTTTTTGCATTTTACAGCAGTTTTTATGAAATTATGATTATAAAATAAAATATTAATAATTTTGAAATAGCTGAACAACTTATATGAAAAATGTCATATTTCGATCAGAAAATGTTTTGTTTTGTCAAATATCATCATAAACATGTATAAATATTATGGGGAAAAGCAAGCTGTTTGTGCATATACGCGCCTTTCAAAAAACCGCTTTCTCTTCGTCCTAGAAGCCTGAGACTTGCGGAATCGCATTTTCAGCAAATATGAAGCTAATTCGTGACAACACGAAGTAGGCTTTGCCACATATGTGCTATTGTTATGTTTTCGATTAATTATGGCTTTCCAACCCATTTTCATTCAGTTTTTGCATTTTACAACAGTTTTTTTGAACTTCTGATTATGAATATGAAAATTTATATTTTTGAAATAACTATAAAATTTATATGAAAAATGTCATTTTTCGATTAGAAAATGTTTTGTTTTGTCAAATACATCATAAACATGTATCAATATTATGGGAAAATGCAAGCTGTTTGTGCATATACGCGCCTTTCGAAAAACCGCTTTCTCTTCGTCCTAGAAGCCTGAGACTTGCGGAATCGCATTTTCAGCAAATATAAAGCTAATTCTTGACAACACGAAGTAGGCATTGCCAAATATGTGCTATTGTTATGTTTTCAATTTATTATGGCTTTCCAGCCCATTTTCATTCAGTTTTTGCATTTTACAGCAGTTTTTATGAAATTATGATTATGAAAAAAAAAAAAAAAGATTTTTGAAATAACTGTACAATTTATATGAAAAATGTCATATTTCGATCAGAAAATGTTTTGTTATGTCATAATTCATCAAAAACATGTTTAAAAATTATGGAGAAATGCAAGCTGTTTGTGCATATACGCGCCTTTCGAAAAACCGCTTTCTCTTCGTCCTAGAAGCCTGAGACTTGCGGAATCGCATTTTCAGCAAATATTAAGCTAATTCACGAACACGAAGTAGGCTTTGCCAAATATGTGCTATTGTTATGTTTTCGATTAATTATGGCTTTCCAACACATTTTCAACACATTTTCCAACACATTTTCATTCAGTTTTTGCATTTTACAACAGTTTTTATGAACTTCTGATTATGAATATGAAAATTTAAATTTTTGAAATAACTATAAAATTTATATGAAAAATGTCATATTTCGATCAGAAAATGTTTTGTTTTGTCAAATATCATCATAAACATGTATAAATATTATGGGGAAATGCAAGCTGTTTGTGCATATACGCGCCTTTCAAAAAACCGCTTTCTCCTCGTCCTAGAAGCCTGAGACTTGCGGAATCGCATTTTCAGCAAATATAAAGCTAATTCTTGACAACACGAAGTAGGCATTGCCAAATATGTGCTATTGTTATGTTTTCGATTAATTATGGCTTTCCAACACATTTTCATTCAGTTATTGGATTTTACAACAGTTTTTATGACATTATGATTATGAATATGAAAATTTATATTTTTGAAATAACTATAAAATTTATATGAAAAATGTCATATTTCGATCAGAAAATGTTTTGTTTTGTCAAATATCATCATAAACATGTATCAATATTATGGGGAAATGCAAGCTGTTTGTGCATATACTCGCCTTTCAAAAAACCGCTTTCTCTTCGTCCTAGAAGCCTGAGACTTGCGGAATCGCATTTTCAGCAAATATGAAGCTCATTCGTGACAACACGAAGTAGGCTTTGCCACATATGTGCTATTGTTATGTTTTCGATTAATTATGGCTTTCCAGCACATTTTCATTCAGTTTTTGCATTTTACAGCAGTTTTTATGAACTTCTGATTATGAATATGAAAATTTATATTTTTGAAATAACTATAAAATTTATATGAAAAATGTCATTTTTCGATTAGAAAATGTTTTGTTTTGTCAAATTTATCATAAACATGTATAAATATTATGGGGAAATGCAAGCTGTTTGTGCATATACGCGCCTTTCGAAAAACCGCTTTCTCTTCGTCCTAGAAGCCTGAGACTTGCGGAATCGCATTTTCAGCTAATATAAAGCTAATTTCTGACAACACGAAGTAGGCTTTGCCAAATATGTGCTATTGTGATGTTTTCGATTAATTATGGCTTTCCAACACATTTTCATTCAGTTTTTGCATTTTACAGCAGTTTTTATGAAATTATGATTATAAAATAAAATATTAATAATTTTGAAATAGCTGAGCAACTTATATGAAAAATGTCATATTTCGATCAGAAAATGTTTTGTTTTGTCAAATATCATCATAAACATGTATAAATATTATGGAGAAATGCAAGCTGTTTGTGCATATACGCGCCTTTCGAAAAACCGCTTTCTCTTCGTCCTAGAAGCCTGAGACTTGCGGAATCGCATTTTCAGCAAATATTAAGCTAATTCACGAACACGAAGTAGGCTTTGCCAAATATGTGCTATTGTTATGTTTTCGATTAATTATGGCTTTCCAACACATTTTCAACACATTTTCCAACACATTTTCATTCAGTTTTTGCATTTTACAACAGTTTTTATGAACTTCTGATTATGAATATGAAAATTTAAATTTTTGAAATAACTATAAAATTTATATGAAAAATCTCATATTTCGATCAGAAAATGTTTTGTTATGTCATAATTCATCATAAACATGTTTAAAAATTATGGAGAAATGCAAGCTGTTTGTGCATATACGCGCCTTTCGAAAAACCGCTTTCTCTTCGTCCTAGAAGCCTGAGACTTGCGGAATCGCATTTTCAGCAAATATTAAGCTAATTCTTGACAACACGAAGTAGGCTTTGCCAAATATGTGCTATTGTTATGGTTTCGATTAAATTTGGCTTTCCAACACATTTTCATTCAGTTATTGGATTTTACAACAGTTTTTATGACCTTATGATTATGAATATGAACATTTATATTTTTGAAATAACTATAAAATTGATATGAAAAATGTCATATTTCGATCAGAAAATGTTTTGTTTTGTCAAATATCATCATAAACATGTATAAATATTATGGGGAAATGCAAGCTGTTTGTGCATATACGCGCCTTTCAAAAAACCGCTTTCTCTTCGTCCTAGAAGCCTGAGACTTGCGGAATCGCATTTTCAGCCAATATGAAGCTAATTCTTGACAACACGAAGTAGGCATTGCCAAATATGTGCTATTGTTATGTTTTCAATTTATTATGGCTTTCCAGCCCATTTTCATTCAGTTTTTGCATTTTACAGCAGTTTTTATGAAATTATGATTATGAAAAAAAAAAAAAAAGATTTTTGAAATAACTGTACAATTTATATGAAAAATGTCATATTTCGATCAGAAAATGTTTTGTTATGTCATAATTCATCATAAACATGTTTAAAAATTATGGAGAAATGCAAGCTGTTTGTGCATATACGCGCCTTTCGAAAAACCGCTTTCTCTTCGTCCTAGAAGCCTGAGACTTGCGGAATCGCATTTTCAGCAAATATTAAGCTAATTCTTGACAACACGAAGTAGGCATTGCCAAATATGTGCTATTGTTATGTTTTCAATTTATTATGGCTTTCCAGCCCATTTTCATTCAGTTTTTGCATTTTACAGCAGTTTTTATGAAATTATGATTATGAAAAAAAAAAAAAAAGATTTTTGAAATAACTATAAAATTTATATGAAAAATGTCATATTTCGATCAGAAAATGTTTTGTTTTGTCAAATATCATCATAAACATGTATAAATAATATGGGGAAAAGCAAGCTGTTTGTGCATATACGCGCCTTTCAAAAAACCGCTTTCTCTTCGTCCTAGAAGCCTGAGACTTGCGGAATCGCATTTTCAGCAAATATGAAGCTAATTCGTGACAACACGAAGTAGGCATTGCCAAATATGTGCTATTGTTATGTTTTCGATTAATTATGGCTTTCCAGCCCATTTTCATTCAGTTTTTGCATTTTACAGCAGTTTTTATGAAATTATGATTATGAAAAAAAAAAAAAAAGATTTTTGAAATAACTGTACAATTTATATGAAAAATGTCATATTTCGATCAGAAAATGTTTTGTTATGTCAAAAATCATCATAAACATGTATAAATATTATGGGGAAAAGCAAGCTGTTTGTGCATATACGCGCCTTTCAAAAAACCGCTTTCTCTTCGTCCTAGAAGCCAGAGACTTGCGGAATCGCATTTTCAGCAAATATTAAGCTAATTCTTGACAACACGAAGTAGGCTTTGCCAAATATGTTCTATTGTTATGTTTTGAATTAATTATGGCTTTCCAACACATTTTCATTCAGTTTTTGCATTTTACAGCAGTTTTTATGAAATTATGATTATAAAATAAAATATTAATAATTTTGAAATAGCTGAACAACTTATATGAAAAATGTCATATTTCGATCAGAAAATGTTTTGTTTTGTCAAATATCATCATAAACATGTATAAATATTATGGGGAAAAGCAAGCTGTTTGTGCATATACGCGCCTTTCAAAAAACCGCTTTCTCTTCGTCCTAGAAGCCTGAGACTTGCGGAATCGCATTTTCAGCAAATATGAAGCTAATTCGTGACAACACGAAGTAGGCTTTGCCACATATGTGCTATTGTTATGTTTTCGATTAATTATGGCTTTCCAACCCATTTTCATTCAGTTTTTGCATTTTACAACAGTTTTTATGAACTTCTGATTATGAATATGAAAATTTATATGTTTGAAATAACTATAAAATTATATGAAAAATGTCATTTTTCGATTAGAAAATGTTTTGTTTTGTCAAATACATCATAAACATGTATCAATATTATGGGAAAATGCAAGCTGTTTGTGCATATACGCGCCTTTCGAAAAACCGCTTTCTCTTCGTCCTAGAAGCCTGAGACTTGCGGAATCGCATTTTCAGCAAATATTAAGCTAATTCTTGACAACACGAAGTAGGCATTGCCAAATATGTGCTATTGTGATGTTTTCAATTTATTATGGCTTTCCAGCCCATTTTCATTCATTTTTTGCATTTTACAACAGTTTTTATGAAATTATGATTATGAAAAAAAAAAAAAAAGATTTTTGAAATAACTGTACAATTTATATGAAAAATGTCATATTTCGATCAGAAAATGTTTTGTTATGTCATAATTCATCATAAACATGTTTAAAAATTATGGAAAAATGCAAGCTGTTTGTGCATATACGCGCCTTTCGAAAAACCGCTTTCTCTTCGTCCTAGAAGCCTGAGACTTGCGGAATCGCATTTTCAGCAAATATTAAGCTAATTCTTGACAACACGAAGTAGGCTTTGCCAAATATGTTCTATTGTTATGTTTTGAATTAATTATGGCTTTCCAACACATTTTCATTCAGTTTTTGCATTTTACAGCAGTTTTTATGAAATTATGATTATAAAATAAAATATTAATAATTTTGAAATAGCTGAACAACTTATATGAAAAATGTCATATTTCGATCAGAAAATGTTTTGTTTTGTCAAATATCATCATAAACATGTATAAATATTATGGGGAAAAGCAAGCTGTTTGTGCATATACGCGCCTTTCAAAAAACCGCTTTCTCTTCGTCCTAGAAGCCTGAGACTTGCGGAATCGCATTTTCAGCAAATATGAAGCTAATTCGTGACAACACGAAGTAGGCTTTGCCACATATGTGCTATTGTTATGTTTTCGATTAATTATGGCTTTCCAACCCATTTTCATTCAGTTTTTGCATTTTACAACAGTTTTTTTGAACTTCTGATTATGAATATGAAAATTTATATTTTTGAAATAACTATAAAATTTATATGAAAAATGTCATTTTTCGATTAGAAAATGTTTTGTTTTGTCAAATACATCATAAACATGTATCAATATTATGGGAAAATGCAAGCTGTTTGTGCATATACGCGCCTTTCGAAAAACCGCTTTCTCTTCGTCCTAGAAGCCTGAGACTTGCGGAATCGCATTTTCAGCAAATATAAAGCTAATTCTTGACAACACGAAGTAGGCATTGCCAAATATGTGCTATTGTTATGTTTTCAATTCATTATGGCTTTCCAGCCCATTTTCATTCAGTTTTTGCATTTTACAGCAGTTTTTATGAAATTATGATTATGAAAAAAAAAAAAAAAGATTTTTGAAATAACTGTACAATTTATATGAAAAATGTCATATTTCGATCAGAAAATGTTTTGTTATGTCATAATTCATCAAAAACATGTTTAAAAATTATGGAGAAATGCAAGCTGTTTGTGCATATACGCGCCTTTCGAAAAACCGCTTTCTCTTCGTCCTAGAAGCCTGAGACTTGCGGAATCGCATTTTCAGCAAATATTAAGCTAATTCACGAACACGAAGTAGGCTTTGCCAAATATGTGCTATTGTTATGTTTTCGATTAATTATGGCTTTCCAACACATTTTCAACACATTTTCCAACACATTTTCATTCAGTTTTTGCATTTTACAACAGTTTTTATGAACTTCTGATTATGAATATGAAAATTTAAATTTTTGAAATAACTATAAAATTTATATAAAAAATGTCATATTTCGATCAGAAAATGTTTTGTTTTGTCAAATATCATCATAAACATGTATAAATATTATGGGGAAATGCAAGCTGTTTGTGCATATACGCGCCTTTCAAAAAACCGCTTTCTCTTCGTCCTAGAAGCCTGAGACTTGCGGAATCGCATTTTCAGCAAATATTAAGCTAATTCTTGACAACACGAAGTAGGCTTTGCCAAATATGTGCTATTGTTATGGTTTCGATTAAATTTGGCTTTCCAACACATTTTCATTCAGTTATTGGATTTTACAACAGTTTTTATGACCTTATGATTATGAATATGAAAATTTATATTTTTGAAATAACTATAAAATTTATATGAAAAATGTCATATTTCGATCAGAAAATGTTTTGTTTTGTCAAATATCATCATAAACATGTATAAATATTATGGGGAAAAGCAAGCTGTTTGTGCATATACGCGCCTTTCAAAAAACCGCTTTCTCTTCGTCCTAGAAGCCTGAGACTTGGGGAATCGCATTTTCAGCAAATATGAAGCTAATTCGTGACAACACGAAGTAGGCTTTGCCACATATGTGCTATTGTTATGTTTTCGATTAATTATGGCTTTCCAACCCATTTTCATTCAGTTTTTGCATTTTACAACAGTTTTTTTGAACTTCTGATTATGAATATGAAAATTTATATTTTTGAAATAACTATAAAATTTATATGAAAAATGTCATTTTTCGATTAGAAAATGTTTTGTTTTGTCAAATACATCATAAACATGTATCAATATTATGGGAAAATGCAAGCTGTTTGTGCATATACGCGCCTTTCAAAAAACCGCTTTCTCTTCGTCCTAGAAGCCTGAGACTTGCGGAATCGCATTTTCAGCTAATATAAAGCTAATTCTTGACAACACGAAGTAGGCTTTGCCAAATATGTTCTATTGTTATGTTTTGAATTAATTATGGCTTTCCAACACATTTTCATTCAGTTTTTGCATTTTACAGCAGTTTTTATGAAATTATGATTATAAAATAAAATATTAATAATTTTGAAATAGCTGAACAACTTATATGAAAAATGTCATATTTCGATCAGAAAATGTTTTGTTTTGTCAAATATCATCATAAACATGTATAAATAATATGGGGAAAAGCAAGCTGTTTGTGCATATACGCGCCTTTCAAAAAACCGCTTTCTCTTCGTCCTAGAAGCCTGAGACTTGCGGAATCGCATTTTCAGCAAATATGAAGCTAATTCGTGACAACACGAAGTAGGCTTTGCCACATATGTGCTATTGTTATGTTTTCGATTAATTATGGCTTTCCAACCCATTTTCATTCAGTTTTTGCATTTTACAGCAGTTTTTATGAAATTATGATTATGAAAAAAAAAAAAAAAGATTTTTGAAATAACTGTACAATTTATATGAAAAATGTCATATTTCGATCAGAAAATGTTTTGTTATGTCAAAAATCATCATAAACATGTATAAATATTATGGGGAAAAGCAAGCTGTTTGTGCATATACGCGCCTTTCAAAAAACCGCTTTCTCTTCGTCCTAGAAGCCTGAGACTTGCGGAATCGCAAGCTGTTTGTGCGCCTTTCGAAAAACCGCTTTCTCTTCGTCCTAGAAGCCTGAGACTTGCGGAATCGCATTTTCAGCAAATATTAAGCTAATTCTTGACAACACGAAGTAGGCTTTGCCAAATATGTTCTATTGTTATGTTTTGAATTAATTATGGCTTTCCAACACATTTTCATTCAGTTTTTGCATTTTACAGCAGTTTTTATGAAATTATGATTATAAAATAAAATATTAATAATTTTGAAATAGCTGAACAACTTATATGAAAAATGTCATATTTCGATCAGAAAATGTTTTGTTTTGTCAAATATCATCATAAACATGTATTATTATTATGGGGAAATGCAAGCTGTTTGTGCATATACGCGCCTTTCGAAAAACCGCTTTCTCTTCGTCCTAGAAACCTGAGACTTGCGGAATCGCATTTTCAGCAAATATGAAGCTAATTCTTGACAACACGAAGTAGGCTTTGACAAATATGTGCTATTGTTATGTTTTCGATTAATTATGGCTTTCCAACCCATTTTCATTCAGTTTTTGCATTTTACAACAATTTTTAAGACCTTATGATTATGAATATGAAAATGTATATTTTTGAAATAACTATAAAATTTATATGAAAAATGTCATATTTCGATCAGAAAATGTTTTGTTTTGTCAAATATCATCATAAACATGTATCAATATTATGGGGAAATGCAAGCTGTTTGTGCATATACGCGCCTTTCGAAAAAACGCTTTCTCTTCGTCCTAGAAGCCTGAGACTTGCGGAATCGCATTTTCAGCAAATATGAAGCTAATTCTTGACAGCACATAGAATATTTTGCCAAATATGTGCTATTGTTACGTTTTTATTAATTATATATTTCCAACACATTTGCATTCAGTTTTTGCATTTTACAACAGTTTTTATGAACTTCTGATTATGAATATGAAAATGTATATTTTTGAAATAACTATAAAATTTATATGAAAAATGTCATATTTCGATCAGAAAATGTTTTATTATGTCATATATCATCAAAACATGTATAAATATTATGGAGAAATGCTAGCTGTTTGTGCATATACGCGCCTTTCGAAAAACCGCTTTCTCTTCGTCCTAGAAGCCTGAGACTTGCGGAATTGCATTTTCAGCAAATATAAAGCTAATTCTTGACAACACGAAGTAGGCTTTGCCAAATAAATGCTATTGTTATGTTTTCGATTAATTATGGCTTTCCAACCCATTTTCATTCAGTTTTTGCATTTTACAGCAGTTTTTATGAAATTATGATTATGAAAAAAATAATAATTTTTGAAATAACTGTACAATTTATATGAAAAATGTCATATTTCGATCAGAAAATGTTTTGTTATGTCATATTTCATCATAAACATGTTTAAAGAGAAGATTATAGAGAAATGCAAGCTGTTTGTGCATATACGCGCCTTTCGAAAAACCGCTTTCTCTTCGTCCTAGAAGCCTGAGACTTGCGGAATCGCATTTTCAGCAAATATGAAGCTAATTCTTGACAGCACGTAGAATATTTTGCCAAATATATGCTGTTGTTACGTTTTTATTAATTATATCTTTCCAACCCATTTTAATTCAGTTTTTGCATTTTACAGCAGTTTTTATGAAATTATGAACACTTATTTTAAGAAGAAGTAGGATCATAGGGTGACGTAGAGTGGAGGAAGGTGCACACAGGTGGACTATTTTCTATGCAGGAGATGCAACCTGAAGGAGATTGGAGACTGTTAGGTGTTGGCGGGGGACAGTGTAGCTAGACCGCATCGGATGGTGGTCTGTTGGATGGTTTTGGAGGCGAAGAAGAAGAGGAGGAGCGTGAGGACTGAAAGAAAAATAAAATGGTGGAAACTGAAGGAGGAAGAGTGTTGTGTGAGGTTCAGGGAAGAGGTCAGACAGGGGCTCGGTGGTGTTAAAGAGGTGTTGGATGATTGGGTAACTACTGCAGTTGTGATGAGGGTGGCAGCTAGAAAAGTATTGGTGTGACATCTGGAAATAGAAAGGAAAACAAAGAGACGTGGTGGTGGAATTAGCAAGTGCAGGAGAGCATATGGAGAAAGCGGTTGGCAAAACAGAAGTGGGATTGACAGAGTGATGAGAAACGTAGGCAGGAGTACAAGGAGATGCAGCAGCAGGTAAAGAGGGATGTGGCGAAAGCCATGGAAAAGGCATATGAGGAGCTGTATGAGAGGTTGAACACTAAGGGAAGAGAAAAGGATTTATTCCGATTGGCCAGGCTGAGAGACCGAGCTGGGAAGGATGTACTGCAAGTTAGAGCAATTAAGGATGGAGATGGAAATGTGTTGGCTAGTGAGGAGAGTGTGTTGAGAAGGTGGGGGGAGTATTTTGAGCAGCTGATGAATGAAGAAAATCAGAATGAGAGAGAAGATTGGATGATGTGGAGTTGGTGAAGCTGGATGTGGATAGGATTAGTAAGGAGGAAGTGGGAGCAGCGATAAAGAGATGAAGAGTGAAAAGTTGGTAGGACCAGACAACATACCTGTAGAAGCGTGGAAATGTTTAGGAGAGATGGCAGTGAAGTTTTGTAAGATGAAATTTTTACATTAATATTATAATATTGTTTAATTATATGTATTTCGTTATAATCAGTGTATGTATGAAGTTTTTCTTTTCAAAGCTGAACTGCAAACAATCCATAAAGCTTGCAATGTAGAGCGTGATCAAGGTTGCATGTCTGAACACAATGCTCTTGATCGGGGACTGTGCTCTCAGATAAGCAAAACAGAGAAAGATAAAAGATTATCTTTGTACAGAATGGGAAAACATCTGTGTGCAAAGTGCGTAACTAGGGCAAAGTGAACTAAAAAAGCGCGAGAAACAAATGATTAGTTTTATTATGGAGCAAAACAATCAGTATAATATTGCAATGTCGTAATAATAATGTGGTCTCGAAGGTTGAATAACAGCATAAAAGCATGGTGGGAAGCGTTTATCGGCACACTTCTCGGTGCAGCATTGTCTGACTGATGAACGCCTGTTTGCTCTCTGCAGAGGGCAAATAAAATTGTCTATTTTATTCTCATTTCGACTCTATGTCTCTTTTCTGATTAATAGGACTAGAAAGCAAATTTTGAACTACAATCTGGCGACGAGGATGGGATCGGCTAGCTGAGGATTCCTGGTCGAAGCAACAGACTGATCATCCCAAGACAAAATCGTCTTCTGGCTCTTGAACCCCAAAATCGGGTGGAGGGTTGGGCTCATCCGGGATCCTCGGCGACCCGATCCAACAAACTTTCACACGGTGCACATACTACAAAAATTCTAGGTGAGTGTTCCTTTTTCTCTTCTCAAAGGTAAAAGTAGATCAGGGACGTATTCTCAAAAGGGTCAGGACTTAATCCAAAACAAGGGATTAAGTAAAGGGAAAAATAGGCTGATGACGATCACTCGATGATACGTGGTGACCACGTGGAGAATTAATAGATCTACAGGGAGTGGAGAGATGGGGAACAGTCAACAGAAAACAGACAGAGATGGAGACTCAGGAGTGGATTTCACTCAAGGGTGTTATAAGATAATGACTAACAAACATGGGTCTTGGTGGCATGAGGTTGTGAACGCCTTACAACAATTATACTAGGCGTGACCCACATGACAGATGTAATGCAGAGATGGAAAGAATTAAATTATGAAAGACATGTTAGAATCTGTAAGAAACAGTCGATGATACAGAAGTCATTTCTTTACACAATTGGCTCCTGTATCATCCACTGTTTCTACTTCTGTTTTTTCTGAGAGTGATAGATGCGTAAGGGACCGCAAAGGACAAGAGGATGACGATCGCTGTCCGGTCTCTCTCCGCTCTCCTCCTCCCCCTGCTCCTCAAATTGTCGCCGCCGCACTCCCCTTACAACAATCAAAGCCAGGACCTGGACCAGCTGAGGAGAGAAAAGAAACACAAGCTGCACTAACATATTCTGATCTATCGTCAATATCTACACTGCCTCTCCCACCGCCTCCATCTCCACGACTCCTTCAAGTAAAGGGCGAAGAAGCCCTAACTATGGATACAAGAGGAAAAGATAGAAGCAGAGGAAGATCCGCTGCATGAAAGAAAGACAGAGGCAGACACGGACCACAGATGGAAACCAGATCTTCGACCAGAAGACGCCAAGAATCAACATCTGGACATCGTTTGGTAAAAGACCGAACAAATATCAGACGACGGAAATCAAGGGGAGACCCAGATAGGGAGTGATGAAACCGTTGAGTATGATGAAACCGTTGATCCACACGCGGACGAAAAACACGACCCTGACACAGACACTGAATCAGAGAGTGAGAGTGAAGATGGATTTGTGCATTCTCATACGAAGATGGTTGAAGTGGCGGGTCCAGAAGGACCCGCCACAGAGCATGGACCAACAATGACATTTTAGAAGCATCAAAACATCTCCCACCACTGGATGCAGGAGGGCAAGCGTTGGGAGACGCAATTATCCTTTTCTGTAAAGAATTTTGTCCCACAATGTCCGAACTGACACAATTGATGAAATTGAAATTCGGACCCACCAAGATGGCTCGGATGGATGGAAAATGGCCAGCAGACGACCATCCCCGAAAGTCTGACTGGGACCATGCAGACAATGCCCCATATAGACAGAAATTGACACAACTACAGGCTAATCTTGTTTAAGCCTTCCCCACGGTAGTAAATATTGAAAAGATCAGAAACACCAAACAAAAAGACAACGAAGATGTAGAGGATTTTCTGGCTCGTCTCAAAGAAACATTTGAAGCTTGCAGTGGCATGATGCAGTGGCATCTAACGACCCACAAAACCCAGGCCCATACGAAGACTATTTAAAAACTATGTTTCTGGAAGGATTAAAACCAGACCTCTGTAGTCATGTAAAAACCTCCTGTGTGGGGGTGGGGACTGCCAGCCTGGCCGAAGTAAAAAGACATGCCACACATCAACAAGGACTGATAAAAGCTTCTAGAAAACATAAATCTGATAAACAAAAATTTGACTTCCAACTCTCCTTGATTAAAATGCCTGGGTTACAAACAACCCCGCCTCAAGCCACGAACAGCTGCCACAACATGTAAAAGAAATAGATAAATGGGTTACATCATGTAGCGCAACAGGACACACAGTTAAAGAACCCTTTACTGACCTATTACCTTGTGTTTGGGATAATACTAAATTCAAACATAATTTCTTAATCACGGACACATGCCCATACAATTTGTAAGGAAGGGCCTTACTATGTAAGTTAGGTGCTAGTTTACAATGCTCAGGGACGGGGGTTGAGGTCTGTTTGAGAATGTATCGTGATTCAGGATGTGATTTGTACATTTATGAATGGCTCACACCTGAGACCGATGGTTTGTCCCCACTAACTGTAGCTGCACACCTAATGCAGCCAAAACATTCCTTCATGTCACCAAACCACCTGTATTGCACGGTACATATAATCACAGGGCTCAGACCACATTTTTGATTCTGATTGGATGAAAATGCTAATGGACGTACTAAACACTGATTGGTTATATTGGAATAATAAATTCTGTGCCTTGTCAGTAAACTTCACTAACGCACAAAGAGCATTATTTAGCGTTCAGGATGCAGCACCACATATATCACTAGCCAAACCCGTTTCGCATGCATGGAAAGAATTGGGCCCTTTCGTACTCACATGCAAAAACGCTAGAGGGTGGGTAAGCACTGATTCGCCCCCAATGGAGCGATCAGGCGATTTGTTTCGCTTCCTTTTTAGACATACCATCTGCGCACTCCGTTCGGTTGAGGTAATCTCGGAATCTAACCTTGCCCCTCGATGTGCGCGTGACCAAGATGTTAATAACCCTGTGGCCGTCCACATTATGGGCCACTGACAAATATGATGTGGGACTCATTAAGGACTGTGCACCAGTAGTTATCACACCTAAGTCCTCATTCCGTCAAAAGAAACAACAATACCCATTGAAAAAAGAAGCCTTGGACGGAATTTGACCAGTTTTTCAGGCACTGTTACAGAAGGGCATCATTGTTCCTTGCCCAGACTCGCCCGTCCGAATGCTTCTCTTTCCGGTCAAAAAGATTCTTGACAAGGGCCGCCCAATAGAATGGCGTTTTGTTCAAGATTTACAGGCTGTTAATGACGCTGTACAGGCCCGTGCTCCTAATGTCCCTAATCCATATACTATCCTCTCCCAGGTGCCGGCATCTGCAAAATACTTCACAGTAGTTGATATTTCCAACGCTTTTTTTCAGTGTCCCAGTCCATCCAGATTCTAAGTTCTGGTTCGCGTTCACCTTTCACTCGCTTGTGTCAGGGGTATTGTGAAAGCCCCACTATTTACAATGATGCGTTGCGGGAACATTTATCCTCACTCCTGCTGTCTGTGGGTGTGGCAATTTTGCAATATGTGGATGACCTCCTACTCTGTGCCCCAATCCGACAGGAGTGTCTTAATAGCACAATAATTCTTTTGAAATTCTTGGCCGACCAAGGCCACAAAGTCAATCCCTCAAAGGTCACAGTAGCAGCCACTCAGGTTTCATTTCTAGGCCATGTGCTTTCAGCAGAAGGGAAAACACTTTCCACTAAACGAATACAAGCCATCCAACAGGTGCCAAAACCAGTCACAAAAAAACAAATGTCTTTTTTGGGAATGACCTCCTACTGTCGTACCTTTATTCCAAATTACGCTGAAATAGAAGCTCCACTCACTCAGTGCATTTATGGTACCCGTATGTCCGCATCTATTAAAGTCACATGGACTCCGGTGGCTAATGATTCCTTTATATAATTGAAAACCGCTTTGCAATGTACTCCAACTCTTGGCCTACCGAACCCAGATAAACCTTTCACTCAGACAGTTGATGAACGACAGGGCACCATGGTTTCAGTCCTTTTACAGGACCATGGAGGCAAACTGCGCCCAGTGGCATACTTCTTGTCAAAACTGGACGCAGTAGCTCGAGGTCTGCCTCCATGCCTTCGCGCTGTGGCTGCAGCTAAAAAAGCAGTCATGGCTTCAAAGGAATTTGTGAGCTTCGCTCCACTTACACTTCTTGTTCCTCATGAGGTTTCCATGATATTATTAGAACAAAAAACGTCTCATCTTTCAGCGGCTCGTTGGCTGCGGTATAATTTTGTTCTTTTACAAATGCCAAATCTCACTGTTAAACGATGTACTACTCTTAACCCAGCTACTTTACTCCCTATCGCAGGTGACGGGGACCCGCACTCTTGCGTGGCGGTGCTGGAACAAGTCTGCACTCCACGTCCTGATTTTACAGGACACAGAATTGCTGAACAGCGATCTCATATTGTTTTAGACGGTTCATCCAGCAAAGAGGCATTGGGCGTCAATAAAATAGGGTGTGCCGTAGTAACATTAAATGACATCCTTTTTCAAGAACCACTGCCTTCCTCATACTCTCTCATTTACACAGACTCCCGTTACGCTTTCGGGGTAGTACATGATTTCGGAGCTTTGTGGAAACACATGATATTTATGAAGGCAGACGGTAATCCAATCTTAAATCATTCTCTATTAAAAGATTTACTGGATTCACTTCTCTAACCATCTGAGATCGCAGTCTGCATTTCGTGAATGAGGCAATAAAAGCAGTGGAAACATCCCTCCAAACGTCATGGAAACATGACGTCATGGAAACACTGCTCATATCACCCACAGTCTGCAGGGGCTGTGGAAAGAGAAAACCAAACAATAAAACAAAAACTAGCTAAAATATGCGAAGAAACGAATTTTCCATGGCCAAAAGCTCTGCCAATTGTTTTGATGTACATGAGAATGAGAGAAAGAAGAAAGTTGAAATTATCACCTTTCGAAATATTATTTGGAAGGCCTTCACACATGGGCTGGGAACCCAGAGCTGTAATATTGCCTGACTCTACAATGTGTGAACATGATTTTATGTCATATTGTATTGGACTAGATAAGGTGTTATGTTCCATCTCCAAACAGGTGAAAACGGCAGCAGGGAAAGGGGCAGAGGGTCCTCTACACCCGATCAAGCCTGGCGACTACGTGGTCATCAAAGATTTCCGCCGACGCCATTGGAATTAGCAACGGTTCCAGGTGTTGCTGATAACACACACTGGAGTGAAAGTAGCAGAGAAGGTACCGTGGATTCACGCGCAGCACTGCAGAATTGTCCCGGCGCCAACAGGGGAAGACGTATCCCCAGAGGACCAGGACATCCAGGACCTGAACATCTCCCACAACGGTGGCGTTGCCAAATAGCTCAACACAACAACGTGAGAGATCCTATGTGGAATAGACCGGAAACACTCTGTGCCACAAACGCATCTGTCTTGGCGGTAGTTTTCACTCGAGCACAAGGCGAATATCTACATATTAACACAACATCATCTACGGCCTTTGTTCTTGTGGAGACAAGGACTGCTTGTGTTTGAATCTATACAACCAGATTTGTGGGGGCGAATAAACAGGTGGCAATATGCGACTGCTATGTATCCTGGTAATTAGCATAGCTCTTATCTTTTTGGTAAGGGCAAAAGAACTAGCTCTAACAGAAGCAGAAGTGGGAATAACAATAGAATTTGTAGAAGGTCACGCTGCAACATTTACCTGTGACCCCATAGCAGGACCACAATCCAATACTGAGCAATCTCGTTATGAATGGGGTACCGCTATGTACTTTTGCAAAGACCCTTGTATTTGGAGCAATGTGTTAGGGGGAAATGCTGTAGCAATAAGGGCAGGTCTCCAACTCACTAATGAAATGAAACAACTATTGACTGTTACTACGAAATTAGAAAACGGGAAAGTCAAAATAACAGTAAGCTTCCATAATGTCACAAAGGAAGACGAGGGTCGTTATTATTGTGGTTGGTGGACTAGCGGTGCAGACACATTTACAATCAATCTAGATAAATGTTTTGACCCCGACCACTCCAACATTAACGGACATGTTTGCTGAAAGAACAATAGAGGAACAAGAACAGGCATGGTTTGAGAAAACACTACTATTACCTGCAGAGGATATAGTACATGCTTGTTTACGATGCGAAGGGAAATCGCGCATGCATGCTCTCAGTATTACAAAAACAAGCCTTAGGAATAGATCAAGAATGTTGGTGGTGTCAAGAACTTAGTCGATTAATGAAGGTTACCCCTTGGAAACGATCTCAGGAAAACGAATTAGCAGGATATATTCCATGTGTCATGCACGAATTGTTACGACTAGCAAATAATATATATATATTATAGCAAAGAATGTCACCTTAGAGAAGAACAACACGTGCCCATCTATAGCTCACACCCAATGGCCAATTATAGTACCCATAAGGTAGAGCGAAAATGGCACGTGAGACCAGAAGTGGCTGAACATGTATTTGTCAACACTCCCCTGATAGGCAGAACTTAAGCGAAGATACTATCGAAGTAGGTTGGTCTACCTGTCATACAACTATTCAAATAATTAACATTTCTTGTATAGGTCCAAACGGTCAGAACTACACCTGCCCATTCGACAAGAACGATATGATGGACTCCACTGCAGCCTCATTGTGGGTGTGCGGTCAAAACGCCTAGCACTCCCTCCCTGAAAATTTTGCAGGGAGCTGTTACCCGGCGTTGTTAAGTGTAGGCACAACTGTATATGTAGCACAGGACCTGTCAACTGAAGAAAAACGGGTAAAGCGTGACTTGTCAACTATGCCTAAATTTTACCAAGGTACTAAACTATGGGACCCCTGGACTAGCCGTGGGGCGATGACAGGGTGGTCATTAGTCTTGGGAGGGGGCACCGCGGCAGCCCTATTATAGATAAATGGACTTGTCTGGCAAGTGTTAAGGTTGGCCAACGAAACAGAGGAAGCACTATTTGAGATATCAGCAGAACTACATACAATCAGAAAAGCAGTTATTCAAATTAGGTTGGTTTTAGATATGTTAACTGCGGAGAAAGGTGGGGTATGCAAAATGTTGGGAACATCCTGTTGTTTCAGCTTGCCGAATGTTTCAGCAAATGTATCAGATTTATTACAACATATGAAATCCGCTATAGCAACACCACATGACATGTCCTCCTCTTGGGACACCTGGTTACAAGGATTATCGGGGTGGGCTTATTGGGCCATAACAACTGGGGCTCCAGTTGTTATTATTTTATTGTTGGTTTTCATTTTTCCATGTATAATACCTTGCATTACTACGGCGGTACGGGCGTGCATATCATCATCTGTAAGTACCCGCTTAATAGCCCTTACTGTAACTGAACCAAGTGACGACACTCAGGTTATCATAGAAGATGATAGCTAGGAGGAGGATTATGCGTAAAATGGACCTTATGGAATGAAAGAAATAGGGAAAATCTTAAACAGAAGACCTATATTCTTGATGTGATAAATAAGTGTTTTATATGATAAGGTTTGGTTGTCATAAAATGAAAAAGGGGGGGAATGTAAGATGTTTTTCTTTTTAAAGCTGAACTGCAAATAATCCATAAAGCTTGCAATGCAGAGCGTGATCAAGGTTGCATGTCTGAACACAATGCTGCTTGAACACTGTGCTCTCAGATAAGCAAAACAGAGAATTATAAAAGATTATCTTTGTACAGAATGGGAAAACATCTGTGTGCAAAGTGCGTCACTAGGGCGAGGTGAACTAAAAAAGCGCGAGAAACAAATGATTAGTTTTATTATGGAGCAAACCAATCAGTATAATATTGCAAGGTCGTAATAAGAGAATTAATAATATTGTGTTAAACAGCGAGAGAAAACAATTGATGATATTGCAATGTCGTAATAATAATGTGGTCTCGAAGGTTGAATAACAGCATAAAAGCATGGTGAGAAGCGTTTATCGGCACGCTTCTCGGTGCAGCATTGTCTGACTGATGAATGCCTGTTTGTGAATTTGCCTCTCTGAAGAGGGCAAATAAAATTGTCTATTTTATTCTCATGTCGACTCTCTGTCTTTTTTCTGATTAATAGGACTAGAAAGCAAATTTTGAACTACAGTTTTTAACCAGATTGTTTCACAAGATTCTGGAAGGTGGGAGGATGCCTGAGGAATGGAGAAGGAGTGTGCTGGTTCCGATCTTTAAGCATAAGGGAGAAGAGCACTACAGGGGAATTAAGTTGATCAGTCACACCATAAAGTTATGGGAAAGAGTAGTGGAAGCAACAGTATGGTTTCATGCCGAGGAAGAGCACCACAGATGCCTTATTTGCTTTGAGGATGTTGATGGAGAAGTATAGAGAAGGGCAGAAGGAATTGCATTGTGTATTTGTGGATTTAGAAAAAGCGTACAACAGAGTGCCAAGAGAGGAGTTGTGTATAAGGGGAATGAAAGTCAATCTTAAACAATCTAAGACAGAGTACATTTGTGTAAAGATGAGGGAGGGCAGTGGAGTGGTGCGGTTACAGGGAGAAGAGGTGGAGAATGTGGAAGAGTTCAGGTACCTGGGGTCAACAGTGCAAAGTAATGGAGAGTGTGTTAGAGAAGTGAAGAAAAGAGTGCAGGCAGGGTGGAGTGGGTGGAGAAGAGTGACAGGAGTGATTTGTGATAGTAGGGTATCTGCAAGAGTGAAAGGGAAAGTTTATAGGCCTGTGGTGAGACCTGCGATGTTGTATGGTTTAGAGACAGTGGCATTGAGTAAAAGACAGGAGGCCGAGCTGGAGGTAGCAGAGCTGAAGATGTTAAGGTTTTCGTTGGGAGTGACGAGGATGGACAAGATTAGAAATAAGTTTATTAGAGGGACAGCCCATGTATAATGTTTTGGTGACAAGGTGAGGAAGGCGAGATTGAGATGGTTTGGACATGTGCAGAGGAGGGACATGAATTATATTGGTAGAAGAATGCTGAGGATGGAGCCACCAGGTAGGAGGAAAAGAGGAAGGCCAAGGAGGAAGGTAATTGATGTGGTGAGGGAAGACATGCATGTAGTTGGTGTGAAAGAGGCAGATGTAGAGGACAGGGTGGTATGGAGACGGATGATCCGCTGTGGCGACCGCTAATGGGAGCAGCCGAAAGAAGAAGAAGAAGATAAGGGAAAAGTCATTGTTATGTCAAAACATGGTATATCATGAAACCTTTTTCGTTCATTGATTGAAATATGAAAAATATGAAAATTCATATTTTTACAATAACTTGTAAAAACTTGGTCATTTCACGTTTATCATTGACTTTTTGCACTTTTTAACAGTTTTTCATTAAATGGTGCTTATGAATATGAAAATTCGTATTTTCACAATAACTATGACATTTTTTATGAAAAAGTCATATTTTTGTCAAAACGTGATTTGTACTTTTTTGTGTTTCCTTCAATTTTGGAACTTTTTAAAAGTTTTTCCATAGTCATATGATCTATATTTTTACAAATTACTCATATTTTCACAGTAAAGGTTAAATTTTTTTTAAATAAAATTATTATTCATGAAAATATGAAATATGAAATTAATAGGTAAACTACTTGTAAACTTTTTACACGTTATTGTGAAATTATGACTTTACATGTTCGTAATCATTATTAACTAAAAACCATTGGAAGTGAAAATATTCATTGCAAAAAGTGATGACAAACAATAATGTCAAAGAAATCAGATTTTCTTAAAAAAAATAAAAAAAATTTTTATTAAAAAGTTTTTATTAAAATATAACATTTTATACTCATAACCATAATTTCACTAAGAAATACAGAAAGGCTATTCAGTCTGCTCCAGCTCTAGGTCTTCTGAATTATGTTAAGCCTTTTCACCTTTATTTGCACGAACGTGGTGGTACGGCTGCGGGTATTCTAGCCCAGGAGGATGTTGACAGATATCGCTCTGTTGCGTATCTTTCCAAATCTTTAGACAACATAGCAAAAAGGTTGCTTGTGTGCAGTGGCTGAACAGAACAGAAGATACTTGCATATTTCTCGGAAGGCAAAATAAGTACAATTTACCAACAAATTTCCCAAACATTTGTGAGTCATGACAATGGGTCTGTCATTTAGAAACATGGCTTTTCAATTACCGCTATTGAAAAAACCTCCCTCTCTCTCTCTCTCTCTCTCTCTCTCTCTCTCTCTCTCTCTCTCTCTCTCTCTCTCTCTCTCTCTCTCTCTCTTTCTCTCTCTCTCTCTTTCTCTCTCTCTCTCTCTCTCTCTCTCTCTCTCTGATTTCAGCTGGATGTCCCGACAATTGCTGCTCTCATCATTGCCTCCTGGACAGAAATATCTTGCTGTATGTTGAATGATCAACTCAACCCTGCCAAGACAGAACTGCTCATGTTTTCAGCTGACCTAACTTTGGTGTTATTGTTGACACATATATAAATCGCACTGGCCCGATCCTGCAGATTTGCCCTGTACAACATTAAGATCAGACTCTTTTTTTGGAGCCATGCTACAGAACTCCCTGTCCAAGCTCTTGTTCTCGCCAAACTGGACTGTTGTATTGCTCTCTTAGCAGACTTTCCAGCATTTACTACCAAGCCTCTGCAGCTAATCCAGCCTATGGCACTGAGACTGATCTTCAACAAGCTGAAGAGTGCACGTCACTTTTTTATTTTTTTATATAAACTGCTGTGTCGACTGTGTTAGACTAACTTGGATTTGGTATGTTGCTTTGGAGAAAATGTCATTGTAAATGTATAAAGGTATACAGCAATTGCCATTTAATGAATGGTATTTTTGCATGCTTTAACATTTTCTATAATTGGATTGTTCATTTAACTCGATATACAGTGCTTCTGTTCAATTATTAATACTGTGAAATGTGCAGGTTCCTTTTATAAGTACAGAATATACAGTAGAGCTCATTGCTCTACTGTCCAAAAATGTTAAACTGTAATATGTCTGGAAAATGAAACTATTAAGATGTATCTACAGTTTTACATTTTTACAGTTTTTTGCTAGCAATTTAGTAAAATGGTTATTTCGGTAATTTAACGGATTATCTTTGGAAGCCCTGCGGCCAGTCTTTTTACGGTTTATTTTTAAAGATTTAATTTTTTTACAGTGTACCAAGGTCAGAAAAATATGAATTTTCATGAATCATAATTTCATTACAAAATGTTTGACCTTTACCATGAAAATATGAGTAATTGTATAAATCATATCAATTATATGATCATGGAAAACCTTTAAAAAATGTCCATAAGTGAAGGAAAAACAAAAATGTACAAATCATGTTTTGACAAAAATATGATTTTTTTTTATATAAAATGTGATAGTTATTGTGAATAACTATAACTTTTATATTCATAAGCACCATTTAATGAAGAACTTTTAAAAACTGCAAAAATTCAATGATAAATGTGAAATTATAAAGTTATTGTGAAAATATGAATGTTCATATTCAAAAGCTTATGTTCATGGAAAACCTTTAAAAAAGTGCCATTAAGAAACAAAAAGTTGGCCATGCAAATATTTTTTTTACAATATCACATTCATTTAAAATGTGATATTGTGAAAATATGAATTTTCATATTTATGAACATCATTTAATGAAAAAACGTTAAAAAGTGTAATATGCAAGCAAGTATAATACCGTTTTTTTTTTTACAGATTTTTTTTTAACAGTGTACTAAGGTCAGAAAAATATAAAGTTTCATGAATCATAATTTCATTAAAACAATTTTGACCTTTACCATGAAAATATGAGTAATTGTAAAAATATAAATCATATGATTATGGAAAAACTTTTAAAAGGTTCCATAAGTAAAGGAAAAACAATAAAGTACAAATCACATTACATTACATTACATTACATCTTCTCCCGCTTATCCGAGGCCGGGTCCCGGGGGCAGCAGTCTAAGCAGAGATGCCCAGACTTCTCTTTCCCTAGACACTTCTTCCAACTCTTCCGAGGGGACACCGAGGCGTTCCCAGGCCAGCTGGAAGACATAGTCTTCCCGGGAAGGCGTCCAGGAGGCATCCGGAACAGATGCCCGAGCCACCTCAGCTGACCCCTCTCGATGTGGAGGAGCAGCGGCTCTACCCTGAGCTCCTCCCGAGTTACCGAGCTTCTCACCCTATCTCTAAGGGATCGCCCAGCCACCCTGCAGAGAAAGCTCATTTCGGCCACCTGTATCCGGGATCTTGTCCTTTCGGTCATGACCCAGAGCTCATGACCATAGGTGAGAGTAGGAACGTAGATTGACCGGTAAATCGAGAGTTTTGCCTTGCGGCTCAGCTCTTTCTTCACCACGACAGACCGGTACATCGACCGCATTACTGCAGAAGCTGCACCGATCCGTCTGTCAATTCTGTCTGTGAACAAAACCCCAAGATACTTAAACTCCTCCACTTGCGGCAGGAACTCTCCTCCAACCTGAAGTGGGCAAGCCACCCTTTTCCTACTGAGGACCATGGCCTCGGATTTGGAGGTGCTGATTCTCATGCCAGCCGCTTCACACTCGGCAGCAAACCGTCCCAGTGCGTGCTGAAGGTCCTGTTCTGATTAAGCCAACACGAAGTTCTGATGAAGCCAACACGACAACATCATCTGCAAAGAGCAGAGACGAAATCTTGTTGTCACCAAACCGGACACCCTTAGGCCCCTGGCTGCGCCTAGAAATTCTGTCCATAAAAATTATGAACAGAACCGGTGACAAAGGGCAGCCCTGCCGGAGTCCAACATGCACCGGGAACAAGTCTGACTTACTGCCGGCAATGCGAACCAAGCTCCTGCTTCGTTCGTACAGGGACCGGACAGCCCTTAGTAAAGGGCCCCGGACCCCATACTCCCGGAGCACCCTCCACAGGCCGCCGCGAGGGATACAGTCGAATGCCTTTTCCAAATCCACAAAACACATGTGGAGCACCCTGTAGAGGATATAGAGCTGGTCCAGTGTTCCACGGCCTGGACGAAAACCACACTGTTCCTCCTGAATCCGAGGTTCTACTATCGGCCGTATTCTCCTCTTCAGTACCCTGGCATAGACTTTCCCAGGTAGGCTGAGAAGTGTGATCCCCCTATAGTTGGAACACACCCTCCCCTTCTTAAAAAGTGGGATCACCACCCCGGTCTTCCATTCCAGAGGCACTGGCCCCGACCGCCACACGATGCTGCAGAGGCATGTCAGCCAAGACAGCCCCACAACATCCAGAGACTTGAGGTACTCAGGGCAGATCTCATCCACCCCCGGTGCCTTGCCACCGAGGAGTTTCTTTACTACCTCGGTGACTTCAGCTTGGGTGATGGACGAGTCCACCTCTGAGCCCTCAGCCTCCGCTTCCTCAATGGAAGACGTGACGGCGGGATTGAGGAGATCCTCGAAATATTCCTTCCACCGTCCGACATCCCCAGTTGAGGTCAAAAGCTCCCCACCTCCACTGTAAACAGCATCGGTAGGGCACTGCTTCCCTCTCCTGAGGCGCCGGACGGTTTGCCAGAATCTCTTCGAGGCCAGCGATAGTCCTTCTCCATGGCCTCACCGAACTCCTCCCAGGCCCGAGTTTTTGCCTCCACAACCACCCGGGCTGCAGTTCGCTTGGCCTGCTGGTACCCGTCAGCTGCCTCAGGAGTCCCACAAGCCATCCAGGCCCGATAGGACTCCTTCTTCAGCTTGACGGCATCCCTTACTTCCGGTTTCCACCACCGGGTTCGGGGATTGCCGCCTCGACAGGCACCGGAGACCTTACGGCCACAGCTCCGAGCGGCCGCTTCGACAATGTTGGTGGAGAACATGGTCCACTCGGACTCAATATCTCCAGCCTCCCTTGGGATCCGGTCAAAGCTCCGCCAGAGGTGGGAGTTGAAGATCTCTCTGACAGGAGACTCGGCCAAACGTTCCCAGCAGACCCTCACAGTACGCTTGGGTCTGCCGAGTCTGTCCAGCTTCCTCCCCCGCCATCGGATCCAACTCACCACCAGGTGGTGATCAGTTGACAGCTCCACCCCCTCTTTACTCGAGTGTCCAAGACATACGGCCGCAGGTCAGATGAACCGACCACAAAGTCGATCATCGACCTACGTCCTAGGGTGTCCTGGTGCCACGTGCACTGATGGACACCCTTATGCTTGAACATGGTGTTCGTTATGGACAAACTGTAACCAGCACAGGAGTCCAATAACTGAACACCACTCGGGTTCAGATCAGGGGGGCCGTTCCTCCCAATCACGCCCCTCCAGGTGTCACTGTCACTGCCCACGTAGGCATTGAAGTCTCCCAGTAGAATGACGGAGTCCCAAGTCGGAGCACTGTCCAGCACCCTTCCCAGAGACCACAAGAAGGCCTGGTACTCTACACTGCCGTTTGGCCTGTAGGCACACACGACAGTGAGAGACCTATCCCCGACCCGTAGGCGCAGGGAAACGACCCTCTCATTCACCGGGTAAACTCCAACACATGGCGGCTGAGCTGGGGGGCTATAAGCAAACCCACCCCAACCCGCCGCCTTTCACCATGGGCAACTCCAGAGTGGTGAAGAGGCCATCCTCTTTTGAGGAGTGTGGTTCCAGAGCCCAAGCCGTGCGTAGAGGTGATCCCGACTATCTCTAGTCGGAACCTCTCAACCTCACGCACAATCTCAGGCTCCTTCCCCGCCAGCGAGGTGACATTCCACGATGTCGAGGGCCCCGCCTTCGACTGCTGCCCGATCCTCTCAGCACCGGCCCCTTACGGTCCCTCCTGCAGGTGGTGAGCTCACTGGAAGGCGGCCCCACGTCGCTCCTTCGGGCTGAGCCCGGCCGGACCCCGTGGGGGAATGCCTGGCCACCAGACGCATGCATACGAGCCCCAAACCCGGGCCTGGCTCCAGGGTGGGGCCCCGGCTGCGCCATACCGGGCGACGTCACGGTCCTTAGTATGTTTTTTCTCATAAGGGTTTTTTAAAACAGCTCTTAGTCTGACCCGTCGCCTAGGACCTGTTTGCCTTGGGAGACCCTACCAGGGGCATATAACCCCGGACAACATAGCTCCTAGGGTCATTCGGGTACTCAAACCCCTCCACCACATTAAGGTGGCAGTTCAAGGAGGGGAGTACAAATCACGTTTTGACAATATCACATTTTATGAAAAAGTCATATTTTTCAGAAATCAATAGTCAAAAAGTCAAAAATATGACTTTTTCATAAAATGTGATAGTTATTGTGAAAATACGAATTTTCATATTCATAAGCACCATTTAATGATAAAATGTTATAAAGTGCAAAAAGTCAATGATAAACGTGAAATGACCAAGTTTTTACAAGTTATTGTAAAAATATGAATTTTCATATTCAAAAGCATCATTTCATCAAGAATTTTTAAAAGTGCAATCAATAAACGAAAAAGGTTTCATGATATACGATGTTTTAACATAAACAATGACTTTTCCCTTATAAATATGAAATTAATAGGTAATTGTAAACTTGTGAACTTTTCACGTTATTGTGAAATTATGACTTTTCATATTCATAAGCATTATTAACTAAAAACCATTGAAAATGAAAATATTCATAGCATAAAGTGATGACAAACAATGGTTTGAAAGAAATCAAATTTTCTTTTATAAAAAATAATTGTTTTTATTAAAATATAACAATTTATACTCAAAAGCAAAATTTCATTTAAAAAAAATGTTTACCATTATCATAAAAAATATGAGTAATTTTGAAATTATGAATTTTCATATAGATTAGCATGATTAAAAAAATTACAATAAAAAATTGCAATAAGTGCACGAAATGTGATGAAAAATATGTTTAGACAGAAATATAAGTTTTTCATAAAAATAGTTATTTAAAAAAATATGAATATTTATATTCATAAGCACAATCAAGTTTGTTAAATTTATTGTGAAAAATATGACTTTTTATTAGCATTTAACTAAAACCCATTAAACTTCAACGCATATGAGAAACAATGGTTTGAAAATGATTTTTTTTAAATAAAATGTGTATTTTTATTGAAAAATATAATTTCCTATTTTTGCAGTTTACAACAGTTTTTATGAACTTATGATTATGAATATAAAAAATATTATTTTTTAAATAACTATACAATTTATATGAACAATAACATATTTTGATCAGAAAATGTTTTTTTATGTCATATATCATCATAAATATGTATAAATGTATAAATATTATGGGGAAATGCAAGCTGCGTGTATAATGCGTGCATATACGCGCCTTTCGAAAAACCGCTTTCTCTTCGTCCTAGAAGCCTGAGACTTGCGGAATCGCATTTTCAGCGAATATGAAAGCTCATCTTGACAACACGAAGTAGGCTTTGCCAAATATGTGCTATTGTTATGTTTTCGATTAATTATGGCTTTCCAACCCATTTTCATTCAGTTTTTGCATTTTACAACAGTTTTTATGAACTTGTGATTATGAATAAAAAATTTGTATATTTTTGAAATAACTATAAAATTAATATGAAAAATGTCAAATTTCAATCAGAAAATGTTTTGTTATGTCATGTATCATCATGAACATGTATAAATATTATGGGAAAATGCAAGCTGTTTGTGCATATACGCGCCTTTCGAAAAACCGCTTTCTCTTCGTCCTAGAAGCCTGAGACTTGCGGAATCGCATTTTCAGCGAATATGAAAGCTCATCTTGACAACTTGAAGTAGGCTTTGCCAAATATGTGCTATTGTTATGTTTTCGATTAATTATGGCTTTCCAGCACATTTTCATTCAGTTTTTGCATTTTACAGCAGTTTTTATGAAATTATGATTATGAAAAAAAAAAAAAAGATTTTTGAAATAACTGTACAATTTATATGAAAAATGTCATATTTCGATCAGAAAATGTTTTGTTATGTCATAATTCATCATAAACATGTTTAAAATTATGGAGAAATGCAAGCTGTTTGTGCATATACGCGCCTTTCGAAAAACCGCTTTCTCTTCGTCCTAGAAGCCTGAGACTTGCGGAATCGCATTTTCAGCAAATATAAAGCTAATTCTTGACAACACGAAGTAGGCTTTGCCACATATGTGCTATTGTTATGTTTTCGATTAATTATGGCTTTCCAACCCATTTTCATTCAGTTTTTGCATTTTACAACAGTTTTTATGAACTTATGATTATGAATATGAAAATTTATATTTTTGAACTAACTATAAAATTTATATGAAAAATGTCATATTTCGATCAGAAAATGTTTTGTTTTGTCAAATATCATCATAAACATGTATTATTATTATGGGGAAATGCAAGCTGTTTGTGCATATACGCGCCTTTCGAAAAACCGCTTTCTCTTCGTCCTAGAAACCTGAGACTTGCGGAATCGCATTTTCAGCAAATATGAAGCTAATTCTTGACAACACGAAGTAGGCTTTGACAAATATGTGCTATTGTTATGTTTTCGATTAATTATGGCTTTCCAACCCATTTTCATTCAGTTTTTGCATTTTACAACAATTTTTAAGACCTTATGATTATGAATATGAAAATTTATATTTTTGAAATAACTATAAAATTTATATGAAAAATGTCATTTTTCGATTAGAAAATGTTTTGTTTTGTCAAATACATCATAAACATGTATCAATATTATGGGAAAATGCAAGCTGTTTGTGCATATACGCGCCTTTCGAAAAACCGCTTTCTCTTCGTCCTAGAAGCCTGAGACTTGCGGAATCGCATTTTCAGCAAATATAAAGCTAATTCTTGACAACACGAAGTAGGCATTGCCAAATATGTGCTATTGTTATGTTTTCAATTTATTATGGCTTTCCAGCCCATTTTCATTCAGTTTTTGCATTTTACAGCAGTTTTTATGAAATTATGATTATGAAAAAAAAAAAAAAAGATTTTTGAAATAACTGTACAATTTATATGAAAAATGTCATATTTCGATCAGAAAATGTTTTGTTATGTCATAATTCATCAAAAACATGTTTAAAAATTATGGAGAAATGCAAGCTGTTTGTGCATATACGCGCCTTTCGAAAAACCGCTTTCTCTTCGTCCTAGAAGCCTGAGACTTGCGGAATCGCATTTTCAGCAAATATTAAGCTAATTCACGAACACGAAGTAGGCTTTGCCAAATATGTGCTATTGTTATGTTTTCGATTAATTATGGCTTTCCAACACATTTTCAACACATTTTCCAACACATTTTCATTCAGTTTTTGCATTTTACAACAGTTTTTATGAACTTCTGATTATGAATATGAAAATTTAAATTTTTGAAATAACTATAAAATTTATATGAAAAATGTCATATTTCGATCAGAAAATGTTTTGTTTTGTCAAATATCATCATAAACATGTATAAATATTATGGGGAAATGCAAGCTGTTTGTGCATATACGCGCCTTTCGAAAAACCGCTTTCTCTTCGTCCTAGAAGCCTGAGACTTGCGGAATCGCATTTTCAGCAAATATTAAGCTAATTCTTGACAACACGAAGTAGGCTTTGCCAAATATGTGCTATTGTTATGGTTTCGATTAAATTTGGCTTTCCAACACATTTTCATTCAGTTATTGGATTTTACAACAGTTTTTATGACCTTATGATTATGAATATGAAAATTTATATTTTTGAAATAACTATAAAATTTATATGAAAAATGTCATATTTCGATCAGAAAATGTTTTGTTTTGTCAAATATCATCATAAACATGTATAAATATTATGGGGAAATGCAAGCTGTTTGTGCATATACGCGCCTTTCAAAAAACCGCTTTCTCTTCGTCCTAGAAGCCTGAGACTTGCGGAATCGCATTTTCAGCTAATATAAAGCTAATTCTTGACAACACGAAGTAGGCTTTGCCAAATATGTTCTATTGTTATGTTTTGAATAAATTATGGCTTTCCAACACATTTTCATTCAGTTTTTGCATTTTACAGCAGTTTTTATGAAATTATGATTATAAAATAAAATATTAATAATTTTGAAATAGCTGAACAACTTATATGAAAAATGTCATATTTCGATCAGAAAATGTTTTGTTTTGTCAAATATCATCATAAACATGTATAAATATTATGGGGAAAAGCAAGCTGTTTGTGCATATACGCGCCTTTCAAAAAACCGCTTTCTCTTCGTCCTAGAAGCCTGAGACTTGCGGAATCGCATTTTCAGCAAATATGAAGCTAATTCGTGACAACACGAAGTAGGCTTTGCCACATATGTGCTATTGTTATGTTTTCGATTAATTATGGCTTTCCAACCCATTTTCATTCAGTTTTTGCATTTTACAACAGTTTTTTTGAACTTCTGATTATGAATATGAAAATTTATATTTTTGAAATAACTATAAAATTTATATGAAAAATGTCATTTTTCGATTAGAAAATGTTTTGTTTTGTCAAATACATCATAAACATGTATCAATATTATGGGAAAATGCAAGCTGTTTGTGCATATACGCGCCTTTCGAAAAACCGCTTTCTCTTCGTCCTAGAAGCCTGAGACTTGCGGAATCGCATTTTCAGCAAATATAAAGCTAATTCTTGACAACACGAAGTAGGCATTGCCAAATATGTGCTATTGTTATGTTTTCAATTTATTATGGCTTTCCAGCCCATTTTCATTCAGTTTTTGCATTTTACAGCAGTTTTTATGAAATTATGATTATGAAAAAAAAAAAAAAAGATTTTTGAAATAACTGTACAATTTATATGAAAAATGTCATATTTCGATCAGAAAATGTTTTGTTATGTCATAATTCATCAAAAACATGTTTAAAAATTATGGAGAAATGCAAGCTGTTTGTGCATATACGCGCCTTTCGAAAAACCGCTTTCTCTTCGTCCTAGAAGCCTGAGACTTGCGGAATCGCATTTTCAGCAAATATTAAGCTAATTCACGAACACGAAGTAGGCTTTGCCAAATATGTGCTATTGTTATGTTTTCGATTAATTATGGCTTTCCAACACATTTTCAACACATTTTCCAACACATTTTCATTCAGTTTTTGCATTTTACAACAGTTTTTATGAACTTCTGATTATGAATATGAAAATTTAAATTTTTGAAATAACTATAAAATTTATATGAAAAATGTCATATTTCGATCAGAAAATGTTTTGTTTTGTCAAATATCATCATAAACATGTATAAATATTATGGGGAAATGCAAGCTGTTTGTGCATATACGCGCCTTTCAAAAAACCGCTTTCTCTTCGTCCTAGAAGCCTGAGACTTGCGGAATCGCATTTTCAGCAAATATTAAGCTAATTCTTGACAACACGAAGTAGGCTTTGCCAAATATGTGCTATTGTTATGGTTTCGATTAAATTTGGCTTTCCAACACATTTTCATTCAGTTATTGGATTTTACAACAGTTTTTATGACCTTATGATTATGAATATGAAAATTTATATTTTTGAAATAACTATAAAATTTATATGAAAAATGTCATATTTCGATCAGAAAATGTTTTGTTTTGTCAAATATCATCATAAACATGTATAAATATTATGGGGAAAAGCAAGCTGTTTGTGCATATACGCGCCTTTCAAAAAACCGCTTTCTCTTCGTCCTAGAAGCCTGAGACTTGGGGAATCGCATTTTCAGCAAATATGAAGCTAATTCGTGACAACACGAAGTAGGCTTTGCCACATATGTGCTATTGTTATGTTTTCGATTAATTATGGCTTTCCAACCCATTTTCATTCAGTTTTTGCATTTTACAACAGTTTTTTTGAACTTCTGATTATGAATATGAAAATTTATATTTTTGAAATAACTATAAAATTTATATGAAAAATGTCATTTTTCGATTAGAAAATGTTTTGTTTTGTCAAATACATCATAAACATGTATCAATATTATGGGAAAATGCAAGCTGTTTGTGCATATACGCGCCTTTCAAAAAACCGCTTTCTCTTCGTCCTAGAAGCCTGAGACTTGCGGAATCGCATTTTCAGCTAATATAAAGCTAATTCTTGACAACACGAAGTAGGCTTTGCCAAATATGTTCTATTGTTATGTTTTGAATAAATTATGGCTTTCCAACACATTTTCATTCAGTTTTTGCATTTTACAGCAGTTTTTATGAAATTATGATTATAAAATAAAATATTAATAATTTTGAAATAGCTGAACAACTTATATGAAAAATGTCATATTTCGATCAGAAAATGTTTTGTTTTGTCAAATATCATCATAAACATGTATAAATAATATGGGGAAAAGCAAGCTGTTTGTGCATATACGCGCCTTTCAAAAAACCGCTTTCTCTTCGTCCTAGAAGCCTGAGACTTGCGGAATCGCATTTTCAGCAAATATGAAGCTAATTCGTGACAACACGAAGTAGGCTTTGCCACATATGTGCTATTGTTATGTTTTCGATTAATTATGGCTTTCCAACCCATTTTCATTCAGTTTTGCATTTTACAGCAGTTTTTATGAAATTATGATTATGAAAAAAAAAAAAAAAGATTTTTGAAATAACTGTACAATTTATATGAAAAATGTCATATTTCGATCAGAAAATGTTTTGTTATGTCAAAAATCATCATAAACATGTATAAATATTATGGGGAAAAGCAAGCTGTTTGTGCATATACGCGCCTTTCAAAAAACCGCTTTCTCTTCGTCCTAGAAGCCTGAGACTTGCGGAATCGCAAGCTGTTTGTGCGCCTTTCGAAAAACCGCTTTCTCTTCGTCCTAGAAGCCTGAGACTTGCGGAATCGCATTTTCAGCAAATATTAAGCTAATTCTTGACAACACGAAGTAGGCTTTGCCAAATATGTTCTATTGTTATGTTTTGAATTAATTATGGCTTTCCAACACATTTTCATTCAGTTTTTGCATTTTACAGCAGTTTTTATGAAATTATGATTATAAAATAAAATATTAATAATTTTGAAATAGCTGAACAACTTATATGAAAAATGTCATATTTCGATCAGAAAATGTTTTGTTTTGTCAAATATCATCATAAACATGTATAAATATTATGGGGAAAAGCAAGCTGTTTGTGCATATACGCGACTTTCAAAAAACCGCTTTCTCTTCGTCCTAGAAGCCTGAGACTTGCGGAATCGCATTTTCAGCAAATATGAAGCTAATTCGTGACAACACGAAGTAGGCTTTGCCACATATGTGCTATTGTTATGTTTTCGATTAATTATGGCTTTCCAACCCATTTTCATTCAGTTTTTGCATTTTACAACAGTTTTTATGAACTTATGATTATGAATATGAAAATTTATATTTTTGAACTAACTATAAAATTTATATGAAAAATGTCATATTTCGATCAGAAAATGTTTTGTTTTGTCAAATATCATCATAAACATGTATTATTATTATGGGGAAATGCAAGCTGTTTGTGCATATACGCGCCTTTCGAAAAACCGCTTTCTCTTCGTCCTAGAAACCTGAGACTTGCGGAATCGCATTTTCAGCAAATATGAAGCTAATTCTTGACAACACGAAGTAGGCTTTGACAAATATGTGCTATTGTTATGTTTTCGATTAATTATGGCTTTCCAACCCATTTTCATTCAGTTTTTGCATTTTACAACAATTTTTAAGACCTTATGATTATGAATATGAAAATGTATATTTTTGAAATAACTATAAAATTTATATGAAAAATGTCATATTTCGATCAGAAAATGTTTTGTTTTGTCAAATATCATCATAAACATGTATCAATATTATGGGGAAATGCAAGCTGTTTGTGCATATACGCGCCTTTCGAAAAAACGCTTTCTCTTCGTCCTAGAAGCCTGAGACTTGCGGAATCGCATTTTCAGCAAATATGAAGCTAATTCTTGACAGCACATAGAATATTTTGCCAAATATGTGCTATTGTTACGTTTTTATTAATTATATATTTCCAACACATTTGCATTCAGTTTTTGCATTTTACAACAGTTTTTATGAACTTCTGATTATGAATATGAAAATGTATATTTTTGAAATAACTATAAAATTTATATGAAAAATGTCATATTTCGATCAGAAAATGTTTTATTATGTCATGTATCATCAAAACATGTATAAATATTATGGAGAAATGCTAGCTGTTTGTGCATATACGCGCCTTTCGAAAAACCGCTTTCTCTTCGTCCTAGAAGCCTGAGACTTGCGGAATTGCATTTTCAGCAAATATAAAGCTAATTCTTGACAACACGAAGTAGGCTTTGCCAAATAAATGCTATTGTTATGTTTTCGATTAATTATGGCTTTCCAACCCATTTTCATTCAGTTTTTGCATTTTACAGCAGTTTTTATGAAATTATGATTATGAAAAAAATAATAATTTTTGAAATAACTGTACAATTTATATGAAAAATGTCATATTTCGATCAGAAAATGTTTTGTTATGTCATATTTCATCATAAACATGTTTAAAGAGAAGATTATAGAGAAATGCAAGCTGTTTGTGCATATACGCGCCTTTCGAAAAACCGCTTTCTCTTCGTCCTAGAAGCCTGAGACTTGCGGAATCGCATTTTCAGCAAATATGAAGCTAATTCTTGACAGCACGTAGAATATTTTGCCAAATATATGCTGTTGTTACGTTTTTATTAATTATATCTTTCCAACCCATTTTAATTCAGTTTTTGCATTTTACAGCAGTTTTTATGAAATTATGAACACTTATTTTAAGAAGAAGTAGGATCATAGGGTGACGTAGAGTGGAGGAAGGTGCACACAGGTGGACTATTTTCTATGCAGGAGATGCAACCTGAAGGAGATTGGAGACTGTTAGGTGTTGGCGGGGGACAGTGTAGCTAGACCGCATCGGATGGTGGTCTGTTGGATGGTTTTGGAGGCGAAGAAGAAGAGGAGGAGCGTGAGGACTGAAAGAAAAATAAAATGGTGGAAACTGAAGGAGGAAGAGTGTTGTGTGAGGTTCAGGGAAGAGGTCAGACAGGGGCTCGGTGGTGTTAAAGAGGTGTTGGATGATTGGGTAACTACTGCAGTTGTGATGAGGGTGGCAGCTAGAAAAGTATTGGTGTGACATCTGGAAATAGAAAGGAAAACAAAGAGACGTGGTGGTGGAATTAGCAAGTGCAGGAGAGCATATGGAGAAAGCGGTTGGCAAAACAGAAGTGGGATTGACAGAGTGATGAGAAACGTAGGCAGGAGTACAAGGAGATGCAGCAGCAGGTAAAGAGGGATGTGGCGAAAGCCATGGAAAAGGCATATGAGGAGCTGTATGAGAGGTTGAACACTAAGGGAAGAGAAAAGGATTTATTCCGATTGGCCAGGCTGAGAGACCGAGCTGGGAAGGATGTACTGCAAGTTAGAGCAATTAAGGATGGAGATGGAAATGTGTTGGCTAGTGAGGAGAGTGTGTTGAGAAGGTGGGGGGAGTATTTTGAGCAGCTGATGAATGAAGAAAATCAGAAAGAGAGAGAAGATTGGATGATGTGGAGTTGGTGAAGCTGGATGTGGATAGGATTAGTAAGGAGGAAGTGGGAGCAGCGATAAAGAGATGAAGAGTGAAAAGTTGGTAGGACCAGACAACATACCTGTAGAAGCGTGGAAATGTTTAGGAGAGATGGCAGTGAAGTTTTGTAAGATGAAATTTTTACATTAATATTATAATATTGTTTAATTATATGTATTTCGTTATAATCAGTGTATGTATGAAGTTTTTCTTTTCAAAGCTGAACTGCAAACAATCCATAAAGCTTGCAATGTAGAGCGTGATCAAGGTTGCATGTCTGAACACAATGCTCTTGATCGGGGACTGTGCTCTCAGATAAGCAAAACAGAGAAAGATAAAAGATTATCTTTGTACAGAATGGGAAAACATCTGTGTGCAAAGTGCGTAACTAGGGCAAAGTGAACTAAAAAAGCGCGAGAAACAAATGATTAGTTTTATTATGGAGCAAAACAATCAGTATAATATTGCAATGTCGTAATAATAATGTGGTCTCGAAGGTTGAATAACAGCATAAAAGCATGGTGGGAAGCGTTTATCGGCACACTTCTCGGTGCAGCATTGTCTGACTGATGAACGCCTGTTTGCTCTCTGCAGAGGGCAAATAAAATTGTCTATTTTATTCTCATTTCGACTCTATGTCTCTTTTCTGATTAATAGGACTAGAAAGCAAATTTTGAACTACAATCTGGCGACGAGGATGGGATCGGCTAGCTGAGGATTCCTGGTCGAAGCAACAGACTGATCATCCCAAGACAAAATCGTCTTCTGGCTCTTGAACCCCAAAATCGGGTGGAGGGTTGGGCTCATCCGGGATCCTCGGCGACCCGATCCAACAAACTTTCACACGGTGCACATACTACAAAAATTCTAGGTGAGTGTTCCTTTTTCTCTTCTCAAAGGTAAAAGTAGATCAGGGACGTATTCTCAAAAGGGTCAGGACTTAATCCAAAACAAGGGATTAAGTAAAGGGAAAAATAGGCTGATGACGATCACTCGATGATACGTGGTGACCACGTGGAGAATTAATAGATCTACAGGGAGTGGAGAGATGGGGAACAGTCAACAGAAAACAGACAGAGATGGAGACTCAGGAGTGGATTTCACTCAAGGGTGTTATAAGATAATGACTAACAAACATGGGTCTTGGTGGCATGAGGTTGTGAACGCCTTACAACAATTATACTAGGCGTGACCCACATGACAGATGTAATGCAGAGATGGAAAGAATTAAATTATGAAAGACATGTTAGAATCTGTAAGAAACAGTCGATGATACAGAAGTCATTTCTTTACACAATTGGCTCCTGTATCATCCACTGTTTCTACTTCTGTTTTTTCTGAGAGTGATAGATGCGTAAGGGACCGCAAAGGACAAGAGGATGACGATCGCTGTCCGGTCTCTCTCCGCTCTCCTCCTCCCCCTGCTCCTCAAATTGTCGCCGCCGCACTCCCCTTACAACAATCAAAGCCAGGACCTGGACCAGCTGAGGAGAGAAAAGAAACACAAGCTGCACTAACATATTCTGATCTATCGTCAATATCTACACTGCCTCTCCCACCGCCTCCATCTCCACGACTCCTTCAAGTAAAGGGCGAAGAAGCCCTAACTATGGATACAAGAGGAAAAGATAGAAGCAGAGGAAGATCCGCTGCATGAAAGAAAGACAGAGGCAGACACGGACCACAGATGGAAACCAGATCTTCGACCAGAAGACGCCAAGAATCAACATCTGGACATCGTTTGGTAAAAGACCGAACAAATATCAGACGACGGAAATCAAGGGGAGACCCAGATAGGGAGTGATGAAACCGTTGAGTATGATGAAACCGTTGATCCACACGCGGACGAAAAACACGACCCTGACACAGACACTGAATCAGAGAGTGAGAGTGAAGATGGATTTGTGCATTCTCATACGAAGATGGTTGAAGTGGCGGGTCCAGAAGGACCCGCCACAGAGCATGGACCAACAATGACATTTTAGAAGCATCAAAACATCTCCCACCACTGGATGCAGGAGGGCAAGCGTTGGGAGACGCAATTATCCTTTTCTGTAAAGAATTTTGTCCCACAATGTCCGAACTGACACAATTGATGAAATTGAAATTCGGACCCACCAAGATGGCTCGGATGGATGGAAAATGGCCAGCAGACGACCATCCCCGAAAGTCTGACTGGGACCATGCAGACAATGCCCCATATAGACAGAAATTGACACAACTACAGGCTAATCTTGTTTAAGCCTTCCCCACGGTAGTAAATATTGAAAAGATCAGAAACACCAAACAAAAAGACAACGAAGATGTAGAGGATTTTCTGGCTCGTCTCAAAGAAACATTTGAAGCTTGCAGTGGCATGATGCAGTGGCATCTAACGACCCACAAAACCCAGGCCCATACGAAGACTATTTAAAAACTATGTTTCTGGAAGGATTAAAACCAGACCTCTGTAGTCGTGTAAAAACCTCCTGTGTGGGGGTGGGGACTGCCAGCCTGGCCGAAGTAAAAAGACATGCCACACATCAACAAGGACTGATAAAAGCTTCTAGAAAACATAAATCTGATAAACAAAAATTTGACTTCCAACTCTCCTTGATTAAAATGCCTGGGTTACAAACAACCCCGCCTCAAGCCACGAACAGCTGCCACAACATGTAAAAGAAATAGATAAATGGGTTACATCATGTAGCGCAACAGGACACACAGTTAAAGAACCCTTTACTGACCTATTACCTTGTGTTTGGGATAATACTAAATTCAAACATAATTTCTTAATCACGGACACATGCCCATACAATTTGTAAGGAAGGGCCTTACTATGTAAGTTAGGTGCTAGTTTACAATGCTCAGGGACGGGGGTTGAGGTCTGTTTGAGAATGTATCGTGATTCAGGATGTGATTTGTACATTTATGAATGGCTCACACCTGAGACCGATGGTTTGTCCCCACTAACTGTAGCTGCACACCTAATGCAGCCAAAACATTCCTTCATGTCACCAAACCACCTGTATTGCACGGTACATATAATCACAGGGCTCAGACCACATTTTTGATTCTGATTGGATGAAAATGCTAATGGACGTACTAAACACTGATTGGTTATATTGGAATAATAAATTCTGTGCCTTGTCAGTAAACTTCACTAACGCACAAAGAGCATTATTTAGCGTTCAGGATGCAGCACCACATATATCACTAGCCAAACCCGTTTCGCATGCATGGAAAGAATTGGGCCCTTTCGTACTCACATGCAAAAACGCTAGAGGGTGGGTAAGCACTGATTCGCCCCCAATGGAGCGATCAGGCGATTTGTTTCGCTTCCTTTTTAGACATACCATCTGCGCACTCCGTTCGGTTGAGGTAATCTCGGAATCTAACCTTGCCCCTCGATGTGCGCGTGACCAAGATGTTAATAACCCTGTGGCCGTCCACATTATGGGCCACTGACAAATATGATGTGGGACTCATTAAGGACTGTGCACCAGTAGTTATCACACCTAAGTCCTCATTCCGTCAAAAGAAACAACAATACCCATTGAAAAAAGAAGCCTTGGACGGAATTTGACCAGTTTTTCAGGCACTGTTACAGAAGGGCATCATTGTTCCTTGCCCAGACTCGCCCGTCCGAATGCTTCTCTTTCCGGTCAAAAAGATTCTTGACAAGGGCCGCCCAATAGAATGGCGTTTTGTTCAAGATTTACAGGCTGTTAATGACGCTGTACAGGCCCGTGCTCCTAATGTCCCTAATCCATATACTATCCTCTCCCAGGTGCCGGCATCTGCAAAATACTTCACAGTAGTTGATATTTCCAACGCTTTTTTTCAGTGTCCCAGTCCATCCAGATTCTAAGTTCTGGTTCGCGTTCACCTTTCACTCGCTTGTGTCAGGGGTATTGTGAAAGCCCCACTATTTACAATGATGCGTTGCGGGAACATTTATCCTCACTCCTGCTGTCTGTGGGTGTGGCAATTTTGCAATATGTGGATGACCTCCTACTCTGTGCCCCAATCCGACAGGAGTGTCTTAATAGCACAATAATTCTTTTGAAATTCTTGGCCGACCAAGGCCACAAAGTCAATCCCTCAAAGGTCACAGTAGCAGCCACTCAGGTTTCATTTCTAGGCCATGTGCTTTCAGCAGAAGGGAAAACACTTTCCACTAAACGAATACAAGCCATCCAACAGGTGCCAAAACCAGTCACAAAAAAACAAATGTCTTTTTTGGGAATGACCTCCTACTGTCGTACCTTTATTCCAAATTACGCTGAAATAGAAGCTCCACTCACTCAGTGCATTTATGGTACCCGTATGTCCGCATCTATTAAAGTCACATGGACTCCGGTGGCTAATGATTCCTTTATATAATTGAAAACCGCTTTGCAATGTACTCCAACTCTTGGCCTACCGAACCCAGATAAACCTTTCACTCAGACAGTTGATGAACGACAGGGCACCATGGTTTCAGTCCTTTTACAGGACCATGGAGGCAAACTGCGCCCAGTGGCATACTTCTTGTCAAAACTGGACGCAGTAGCTCGAGGTCTGCCTCCATGCCTTCGCGCTGTGGCTGCAGCTAAAAAAGCAGTCATGGCTTCAAAGGAATTTGTGAGCTTCGCTCCACTTACACTTCTTGTTCCTCATGAGGTTTCCATGATATTATTAGAACAAAAAACGTCTCATCTTTCAGCGGCTCGTTGGCTGCGGTATAATTTTGTTCTTTTACAAATGCCAAATCTCACTGTTAAACGATGTACTACTCTTAACCCAGCTACTTTACTCCCTATCGCAGGTGACGGGGACCCGCACTCTTGCGTGGCGGTGCTGGAACAAGTCTGCACTCCACGTCCTGATTTTACAGGACACAGAATTGCTGAACAGCGATCTCATATTGTTTTAGACGGTTCATCCAGCAAAGAGGCATTGGGCGTCAATAAAATAGGGTGTGCCGTAGTAACATTAAATGACATCCTTTTTCAAGAACCACTGCCTTCCTCATACTCTCTCATTTACACAGACTCCCGTTACGCTTTCGGGGTAGTACATGATTTCGGAGCTTTGTGGAAACACATGATATTTATGAAGGCAGACGGTAATCCAATCTTAAATCATTCTCTATTAAAAGATTTACTGGATTCACTTCTCTAACCATCTGAGATCGCAGTCTGCATTTCGTGAATGAGGCAATAAAAGCAGTGGAAACATCCCTCCAAACGTCATGGAAACATGACGTCATGGAAACACTGCTCATATCACCCACAGTCTGCAGGGGCTGTGGAAAGAGAAAACCAAACAATAAAACAAAAACTAGCTAAAATATGCGAAGAAACGAATTTTCCATGGCCAAAAGCTCTGCCAATTGTTTTGATGTACATGAGAATGAGAGAAAGAAGAAAGTTGAAATTATCACCTTTCGAAATATTATTTGGAAGGCCTTCACACATGGGCTGGGAACCCAGAGCTGTAATATTGCCTGACTCTACAATGTGTGAACATGATTTTATGTCATATTGTATTGGACTAGATAAGGTGTTATGTTCCATCTCCAAACAGGTGAAAACGGCAGCAGGGAAAGGGGCAGAGGGTCCTCTACACCCGATCAAGCCTGGCGACTACGTGGTCATCAAAGATTTCCGCCGACGCCATTGGAATTAGCAACGGTTCCAGGTGTTGCTGATAACACACACTGGAGTGAAAGTAGCAGAGAAGGTACCGTGGATTCACGCGCAGCACTGCAGAATTGTCCCGGCGCCAACAGGGGAAGACGTATCCCCAGAGGACCAGGACATCCAGGACCTGAACATCTCCCACAACGGTGGCGTTGCCAAATAGCTCAACACAACAACGTGAGAGATCCTATGTGGAATAGACCGGAAACACTCTGTGCCACAGACGCATCTGTCTTGGCGGTAGTTTTCACTCGAGCACAAGGCGAATATCTACATATTAACACAACATCATCTACGGCCTTTGTTCTTGTGGAGACAAGGACTGCTTGTGTTTGAATCTATACAACCAGATTTGTGGGGGCGAATAAACAGGTGGCAATATGCGACTGCTATGTATCCTGGTAATTAGCATAGCTCTTATCTTTTTGGTAAGGGCAAAAGAACTAGCTCTAACAGAAGCAGAAGTGGGAATAACAATAGAATTTGTAGAAGGTCACGCTGCAACATTTACCTGTGACCCCATAGCAGGACCACAATCCAATACTGAGCAATCTCGTTATGAATGGGGTACCGCTATGTACTTTTGCAAAGACCCTTGTATTTGGAGCAACGTGTTAGGGGGAAATGCTGTAGCAATAAGGGCAGGTCTCCAACTCACTAATGAAATGAAACAACTATTGACTGTTACTACGAAATTAGAAAACGGGAAAGTCAAAATAACAGTAAGCTTCCATAATGTCACAAAGGAAGACGAGGGTCGTTATTATTGTGGTTGGTGGACTAGCGGTGCAGACACATTTACAATCAATCTAGATAAATGTTTTGACCCCGACCACTCCAACATTAACGGACATGTTTGCTGAAAGAACAATAGAGGAACAAGAACAGGCATGGTTTGAGAAAACACTACTATTACCTGCAGAGGATATAGTACATGCTTGTTTACGATGCGAAGGGAAATCGCGCATGCATGCTCTCAGTATTACAAAAACAAGCCTTAGGAATAGATCAAGAATGTTGGTGGTGTCAAGAACTTAGTCGATTAATGAAGGTTACCCCTTGGAAACGATCTCAGGAAAACGAATTAGCAGGATATATTCCATGTGTCATGCACGAATTGTTACGACTAGCAAATAATATATATATATTATAGCAAAGAATGTCACCTTAGAGAAGAACAACACGTGCCCATCTATAGCTCACACCCAATGGCCAATTATAGTACCCATAAGGTAGAGCGAAAATGGCACGTGAGACCAGAAGTGGCTGAACATGTATTTGTCAACACTCCCCTGATAGGCAGAACTTAAGCGAAGATACTATCGAAGTAGGTTGGTCTACCTGTCATACAACTATTCAAATAATTAACATTTCTTGTATAGGTCCAAACGGTCAGAACTACACCTGCCCATTCGACAAGAACGATATGATGGACTCCACTGCAGCCTCATTGTGGGTGTGCGGTCAAAACGCCTAGCACTCCCTCCCTGAAAATTTTGCAGGGAGCTGTTACCCGGCGTTGTTAAGTGTAGGCACAACTGTATATGTAGCACAGGACCTGTCAACTGAAGAAAAACGGGTAAAGCGTGACTTGTCAACTATGCCTAAATTTTACCAAGGTACTAAACTATGGGACCCCTGGACTAGCCGTGGGGCGATGACAGGGTGGTCATTAGTCTTGGGAGGGGGCACCGCGGCAGCCCTATTATAGATAAATGGACTTGTCTGGCAAGTGTTAAGGTTGGCCAACGAAACAGAGGAAGCACTATTTGAGATATCAGCAGAACTACATACAATCAGAAAAGCAGTTATTCAAATTAGGTTGGTTTTAGATATGTTAACTGCGGAGAAAGGTGGGGTATGCAAAATGTTGGGAACATCCTGTTGTTTCAGCTTGCCGAATGTTTCAGCAAATGTATCAGATTTATTACAACATATGAAATCCGCTATAGCAACACCACATGACATGTCCTCCTCTTGGGACACCTGGTTACAAGGATTATCGGGGTGGGCTTATTGGGCCATAACAACTGGGGCTCCAGTTGTTATTATTTTATTGTTGGTTTTCATTTTTCCATGTATAATACCTTGCATTACTACGGCGGTACGGGCGTGCATATCATCATCTGTAAGTACCCGCTTAATAGCCCTTACTGTAACTGAACCAAGTGACGACACTCAGGTTATCATAGAAGATGATAGCTAGGAGGAGGATTATGCGTAAAATGGACCTTATGGAATGAAAGAAATAGGGAAAATCTTAAACAGAAGACCTATATTCTTGATGTGATAAATAAGTGTTTTATATGATAAGGTTTGGTTGTCATAAAATGAAAAAGGGGGGGAATGTAAGATGTTTTTCTTTTTAAAGCTGAACTGCAAATAATCCATAAAGCTTGCAATGCAGAGCGTGATCAAGGTTGCATGTCTGAACACAATGCTGCTTGAACACTGTGCTCTCAGATAAGCAAAACAGAGAATTATAAAAGATTATCTTTGTACAGAATGGGAAAACATCTGTGTGCAAAGTGCGTCACTAGGGCGAGGTGAACTAAAAAAGCGCGAGAAACAAATGATTAGTTTTATTATGGAGCAAACCAATCAGTATAATATTGCAAGGTCGTAATAAGAGAATTAATAATATTGTGTTAAACAGCGAGAGAAAACAATTGATGATATTGCAATGTCGTAATAATAATGTGGTCTCGAAGGTTGAATAACAGCATAAAAGCATGGTGAGAAGCGTTTATCGGCACGCTTCTCGGTGCAGCATTGTCTGACTGATGAATGCCTGTTTGTGAATTTGCCTCTCTGAAGAGGGCAAATAAAATTGTCTATTTTATTCTCATGTCGACTCTCTGTCTTTTTTCTGATTAATAGGACTAGAAAGCAAATTTTGAACTACAGTTTTTAACCAGATTGTTTCACAAGATTCTGGAAGGTGGGAGGATGCCTGAGGAATGGAGAAGGAGTGTGCTGGTTCCGATCTTTAAGCATAAGGGAGAAGAGCACTACAGGGGAATTAAGTTGATCAGTCACACCATAAAGTTATGGGAAAGAGTAGTGGAAGCAACAGTATGGTTTCATGCCGAGGAAGAGCACCACAGATGCCTTATTTGCTTTGAGGATGTTGATGGAGAAGTATAGAGAAGGGCAGAAGGAATTGCATTGTGTATTTGTGGATTTAGAAAAAGCGTACAACAGAGTGCCAAGAGAGGAGTTGTGTATAAGGGGAATGAAAGTCAATCTTAAACAATCTAAGACAGAGTACATTTGTGTAAAGATGAGGGAGGGCAGTGGAGTGGTGCGGTTACAGGGAGAAGAGGTGGAGAATGTGGAAGAGTTCAGGTACCTGGGGTCAACAGTGCAAAGTAATGGAGAGTGTGTTAGAGAAGTGAAGAAAAGAGTGCAGGCAGGGTGGAGTGGGTGGAGAAGAGTGACAGGAGTGATTTGTGATAGTAGGGTATCTGCAAGAGTGAAAGGGAAAGTTTATAGGCCTGTGGTGAGACCTGCGATGTTGTATGGTTTAGAGACAGTGGCATTGAGTAAAAGACAGGAGGCCGAGCTGGAGGTAGCAGAGCTGAAGATGTTAAGGTTTTCGTTGGGAGTGACGAGGATGGACAAGATTAGAAATAAGTTTATTAGAGGGACAGCCCATGTATAATGTTTTGGTGACAAGGTGAGGAAGGCGAGATTGAGATGGTTTGGACATGTGCAGAGGAGGGACATGAATTATATTGGTAGAAGAATGCTGAGGATGGAGCCACCAGGTAGGAGGAAAAGAGGAAGGCCAAGGAGGAAGGTAATTGATGTGGTGAGGGAAGACATGCATGTAGTTGGTGTGAAAGAGGCAGATGTAGAGGACAGGGTGGTATGGAGACGGATGATCCGCTGTGGCGACCGCTAATGGGAGCAGCCGAAAGAAGAAGAAGAAGATAAGGGAAAAGTCATTGTTATGTCAAAACATGGTATATCATGAAACCTTTTTCGTTCATTGATTGAAATATGAAAAATATGAAAATTCATATTTTTACAATAACTTGTAAAAACTTGGTCATTTCACGTTTATCATTGACTTTTTGCACTTTTTAACAGTTTTTCATTAAATGGTGCTTATGAATATGAAAATTCGTATTTTCACAATAACTATGACATTTTTTATGAAAAAGTCATATTTTTGTCAAAACGTGATTTGTACTTTTTTGTGTTTCCTTCAATTTTGGAACTTTTTAAAAGTTTTTCCATAGTCATATGATCTATATTTTTACAAATTACTCATATTTTCACAGTAAAGGTTAAATTTTTTTTAAATAAAATTATTATTCATGAAAATATGAAATATGAAATTAATAGGTAAACTACTTGTAAACTTTTTACACGTTATTGTGAAATTATGACTTTACATGTTCGTAATCATTATTAACTAAAAACCATTGGAAGTGAAAATATTCATTGCAAAAAGTGATGACAAACAATAATGTCAAAGAAATCAGATTTTCTTAAAAAAAATAAAAAAATTTTTTATTAAAAAGTTTTTATTAAAATATAACATTTTATAATCATAACCATAATTTCACTAAGAAATACAGAAAGGCTATTCAGTCTGCTCCAGCTCTAGGTCTTCTGAATTATGTTAAGCCTTTTCACCTTTATTTGCACGAACGTGGTGGTACGGCTGCGGGTATTCTAGCCCAGGAGGATGTTGACAGATATCGCTCTGTTGCGTATCTTTCCAAATCTTTAGACAACATAGCAAAAAGGTTGCTTGTGTGCAGTGGCTGAACAGAACAGAAGATACTTGCATATTTCTCGGAAGGCAAAATAAGTACAATTTACCAACAAATTTCCCAAACATTTGTGAGTCATGACAATGGGTCTGTCATTTAGAAACATGGCTTTTCAATTACCGCTATTGAAAAAACCTCCCTCTCTCTCTCTCTCTCTCTCTCTCTCTCTCTCTCTCTCTCTCTCTCTCTCTCTCTCTCTCTCTCTCTTTCTCTCTCTCTCTCTTTCTCTCTCTCTCTCTCTCTCTCTCTCTCTCTCTGATTTCAGCTGGATGTCCCGACAATTGCTGCTCTCATCATTGCCTCCTGGACAGAAATATCTTGCTGTATGTTGAATGATCAACTCAACCCTGCCAAGACAGAACTGCTCATGTTTTCAGCTGACCTAACTTTGGTGTTATTGTTGACACATATATAAATCGCACTGGCCCGATCCTGCAGATTTGCCCTGTACAACATTAAGATCAGACTCTTTTTTTGGAGCCATGCTACAGAACTCCCTGTCCAAGCTCTTGTTCTCGCCAAACTGGACTGTTGTATTGCTCTCTTAGCAGACTTTCCAGCATTTACTACCAAGCCTCTGCAGCTAATCCAGCCTATGGCACTGAGACTGATCTTCAACAAGCTGAAGAGTGCACGTCACTTTTTTATTTTTTTATATAAACTGCTGTGTCGACTGTGTTAGACTAACTTGGATTTGGTATGTTGCTTTGGAGAAAATGTCATTGTAAATGTATAAAGGTATACAGCAATTGCCATTTAATGAATGGTATTTTTGCATGCTTTAACATTTTCTATAATTGGATTGTTCATTTAACTCGATATACAGTGCTTCTGTTCAATTATTAATACTGTGAAATGTGCAGGTTCCTTTTATAAGTACAGAATATACAGTAGAGCTCATTGCTCTACTGTCCAAAAATGTTAAACTGTAATATGTCTGGAAAATGAAACTATTAAGATGTATCTACAGTTTTACATTTTTACAGTTTTTTGCTAGCAATTTAGTAAAATGGTTATTTCGGTAATTTAACGGATTATCTTTGGAAGCCCTGCGGCCAGTCTTTTTACGGTTTATTTTTAAAGATTTAATTTTTTTACAGTGTACCAAGGTCAGAAAAATATGAATTTTCATGAATCATAATTTCATTACAAAATGTTTGACCTTTACCATGAAAATATGAGTAATTGTATAAATCATATCAATTATATGATCATGGAAAACCTTTAAAAAATGTCCATAAGTGAAGGAAAAACAAAAATGTACAAATCATGTTTTGACAAAAATATGATTTTTTTTTATATAAAATGTGATAGTTATTGTGAATAACTATAACTTTTATATTCATAAGCACCATTTAATGAAGAACTTTTAAAAACTGCAAAAATTCAATGATAAATGTGAAATTATAAAGTTATTGTGAAAATATGAATGTTCATATTCAAAAGCTTATGTTCATGGAAAACCTTTAAAAAAGTGCCATTAAGAAACAAAAAGTTGGCCATGCAAATATTTTTTTTACAATATCACATTCATTTAAAATGTGATATTGTGAAAATATGAATTTTCATATTTATGAACATCATTTAATGAAAAAACGTTAAAAAGTGTAATATGCAAGCAAGTATAATACCGTTTTTTTTTTTACAGATTTTTTTTTAACAGTGTACTAAGGTCAGAAAAATATAAAGTTTCATGAATCATAATTTCATTAAAACAATTTTGACCTTTACCATGAAAATATGAGTAATTGTAAAAATATAAATCATATGATTATGGAAAAACTTTTAAAAGGTTCCATAAGTAAAGGAAAAACAATAAAGTACAAATCACATTACATTACATTACATTACATCTTCTCCCGCTTATCCGAGGCCGGGTCCCGGGGGCAGCAGTCTAAGCAGAGATGCCCAGACTTCTCTTTCCCTAGACACTTCTTCCAACTCTTCCGAGGGGACACCGAGGCGTTCCCAGGCCAGCTGGAAGACATAGTCTTCCCGGGAAGGCGTCCAGGAGGCATCCGGAACAGATGCCCGAGCCACCTCAGCTGACCCCTCTCGATGTGGAGGAGCAGCGGCTCTACCCTGAGCTCCTCCCGAGTTACCGAGCTTCTCACCCTATCTCTAAGGGATCGCCCAGCCACCCTGCAGAGAAAGCTCATTTCGGCCACCTGTATCCGGGATCTTGTCCTTTCGGTCATGACCCAGAGCTCATGACCATAGGTGAGAGTAGGAACGTAGATTGACCGGTAAATCGAGAGTTTTGCCTTGCGGCTCAGCTCTTTCTTCACCACGACAGACCGGTACATCGACCGCATTACTGCAGAAGCTGCACCGATCCGTCTGTCAATTCTGTCTGTGAACAAAACCCCAAGATACTTAAACTCCTCCACTTGCGGCAGGAACTCTCCTCCAACCTGAAGTGGGCAAGCCACCCTTTTCCTACTGAGGACCATGGCCTCGGATTTGGAGGTGCTGATTCTCATGCCAGCCGCTTCACACTCGGCAGCAAACCGTCCCAGTGCGTGCTGAAGGTCCTGTTCTGATTAAGCCAACACGAAGTTCTGATGAAGCCAACACGACAACATCATCTGCAAAGAGCAGAGACGAAATCTTGTTGTCACCAAACCGGACACCCTTAGGCCCCTGGCTGCGCCTAGAAATTCTGTCCATAAAAATTATGAACAGAACCGGTGACAAAGGGCAGCCCTGCCGGAGTCCAACATGCACCGGGAACAAGTCTGACTTACTGCCGGCAATGCGAACCAAGCTCCTGCTTCGTTCGTACAGGGACCGGACAGCCCTTAGTAAAGGGCCCCGGACCCCATACTCCCGGAGCACCCTCCACAGGCCGCCGCGAGGGATACAGTCGAATGCCTTTTCCAAATCCACAAAACACATGTGGAGCACCCTGTAGAGGATATAGAGCTGGTCCAGTGTTCCACGGCCTGGACGAAAACCACACTGTTCCTCCTGAATCCGAGGTTCTACTATCGGCCGTATTCTCCTCTTCAGTACCCTGGCATAGACTTTCCCAGGTAGGCTGAGAAGTGTGATCCCCCTATAGTTGGAACACACCCTCCCCTTCTTAAAAAGTGGGATCACCACCCCGGTCTTCCATTCCAGAGGCACTGGCCCCGACCGCCACACGATGCTGCAGAGGCATGTCAGCCAAGACAGCCCCACAACATCCAGAGACTTGAGGTACTCAGGGCAGATCTCATCCACCCCCGGTGCCTTGCCACCGAGGAGTTTCTTTACTACCTCGGTGACTTCAGCTTGGGTGATGGACGAGTCCACCTCTGAGCCCTCAGCCTCCGCTTCCTCAATGGAAGACGTGACGGCGGGATTGAGGAGATCCTCGAAATATTCCTTCCACCGTCCGACATCCCCAGTTGAGGTCAAAAGCTCCCCACCTCCACTGTAAACAGCATCGGTAGGGCACTGCTTCCCTCTCCTGAGGCGCCGGACGGTTTGCCAGAATCTCTTCGAGGCCAGCGATAGTCCTTCTCCATGGCCTCACCGAACTCCTCCCAGGCCCGAGTTTTTGCCTCCACAACCACCCGGGCTGCAGTTCGCTTGGCCTGCTGGTACCCGTCAGCTGCCTCAGGAGTCCCACAAGCCATCCAGGCCCGATAGGACTCCTTCTTCAGCTTGACGGCATCCCTTACTTCCGGTTTCCACCACCGGGTTCGGGGATTGCCGCCTCGACAGGCACCGGAGACCTTACGGCCACAGCTCCGAGCGGCCGCTTCGACAATGTTGGTGGAGAACATGGTCCACTCGGACTCAATATCTCCAGCCTCCCTTGGGATCCGGTCAAAGCTCCGCCAGAGGTGGGAGTTGAAGATCTCTCTGACAGGAGACTCGGCCAAACGTTCCCAGCAGACCCTCACAGTACGCTTGGGTCTGCCGAGTCTGTCCAGCTTCCTCCCCCGCCATCGGATCCAACTCACCACCAGGTGGTGATCAGTTGACAGCTCCACCCCCTCTTTACTCGAGTGTCCAAGACATACGGCCGCAGGTCAGATGAACCGACCACAAAGTCGATCATCGACCTACGTCCTAGGGTGTCCTGGTGCCACGTGCACTGATGGACACCCTTATGCTTGAACATGGTGTTCGTTATGGACAAACTGTAACCAGCACAGGAGTCCAATAACTGAACACCACTCGGGTTCAGATCAGGGGGGCCGTTCCTCCCAATCACGCCCCTCCAGGTGTCACTGTCACTGCCCACGTAGGCATTGAAGTCTCCCAGTAGAATGACGGAGTCCCAAGTCGGAGCACTGTCCAGCACCCTTCCCAGAGACCACAAGAAGGCCTGGTACTCTACACTGCCGTTTGGCCTGTAGGCACACACGACAGTGAGAGACCTATCCCCGACCCGTAGGCGCAGGGAAACGACCCTCTCATTCACCGGGTAAACTCCAACACATGGCGGCTGAGCTGGGGGGCTATAAGCAAACCCACCCCAACCCGCCGCCTTTCACCATGGGCAACTCCAGAGTGGTGAAGAGGCCATCCTCTTTTGAGGAGTGTGGTTCCAGAGCCCAAGCCGTGCGTAGAGGTGATCCCGACTATCTCTAGTCGGAACCTCTCAACCTCACGCACAATCTCAGGCTCCTTCCCCGCCAGCGAGGTGACATTCCACGATGTCGAGGGCCCCGCCTTCGACTGCTGCCCGATCCTCTCAGCACCGGCCCCTTACGGTCCCTCCTGCAGGTGGTGAGCTCACTGGAAGGCGGCCCCACGTCGCTCCTTCGGGCTGAGCCCGGCCGGACCCCGTGGGGGAATGCCTGGCCACCAGACGCATGCATACGAGCCCCAAACCCGGGCCTGGCTCCAGGGTGGGGCCCCGGCTGCGCCATACCGGGCGACGTCACGGTCCTTAGTATGTTTTTTCTCATAAGGGTTTTTTAAAACAGCTCTTAGTCTGACCCGTCGCCTAGGACCTGTTTGCCTTTGGAGACCCTACCAGGGGCATATAACCCCGGACAACATAGCTCCTAGGGTCATTCGGGTACTCAAACCCCTCCACCACATTAAGGTGGCAGTTCAAGGAGGGGAGTACAAATCACGTTTTGACAATATCACATTTTATGAAAAAGTCATATTTTTCAGAAATCAATAGTCAAAAAGTCAAAAATATGACTTTTTCATAAAATGTGATAGTTATTGTGAAAATACGAATTTTCATATTCATAAGCACCATTTAATGATAAAATGTTATAAAGTGCAAAAAGTCAATGATAAACGTGAAATGACCAAGTTTTTACAAGTTATTGTAAAAATATGAATTTTCATATTCAAAAGCATCATTTCATCAAGAATTTTTAAAAGTGCAATCAATAAACGAAAAAGGTTTCATGATATACGATGTTTTAACATAAACAATGACTTTTCCCTTATAAATATGAAATTAATAGGTAATTGTAAACTTGTGAACTTTTCACGTTATTGTGAAATTATGACTTTTCATATTCATAAGCATTATTAACTAAAAACCATTGAAAATGAAAATATTCATAGCATAAAGTGATGACAAACAATGGTTTGAAAGAAATCAAATTTTCTTTTATAAAAAATAATTGTTTTTTATTAAAATATAACAATTTATACTCAAAAGCAAAATTTCATTTAAAAAAAATGTTTACCATTATCATAAAAAATATGAGTAATTTTGAAATTATGAATTTTCATATAGATTAGCATGATTAAAAAAATTACAATAAAAAATTGCAATAAGTGCACGAAATGTGATGAAAAATATGTTTAGACAGAAATATAAGTTTTTCATAAAAATAGTTATTTAAAAAAATATGAATATTTATATTCATAAGCACAATCAAGTTTGTTAAATTTATTGTGAAAAATATGACTTTTTATTAGCATTTAACTAAAACCCATTAAACTTCAACGCATATGAGAAACAATGGTTTGAAAATGATTTTTTTTAAATAAAATGTGTATTTTTATTGAAAAATATAATTTCCTATTTTTGCAGTTTACAACAGTTTTTATGAACTTATGATTATGAATATAAAAAATATTATTTTTTAAATAACTATACAATTTATATGAACAATAACATATTTTGATCAGAAAATGTTTTTTTATGTCATATATCATCATAAATATGTATAAATGTATAAATATTATGGGGAAATGCAAGCTGCGTGTATAATGCGTGCATATACGCGCCTTTCGAAAAACCGCTTTCTCTTCGTCCTAGAAGCCTGAGACTTGCGGAATCGCATTTTCAGCGAATATGAAAGCTCATCTTGACAACACGAAGTAGGCTTTGCCAAATATGTGCTATTGTTATGTTTTCGATTAATTATGGCTTTCCAACCCATTTTCATTCAGTTTTTGCATTTTACAACAGTTTTTATGAACTTGTGATTATGAATAAAAAATTTGTATATTTTTGAAATAACTATAAAATTAATATGAAAAATGTCAAATTTCAATCAGAAAATGTTTTGTTATGTCATGTATCATCATGAACATGTATAAATATTATGGGAAAATGCAAGCTGTTTGTGCATATACGCGCCTTTCGAAAAACCGCTTTCTCTTCGTCCTAGAAGCCTGAGACTTGCGGAATCGCATTTTCAGCGAATATGAAAGCTCATCTTGACAACTTGAAGTAGGCTTTGCCAAATATGTGCTATTGTTATGTTTTCGATTAATTATGGCTTTCCAGCACATTTTCATTCAGTTTTTGCATTTTACAGCAGTTTTTATGAAATTATGATTATGAAAAAAAAAAAAAAGATTTTTGAAATAACTGTACAATTTATATGAAAAATGTCATATTTCGATCAGAAAATGTTTTGTTATGTCATAATTCATCATAAACATGTTTAAAATTATGGAGAAATGCAAGCTGTTTGTGCATATACGCGCCTTTCGAAAAACCGCTTTCTCTTCGTCCTAGAAGCCTGAGACTTGCGGAATCGCATTTTCAGCAAATATAAAGCTAATTCTTGACAACACGAAGTAGGCTTTGCCACATATGTGCTATTGTTATGTTTTCGATTAATTATGGCTTTCCAACCCATTTTCATTCAGTTTTTGCATTTTACAACAGTTTTTATGAACTTATGATTATGAATATGAAAATTTATATTTTTGAACTAACTATAAAATTTATATGAAAAATGTCATATTTCGATCAGAAAATGTTTTGTTTTGTCAAATATCATCATAAACATGTATTATTATTATGGGGAAATGCAAGCTGTTTGTGCATATACGCGCCTTTCGAAAAACCGCTTTCTCTTCGTCCTAGAAACCTGAGACTTGCGGAATCGCATTTTCAGCAAATATGAAGCTAATTCTTGACAACACGAAGTAGGCTTTGACAAATATGTGCTATTATGTTTTCGATTAATTATGGCTTTCCAACCCATTTTCATTCAGTTTTTGCATTTTACAACAATTTTTAAGACCTTATGATTATGAATATGAAAATGTATATTTTTGAAATAACTATAAAATTTATATGAAAAATGTAATTTCGATCAGAAAATGTTTTGTTTTGTCAAATATCATCATAAACATGTATCAATATTATGGGGAAATGCAAGCTGTATGTGCATATACGCGCCTTTCGAAAAACCGCTTTCTCTTCGTCCTAGAAGCCTGAGACTTGCGGAATCGCATTTTCAGCAAATATGAAGCTAATTCTTGACAGCACATAGAATATTTTGCCAAATATGTGCTATTGTTACGTTTTTATTAATTATATATTTCCAACACATTTGCATTCAGTTTTTGCATTTTACAACAGTTTTTATGAACTTCTGATTATGAATATGAAAATGTATATTTTTGAAATACCTATAAAATTTATATGAAAAATGTCATATTTCGATCAGAAAATGTTTTATTATGTCATGTATCATCAAAACATGTATAAATATTATGGAGAAATGCTAGCTGTTTGTGCATATACGCGCCTTTCGAAAAACCGCTTTCTCTTCGTCCTAGAAGCCTGAGACTTGCGGAATCGCATTTTCAGCAAATATGAAGCTAATTCTTGACAACACGAAGTAGGCTTTGCCAAATATGTGCTATTGTTATGTTTTCGATTAATTATGGCTTTCCAACCCATTTTCATTCAGTTTTTGCATTTTACAACAGTTTTTAAGACCTTATGATTATGAATATGAAAATTAATATTTTTGAAATACCTATAAAATTTATATGAAAAATGTCATATTTCGATCAGAAAATGATTTGTTTTGTCACATATCATCATAAACATGTATAAATATTATGGGGAAATGCAAGCTGTTTGTGCATATACGCGCCTTTCGAAAAACCGCTTTCTTTTCGTCCTAGAAGCCTGAGACGTGCGGAATCGCATTTTCAGCAAATATGAAGCTAATTCTTGACAACACGAAGTAGGCTTTGCCACATATGTGCTATTGTTTTGTTTTCGATTAATTATGGCTTTCCAACCCATTTTCATTCAGTTTTTGCATTTTACAACAGTTTTCATGAACTTATGATTATGAATATGAAAATTTATATTTTTGAACTAACTATAAAATTTATATGAAAAATGTCATATTTTGATCAGAAAATGTTTTGTTTTGTCAAATATCATCATAAACATGTATTATTATTATGGGGAAATGCAAGCTGTTTGTGCATATACGCGCCTTTCGAAAAACCGCTTTCTCTTCGTCCTAGAAACCTGAGACTTGCGGAATCGCATTTTCAGCAAATATGAAGCTAATTCTTGACAACACGAAGTAGGCTTTGACAAATATGTGCTATTGTTATGTTTTCGATTAATTATGGCTTTCCAACCCATTTTCATTCAGTTTTTGCATTTTACAACAATTTTTAAGACCTTATGATTATGAATATGAAAATGTATATTTTTGAAATAACTATAAAATTTATATGAAAAATGTCATATTTCGATCAGAAAATGTTTTGTTTTGTCAAATATCATCATAAACATGTATCAATATTATGGGGAAATGCAAGCTGTTTGTGCATATACGCGCCTTTCGAAAAAACGCTTTCTCTTCGTCCTAGAAGCCTGAGACTTGCGGAATCGCATTTTCAGCAAATATGAAGCTAATTCTTGACAGCACATAGAATATTTTGCCAAATATGTGCTATTGTTACGTTTTTATTAATTATATATTTCCAACACATTTGCATTCAGTTTTTGCATTTTACAACAGTTTTTATGAACTTCTGATTATGAATATGAAAATGTATATTTTTGAAATAACTATAAAATTTATATGAAAAATGTCATATTTCGATCAGAAAATGTTTTATTATGTCATGTATCATCAAAACATGTATAAATATTATGGAGAAATGCTAGCTGTTTGTGCATATACGCGCCTTTCGAAAAACCGCTTTCTCTTCGTCCTAGAAGCCTGAGACTTGCGGAATTGCATTTTCAGCAAATATAAAGCTAATTCTTGACAACACGAAGTAGGCTTTGCCAAATAAATGCTATTGTTATGTTTTCGATTAATTATGGCTTTCCAACCCATTTTCATTCAGTTTTTGCATTTTACAGCAGTTTTTATGAAATTATGATTATGAAAAAAATAATAATTTTTGAAATAACTGTACAATTTATATGAAAAATGTCATATTTCGATCAGAAAATTTTTTGTTATGTCATATTTCATCATAAACATGTTTAAAGAGAAGATTATAGAGAAATGCAAGCTGTTTGTGCATATACGCGCCTTTCGAAAAACCGCTTTCTCTTCGTCCTAGAAGCCTGAGACTTGCGGAATCGCATTTTCAGCAAATATGAAGCTAATTCTTGACAGCACGTAGAATATTTTGCCAAATATATGCTGTTGTTACGTTTTTATTAATTATATCTTTCCAACCCATTTTAATTCAGTTTTTGCATTTTACAGCAGTTTTTATGAAATTATGAACACTTATTTTAAGAAGAAGTAGGATCATAGGGTGACGTAGAGTGGAGGAAGGTGCACACAGGTGGACTATTTTCTATGCAGGAGATGCAACCTGAAGGAGATTGGAGACTGTTAGGTGTTGGCGGGGGACAGTGTAGCTAGACCGCATCGGATGGTGGTCTGTTGGATGGTTTTGGAGGCGAAGAAGAAGAGGAGGAGCGTGAGGACTGAAAGAAAAATAAAATGGTGGAAACTGAAGGAGGAAGAGTGTTGTGTGAGGTTCAGGGAAGAGGTCAGACAGGGGCTCGGTGGTGTTAAAGAGGTGTTGGATGATTGGGTAACTACTGCAGTTGTGATGAGGGTGGCAGCTAGAAAAGTATTGGTGTGACATCTGGAAATAGAAAGGAAAACAAAGAGACGTGGTGGTGGAATTAGCAAGTGCAGGAGAGCATATGGAGAAAGCGGTTGGCAAAACAGAAGTGGGATTGACAGAGTGATGAGAAACGTAGGCAGGAGTACAAGGAGATGCAGCAGCAGGTAAAGAGGGATGTGGCGAAAGCCATGGAAAAGGCATATGAGGAGCTGTATGAGAGGTTGAACACTAAGGGAAGAGAAAAGGATTTATTCCGATTGGCCAGGCTGAGAGACCGAGCTGGGAAGGATGTACTGCAAGTTAGAGCAATTAAGGATGGAGATGGAAATGTGTTGGCTAGTGAGGAGAGTGTGTTGAGAAGGTGGGGGGAGTATTTTGAGCAGCTGATGAATGAAGAAAATCAGAAAGAGAGAGAAGATTGGATGATGTGGAGTTGGTGAAGCTGGATGTGGATAGGATTAGTAAGGAGGAAGTGGGAGCAGCGATAAAGAGATGAAGAGTGAAAAGTTGGTTGGACACAACATACCTGTAGAAGCGTGGAAATGTTTAGGAGAGATGGCAGTGAAGTTTTGTAAGATTAAATTTTTACATTAATATTATAATATTGTTTAATTATATGTATTTCGTTATAATCAGTGTATGTATGAAGTTTTTCTTTTCAAAGCTGAACTGCAAATAATCCATAAAGCTTGCAATGTAGAGCGTGATCAAGGTTGCATGTCTGAACACAATGCTCTTGATCGGGGACTGTGCTCTCAGATAAGCAAAACAGAGAAAGATAAAAGATTATCTTTGTACAGAATGGGAAAACATCTGTGTGCAAAGTGCGTAACTAGGGCAAAGTGAACTAAAAAAGCGCGAGTAACAAATGATTAGTTTTATTATGGAGCAAAACAATCAGTATAATATTGCAATGTCGTAATAATAATGTGGTCTCGAAGGTTGAATAACAGCATAAAAGCATGGTGGGAAGCGTTTATCGGCACACTTCTCGGTGCAGCATTGTCTGACTGATGAACGCCTGTTTGCTCTCTGCAGAGGGCAAATAAAATTGTCTATTTTATTCTCATGTCGACTCTATGTCTCTTTTCTGATTAATAGGACTAGAAAGCAAATTTTGAACTACAATCTGGCGACGAGGATGGGATCGGCTAGCTGAGGATTCCTGGTCGAAGCAACAGACTGATCATCCCAAGACAAAATCGTCTTCTGGCTCTTGAACCCCAAAATCGGGTGGAGGGTTGGGCTCATCCGGGATCCTCGGCGACCCGATCCAACAAACTTTCACACGGTGCACATACTACAAAAATTCTAGGTGAGTGTTCCTTTTTCTCTTCTCAAAGGTAAAAGTAGATCAGGGACGTATTCTCAAAAGGGTCAGGACTTAATCCAAAACAAGGGATTAAGTAAAGGGAAAAATAGGCTGATGACGATCAGTCGATGATACGTGGTGACCACGTGGAGAATTAATAGATCTACAGGGAGTGGAGAGATGGGGAACAGTCAACAGAAAACAGACAGAGATGGAGACTCAGGAGTGGATTTCACTCAAGGGTGTTATAAGATAATGACTAACAAACATGGGTCTTGGTGGCATGAGGTTGTGAACGCCTTACAACAATTATACTAGGCGTGACCCACATGACAGATGTAATGCAGAGATGGAAAGAATTAAATTATGAAAGACATGTTAGAATCTGTAAGAAACAGTCGATGATACAGAAGTCATTTCTTTACACAATTGGCTCCTGTATCATCCACTGTTTCTACTTCTGTTTTTTCTGAGAGTGATAGATGCGTAAGGGACCGCAAAGGACAAGAGGATGACGATCGCTGTCCGGTCTCTCTCCGCTCTCCTCCTCCCCCTGCTCCTCAAATTGTCGCCGCCGCACTCCCCTTACAACAATCAAAGCCAGGACCTGGACCAGCTGAGGAGAGAAAAGAAACACAAGCTGCACTAACATATTCTGATCTATCGTCAATATCTACACTGCCTCTCCCACCGCCTCCATCTCCACGACTCCTTCAAGTAAAGGGCGAAGAAGCCCTAACTATGGATACAAGAGGAAAAGATAGAAGCAGAGGAAGATCCGCTGCATGAAAGAAAGACAGAGGCAGACACGGACCACAGATGGAAACCAGATCTTCGACCAGAAGACGCCAAGAATCAACATCTGGACATCGTTTGGTAAAAGACCGAACAAATATCAGACGACGGAAATCAAGGGGAGACCCAGATAGGGAGTGATGAAACCGTTGAGTATGATGAAACCGTTGATCCACACGCGGACGAAAAACACGACCCTGACACAGACACTGAATCAGAGAGTGAGAGTGAAGATGGATTTGTGCATTCTCATACGAAGATGGTTGAAGTGGCGGGTCCAGAAGGACCCGCCACAGAGCATGGACCAACAATGACATTTTAGAAGCATCAAAACATCTCCCACCACTGGATGCAGGAGGGCAAGCGTTGGGAGACGCAATTATCCTTTTCTGTAAAGAATTTTGTCCCACAATGTCCGAACTGACACGATTGATGAAATTGAAATTCGGACCCACCAAGATGGCTCGGATGGATGGAAAATGGCCAGCAGACGACCATCCCCGAAAGTCTGACTGGGACCATGCAGACAATGCCCCATATAGACAGAAATTGACACAACTACAGGCTAATCTTGTTTAAGCCTTCCCCACGGTAGTAAATATTGAAAAGATCAGAAACACCAAACAAAAAGACAACGAAGATGTAGAGGATTTTCTGGCTCGTCTCAAAGAAACATTTGAAGCTTGCAGTGGCATGATGCAGTGGCATCTAACGACCCACAAAACCCAGGCCCATACGAAGACTATTTAAAAACTATGTTTCTGGAAGGATTAAAACCAGACCTCTGTAGTCGTGTAAAAACCTCCTGTGTGGGGGTGGGGACTGCCAGCCTGGCCGAAGTAAAAAGACATGCCACACATCAACAAGGACTGATAAAAGCTTCTAGAAAACATAAATCTGATAAACAAAAATTTGACTTCCAACTCTCCTTGATTAAAATGCCTGGGTTACAAACAACCCCGCCTCAAGCCACGAACAGCTGCCACAACATGTAAAAGAAATAGATAAATGGGTTACATCATGTAGCGCAACAGGACACACAGTTAAAGAACCCTTTACTGACCTATTACCTTGTGTTTGGGATAATACTAAATTCAAACATAATTTCTTAATCACGGACACATGCCCATACAATTTGTAAGGAAGGGCCTTACTATGTAAGTTAGGTGCTAGTTTACAATGCTCAGGGACGGGGGTTGAGGTCTGTTTGAGAATGTATCGTGATTCAGGATGTGATTTGTACATTTATGAATGGCTCACCCCTGAGACCGATGGTTTGTCCCCACTAACTGTAGCTGCACACCTAATGCAGCCAAAACATTCCTTCATGTCACCAAACCACCTGTATTGCACGGTACATATAATCACAGGGCCCAGACCACATTTTTTATTCTGATTGGATGAAAATGCTAATGGACGTACTAAACACTGATTGGTTATATTGGAATAATAAATTCTGTGCCTTGTCAGTAAACTTCACTAACGCACAAAGAGCATTATTTAGCGTTCAGGATGCAGCACCACATATATCACTAGCCAAACCCGTTTCGCATGCATGGAAAGAATTGGGCCCTTTCGTACTCACATGCAAAAACGCTAGAGGGTGGGTAAGCACTGATTCGCCCCCAATGGAGCGATCAGGCGATTTGTTTCGCTTCCTTTTTAGACATACCATCTGCGCACTCCGTTCGGTTGAGGTAATCTCGGAATCTAACCTTGCCCCTCGATGTGCGCGTGACCAAGATGTTAATAACCCTGTGGCCGTCCCAAAAGGCCTTGAATCCGTTCCGTCCACATTATGGGCCACTGACAAATATGATGTGGGACTCATTAAGGACTGTGCACCAGTAGTTATCACACCTAAGTCCTCATTCCGTCAAAAGAAACAACAATACCCATTGAAAAAAGAAGCCTTGGACGGAATTTGACCAGTTTTTCAGGCACTGTTACAGAAGGGCATCATTGTTCCTTGCCCAGACTCGCCCGTCCGAATGCTTCTCTTTCCGGTCAAAAAGATTCTTGACAAGGGCCGCCCAATAGAATGGCGTTTTGTTCAAGATTTACAGGCTGTTAATGACGCTGTACAGGCCCGTGCTCCTAATGTCCCTAATCCATATACTATCCATATATGTGTCAGTGTGTCACCTTCCCTTAGGATTTTTGATTGAGAAAAATGCCCAGGTGCCGGCATCTGCAAAATACTTCACAGTAGTTGATATTTCCAACGCTTTTTTTCAGTGTCCCAGTCCATCCAGATTCTCAGTTCTGGTTCGCGTTCACCTTTCACTCGCTTGTGTCAGGGGTATTGTGAAAGCCCCACTATTTACAATGATGCGTTGCGGGAAAATTTATCCTCACTCCTGCTGTCCGTGGGTGTGGCAATTTTGCAATATGTGGATGACCTCCTACTCTGTGCCCCAATCCGACAGGAGTGTCTTAATAGCACAATAATTCTTTTGAAATTCTTGGCCGACCAAGGCCACAAAGTCAATCCCTCAAAGGTCACAGTAGCAGCCACTCAGGTTTCATTTCTAGGCCATGTGCTTTCAGCAGAAGGGAAAACACTTTCCACTAAACGAATACAAGCCATCCAACAGGTGCCAAAACCAGTCACAAAAAAACAAATGTCTTTTTTGGGAATGACCTCCTACTGTCGTACCTTTATTCCAAATTACGCTGAAATAGAAGCTCCACTCACTCAGTGCATTTATGGTACCCGTATGTCCGCATCTATTAAAGTCACATGGACTCCGGTGGCTAATGATTCCTTTATATAATTGAAAACCGCTTTGCAATGTACTCCAACTCTTGGCCTACCGAACCCAGATAAACCTTTCACTCAGACAGTTGATGAACGACAGGGCACCATGGTTTCAGTCCTTTTACAGGACCATGGAGGCAAACTGCGCCCAGTGGCATACTTCTTGTCAAAACTGGACGCAGTAGCTCGAGGTCTGCCTCCATGCCTTCGCGCTGTGGCTGCAGCTAAAAAAGCAGTCATGGCTTCAAAGGAATTTGTGAGCTTCGCTCCACTTACACTTCTTGTTCCTCATGAGGTTTCCATGATATTATTAGAACAAAAAACGTCTCATCTTTCAGCGGCTCGTTGGCTGCGGTATAATTTTGTTCTTTTACAAATGCCAAATCTCACTGTTAAACGATGTACTACTCTTAACCCAGCTACTTTACTCCCTATCGCAGGTGACGGGGACCCGCACTCTTGCGTGGCGGCGCTGGAACAAGTCTGCACTTCACGTCCTGATTTTACAGGACACAGAATTGCTGAACAGCGATCTCATATTGTTTTAGACGGTTCATCCAGCAAAGAGGCATTGGGCGTCAATAAAATAGGGTGTGCCATAGTAACATTAAATGACATCCTTTTTCAAGAACCACTGCCTTCCTCATACTCTGCACAGGCAGCAGAATTAGTGGCGCTCTCGAAAGCTTGTGCTTTGGCCAAGGGTAAGCGGGTTACCATTTACACAGACTCCCGTTACGCTTTCGGGGTAGTACATGATTTCGGAGCTTTGTTTCCGAAATCATGTTATTTATGACACATGATATTTATGAAGGCAGACGGTAATCCAATCTTAAATCATTCTCTATTAAAAGATTTACTGGATTCACTTCTCTAACCATCTGAGATCGCAGTCTGCATTTCGTGAATGAGGCAATAAAAGCAGTGGAAACATCCCTCCAAACGTCATGGAAACATGACGTCATGGAAACACTGCTCATATCACCCACAGTCTGCAGGGGCTGTGGAAAGAGAAAACCAAACAATAAAACAAAAACTAGCTAAAATATGCGAAGAAACGAATTTTCCATGGCCAAAAGCTCTGCCAATTGTTTTTATGTACATGAGAATGAGAGAAAGAAGAAAGTTGAAATTATCACCTTTCGAAATATTATTTGGAAGGCCTTCACACATGGGCTGGGAACCCAGAGCTGTAATATTGCCTGACTCTACAATGTGTGAACATGATTTTATGTCATATTGTATTGGACTAGATAAGGTGTTATGTTCCATCTCCAAACAGGTGAAAACGGCAGCAGGGAAAGGGGCAGAGGGTCCTCTACACCCGATCAAGCCTGGCGACTACGTGGTCATCAAAGATTTCCGCCGACGCCATTGGAATTAGCGACGGTTCCAGGTGTTGCTGACAACACACACTGGAGTGAAAGTAGCAGAGAAGGTACCGTGGATTCACGCGCAGCACTGCAGAATTGTCCCGGCGCCAACAGGGGAAGACGTATCCCCAGAGGACCAGGACATCCAGGACCTGAACATCTCCCACAACGGTGGCGTTGCCAAATAGCTCAACACAACAACGTGAGAGATCCTATGTGGAATAGACCGGAAACACTCTGTGCCACAAACGCATCTGTCTTGGCGGTAGTTTTCACTCGAGCACAAGGCGAATATCTACATATTAACACAACATCATCTACGGCCTTTGTTCTTGTGGAGACAAGGACTGCTTGTGTTTGAATCTATACAACCAGATTTGTGGGGGCGAATAAACAGGTGGCAATATGCGACTGCTATGTATCCTGGTAATTAGCATAGCTCTTATCTTTTTGGTAAGGGCAAAAGAACTAGCTCTAACTAGCTCCAACTATTGACTGTTACTACGAAATTAGAAAACGGGAAAGTCAAAATAACAGTAAGCTTCCATAATGTCACAAAGGAAGACGAGGGTCGTTATTATTGTGGTTGGTGGACTAGCGATGCAGACACATTTACAATCAATCTAGATAAATGTTTTGACCCCGACCACTCCAACATTAACGGACATGTTTGCTGAAAGAACAATAGAGGAACAAGAACATGCATGGTTTGAGAAAACACTACTATTACCTGCAGAGGATATAGTACATGCTTGTTTACGATGCGAAGGGAAATCGCGCATGCATGCTCTCAGTATTACAAAAACAAGCCTTAGGAATAGATCAAGAATGTTGGTGGTGTCAAGAACTTAGTCGATTAATGAAGGTTACCCCTTTGAAACGATCTCAGGAAAACGAATTAGCAGGATATATTCCATGTGTCATGCACGAATTGTTACGACTAGCAAATGCTATAGCAAAGAATGTCACCTTAGAGAAGAACAACACGTGCCCATCTATAGCTCACACCCAATGGCCAATTATAGTACCCATAAGGTAGAGCGAAAATGGCACGTGAGACCAGAAGTGGCTGAACATGTATTTGTCAACACTCCCCTGATAGGCAGAACTTAAGCGAAGATACTATCGAAGTAGGTTGGTCTACCTGTCATACAACTATTCAAATAATTAACATTTCTTGTATAGGTCCAAACGGTCAGAACTACACCTGCCCATTCGACAAGAACGATATGATGGACTCCACTGCAGCCTCATTGTGGGTGTGCGGTCAAAACGCCTAGCACTCCCTCCCTGAAAATTTTGCAGGGAGCTGTTACCCGGCGTTGTTAAGTGTAGGCACAACTGTATATGTAGCACAGGACCTGTCAACTGAAGAAAAACGGGTAAAGCGTGACTTGTCAACTATGCCTAAATTTTACCAAGGTACTAAACTATGGGACCCCTGGACTAGCCGTGGGGCGATGACAGGGTGGTCATTAGTTTTGGGAGTGGGCACCGCGGCAGCCCTATTATAGATAAATGGACTTGCCTGGCAAGTGTTAAGGTTGGCCAACGAAACAGAGGAAGCACTATTTGAGATATCAGCAGAACTACATACAATCAGAAAAGCAGTTATTCAAATTAGGTTGGTTTTAGATATGTTAACTGCGGAGAAAGGTGGGGTATGCAAAATGTTGGGAACATCCTGTTGTTTCAGCTTGCCGGATGTTTCAGCAAATGTATCAGATTTATTACAACATATGAAATCCGCTATAGCAACACCACATGACATGTCCTCCTCTTGGGACACCTGGTTACAAGGATTATCGGGGTGGGCTTATTGGGCCATAACAACTGGGGCTCCAGTTGTTATTATTTTATTGTTGGTTTTCATTTTTCCATGTATAATACCTTGCATTACTACGGCGGTACGGGCGTGCATATCATCATCTGTAAGTACCCGCTTAATAGCCCTTACTGTAACTGAACCAAGTGACGACACTCAGGTTATCATAGAAGATGATAGCTAGGAGGAGGATTATGCGTAAAATGGACCTTATGGAATGAAAGAAATAGGGAAAATCTTAAACAGAAGACCTATATTCTTGATGTGATAAATAAGTGTTTTATATGATAAGGTTTGGTTGTCATAAAATGAAAAAGGGGGGGAATGTAAGATGTTTTTCTTTTTAAAGCTGAACTGCAAATAATCCATAAAGCTTGCAATGCAGAGCGTGATCAAGGTTGCATGTCTGAACACAATGCTGCTTGAACACTGTGCTCTCAGATAAGCAAAACAGAGTATTATAAAAGATTATCTTTGTACAGAATGGGAAAACATCTGTGTGCAAAGTGCGTCACTAGGGCGAGGTGAACTAAAAAAGCGCGAGAAACAAATGATTAGTTTTATTATGGAGCAAACCAATCAGTATAATATTGCAAGGTCGTAATAAGAGAATTAATAATATTGTCTTAAACAGCGAGAGAAAACAATTGATGATATTGCAATGTCGTAATAATAATGTGGTCTCGAAGGTTGAATAACAGCATAAAAGCATGGTGAGAAGCGTTTATCGGCACGCTTCTCGGTGCAGCATTGTCTGACTGATGAATGCCTGTTTGTGAATTTGCCTCTCTGAAGAGGGCAAATAAAATTGTCTATTTTATTCTCATGTCGACTCTCTGTCTTTTTTCTGATTAATAGGACTAGAAAGCAAATTTTGAACTACAGTTTTTAACCAGATTGTTTCACAAGATTCTGGAAGGTGGGAGGATGCCTGAGGAATGGAGAAGGAGTGTGCTGGTTCCGATCTTTAAGCATAAGGGAGAAGAGCACTACAGGGGAATTAAGTTGATCAGTCACACCATAAAGTTATGGGAAAGAGTAGTGGAAGCAACAGTATGGTTTCATGCCGAGGAAGAGCACCACAGATGCCTTATTTGCTTTGAGGATGTTGATGGAGAAGTATAGAGAAGGACAGAAGGAATTGCATTGTGTATTTGTGGATTTAGAAAAAGCGTACAACAGAGTGCCAAGAGAGGAGTTGTGTATAAGGGGAATGAAAGTCAATCTTAAACAATCTAAGACAGAGTACATTTGTGTAAAGATGAGGGAGGGCAGTGGAGTGGTGCGGTTACAGGGAGAAGAGGTGGAGAATGTGGAAGAGTTCAGGTACCTGGGGTCAACAGTGCAAAGTAATGGAGAGTGTGTTAGAGAAGTGAAGAAAAGAGTGCAGGCAGGGTGGAGTGGGTGACGAGGATGGACAAGATTAGAAATAAGTTTATTAGAGGGACAGCCCATGTATAATGTTTTGGTGACAAGGTGAGGAAGGCGAGATTGAGATGGTTTGGACATGTGCAGAGGAGGGACATGAATTATATTGGTGGAAGAATGCTGAGGATGGAGCCACCAGGTAGGAGGAAAAGAGGAAGGCCAAGGAGGAAGGTAATTGATGTGGTGAGGGAAGACATGCATGTAGTTGGTGCGAAAGAGGCAGATGTAGAGGACAGGGTGGTATGGAGACGGATGATCCACTGTGGCGACCGCTAATGGGAGCAGCCGAAAGAAGAAGAAGAAGATAAGGGAAAAGTCATTGTTATGTCAAAACATGGTATATCATGAAACCTTTTTCGTTCATTGATTGCACTTTTAAAAAGTCTTAATGAAATGATGCTTTTGAATATGAAAATTCATATTTTTACAATAACTTGTAAAAACTTGGTCATTTCACGTTTATCATTGACTTTTTGCACTTTTTAACAGTTTTTCATTAAATGGTGCTTATGAATATGAAAATTCGTATTTTCACAATAACTATGACATTTTTTATGAAAAAGTCATATTTTTGTCAAAACCTGATTTGTACTTTTTTGTGTTTCCTTCAATTATGGAACTTTTTAAAAGTTTTTCCATAGTCATATGATCTATATTTTTACAATTACTCATATTTTCACAGTAAAGGTTAAAATTTTTTTTAATGAAATTATGATTCATGAAAATATGAAATATGAAATTAATAGGTAAACTACTTGTAAACTTTTTACACGTTATTGTGAAATTATGACTTTACATGTTCGTAATCATTATTAACTAAAAACCATTGGAAGTGAAAATATTCATTGCAAAAAGTGATGACAAACAATAATGTCAAAGAAATCAGATTTTCTTAAAAAAAATAAAAAAAAATTTTATTAAAAAGTTTTTATTAAAATATAACATTTTATACTCATAACCATAATTTCACTAAGAAATACAGAAAGGCTATTCAGTCTGCTCCAGCTCTAGGTCTTCTGAATTATGTTAAGCCTTTTCACCTTTATTTGCACGAACGTGGTGGTACGGCTGCGGGTATTCCAGCCCAGGAGGATGTTGACAGATATCGCTCTGTTGCGTATCTTTCCAAATCTTTAGACAACATAGCAAAAAGGTTGCTTGTGTGCAGTGGCTGAACAGAACAGAAGATACTTGCATATTTCTCGGAAGGCAAATTAAGTACAATTTACCAACAAATTTCCCAAACATTTGTGAGTCATGACAATGGGTCTGTCATTTAGAAACATGGCTTTTCAATTACCGCTATTGAAAAAACCTCCCTCTCTCTCTCTCTCTCTCTCTCTCTCTCTCTCTCTCTCTCTCTCTCTCTCTCTCTCTCTCTCTCTCTTTCTCTCTCTCTCTCTCTCTCTCTCTCTCTCTCTCTCTCTCTGATTTCAGCTGGATGTCCCGACAATTGCTGCTCTCATCATTGCCTCCTGGACAGAAATATCTTGCTGTATGTTGAATGATCAACTCAACCCTGCCAAGACAGAACTGCTCATGTTTTCAGCTGACCTAACTTTGGTGTTATTGTTGACACATATATAAATCGCACTGGCCCGATCCTGCAGATTTGCCCTGTACAACATTAAGATCAGACTCTTTTTTTGGAGCCATGCTACAGAACTCCCTGTCCAAGCTCTTGTTCTCGCCAAACTGGACTGTTGTATTGCTCTCTTAGCAGACTTTCCAGCATTTACTACCAAGCCTCTGCAGCTAATCCAGCCTATGGCACTGAGACTGATCTTCAACAAGCTGAAGAGTGCACGTCACTTTTTTATTTTTTTATATAAACTGCTGTGTCGACTGTGTTAGACTAACTTGGATTTGGTATGTTGCTTTGGAGAAAATGTCATTGTAAATGTATAAAGGTATACAGCAATTGCCATTTAATGAATGGTATTTTTGCATGCTTTAACATTTTCTATAATTGGATTGTTCATTTAACTCGATATACAGTGCTTCTGTTCAATTATTAATACTGTGAAATGTGCAGGTTCCTTTTATAAGTACAGAATATACAGTAGAGCTCATTGCTCTACTGTCCAAAAATGTTAAACTGTAATATGTCTGGAAAATGAAACTATTAAGATGTATCTACAGTTTTACATTTTTACAGTTTTTTGCTAGCAATTTAGTAAAATGGTTATTTCGGTAATTTAACGGATTATCTTTGGAAGCCCTGCGGCCAGTCTTTTTACGGTTTATTTTTAAAGATTTAATTTTTTTACAGTGTACCAAGGTCAGAAAAATATGAATTTTCATGAATCATAATTTCATTACAAAATGTTTGACCTTTACCATGAAAATATGAGTAATTGTATAAATCATATAAATTATATGATCATGGAAAACCTTTTAAAAATGTCCATAAGTGAAGGAAAAACAAAAATGTACAAATCATGTTTTGACAAAAATATGATTTTTTTTATATAAAATGTGATAGTTATTGTGAATAACTATAACTTTTATATTCATAAGCACCATTTAATGAAGAACTTTTAAAAACTGCAAAAATTCAATGATAAATGTGAAATTATAAAGTTATTGTGAAAATATGAATGTTCATATTCAAAAGCTTATGTTCATGGAAAACCTTTAAAAAAGTGCCATTAAGAAACAAAAAGTTGGCCATGCAAATATTTTTTTTACAATATCACATTCATTTAAAATGTGATATTGTGAAAATATGAATTTTCATATTTATGAACATCATTTAATGAAAAAACGTTAAAAAGTGTAATATGCAAGCAAGTATAATACCGTTTTTTTTTTTTACAGATTTTTTTTTAACAGTGTACTAAGGTCAGAAAAATATAAAGTTTCATGAATCATAATTTCATTAAAACAATTTTGACCTTTACCATGAAAATATGAGTAATTGTAAAAATATAAATCATATGATTATGGAAAAACTTTTAAAAGGTTCCATAAGTAAAGGAAAAACAATAAAGTACAAATCAAATTACATTACATCTTCTCCCGCTTATCCGAGGCCGGGTCGCGGGGGCAGCAGTCTAAGCAGAGATGCCCAGACTTCTCTTTCCCTAGACACTTCTTCCAACTCTTCCGAGGGGACACCGAGGCGTTCCCAGGCCAGCTGGAAGACATAGTCTTCCCGGGAAGGCGTCCAGGAGGCATCCGGAACAGATGCCCGAGCCACCTCAGCTGACCCCTCTCGATGTGGAGGAGCAGCGGCTCTACCCTGAGCTCCTCCCGAGTTACCGAGCTTCTCACCCTATCTCTAAGGGATCGCCCAGCCACCCTGCAGAGAAAGCTCATTTCGGCCGCCTGTATCCGGGATCTTGTCACCCTCCACAGGCCGCCGCGAGGGATACAGTCGAATGCCTTTTCCAAATCCACAAAACACATGTGGACTGGTTGGGCAAACTCCCATGAACCCTTCAGCACCCTGTAGAGGATATAGAGCTGGTCCAGTGTTCCACGGCCTGGACGAAAACCACACTGTTCCTCCTGAATCCGAGGTTCTACTATCGGCAGTATTCTCCTCTTCAGTACCCTGGCATAGACTTTCCCAGGTAGGCTGAGAAGTGTGATCCCCCTATAGTTGGAACACACCCTCCCCTTCTTAAAAAGTGGGATCACCACCCCGGTCTGCCATTCCAGAGGCACTGTCCCCGACCGCCACGCGATGCTGCAGAGGCATGTCAGCCAAGACAGCCTCACAACATCCAGAGACTTGAGGTACTCAGGGCAGATCTCATCCACCCCCGGTGCCTTGCCACCGAGGAGTTTCTTTACTACCTCGGTGACTTCAGCTTGGGTGATGGACGAGTCCACCTCTGAGCCCTCAGCCTCCGCTTCCTCAATGGAAGACGTGACGGCGGGATTGAGGAGATCCTCGAAATATTCCTTCCACCGTCCGACATCCCCAGTTGAGGTCAAAAGCTCCCCACCTCCACTGTAAACAGCATCGGTAGGGCACTGCTTCCCTCTCCTGAGGCGCCGGACGGTTTGCCAGAATCTCTTCGAGGCCAGCCAATAGTCCTTCTCCATGGCCTCACCGAACTCCTCCCAGGCCCGAGTTTTTGCCTCCACAACCACCCGGGCTGCAGTTCGCTTGGCCTGCTGGTACCCGTCAGCTGCCTCAGGAGTCCCACAAGCCATCCAGGCCCGATAGGACTCCTTCTTCAGCTTGACGGCATCCCTTACTTCCGGTTTCCACCACCGGGTTCGGGGATTGCCGCCTCGACAGGCACCGGAGACCTTACGGCCACAGCTCCGAGCGGCCGCTTCGACAATGGAGGTGGAGAACATGGTCCACTCGGACTCAATATCTCCAGCCTCCCTTGGGATCCGGTCAAAGCTCCGCCAGAGGTGGGAGTTGAGGATCTCTCTGACAGGAGACTCGGCCAAACGTTCCCAGCAGACCCTCACAGTACGCTTGGGTCTGCCGAGTCTGTCCAGCTTCCTCCCCCGCCATCGGATCCAACTCACCACCAGGTGGTGATCAGTTGACAGCTCCACCCCCTCTTTACTCGAGTGTCCAAGACATACGGCCGCAGGTCAGATGAACCGACCACAAAGTCGATCATCGACCTACGTCCTAGGGTGTCCTGGTGCCATGTGCACTGATGGACACCCTTATGCTTGAACATGGTGTTCGTTATGGACAAACTGTAACCAGCACAGGAGTCCAATAACTGAACACCATCAGGGGGGCCGTTCCTCCCAATCACGCCCCTCCAGGTGTCACGTAGGCATTGAAGTCTCCCAGTAGAACGACGGAGTCCCAAGTCGGAGCACTGTCCAGCACCCTTCCCAGAGACCCCAAGAAGGCCGGGTACTCTACACTGCCGTTTGGCCTGTAGGCACACACGACAGTGAGAGACCTATCCCCGACCCGTAGGCGCAGGGAAACGACCCTCTCATTCACCGGGTAAACTCCAACACATGGCGGCTGAGCTGGGGGGCTATAAGCAAACCCACCCCAGCTCGCCGCCTTTCACCATGGGCAACTCCAGAGTGGTGAAGAGGCCATCCTCTTTTGAGGAGTGTGGTTCCAGAGCCCAAGCCGTGCGTAGAGGTGATCCCGACTATCTCTAGTCGGAACCTCTCAACCTCACCCACAATCTCAGGCTCCTTCCCCGCCAGCGAGGTGACATTCCACAATGTCGAGGGCCCCGCCTTCAACTGCTGCCCGATCCTCTCAGCACCGGCCCCTTACGGTCCCTCCTGCAGGTGGTGAGCTCACTGGAAGGCGGCCCCACGTCGCTCCTTCGGGCTGAGCCCGGCCGGACCCCGTGGGGGAATGCCTGGCCACCAGACGCTTGCATACGAGCCCCAAACCCGGGCCTGGCTCCAGGGTGGGGCCCCGGCTGCACCATACCGGGCGACGTCACGGTCCTTAGTATGTTTTTTCTCATAAGGGTTTTTTAAAACCGCTCTTAGTCTGACCCGTCGCCTAGGACCTGTTTGCCTTGGGAGACCCTACCAGGGGCATATAACCCCGGACAACATAGCTCCTAGGGTCATTCGGGTACTCAAACCCCTCCACCACATTAAGGTGGCAGTTCAAGGAGGGGAGTACAAATCACGTTTTGACTATCACATTTTATGAAAAAGTCATATTTTTCAGAAATCAATAGTCAAAAAGTCAAAAATATGACTTTTTCATAAAATGTGATAGTTATTGTGAAAATACGAATTTTCATATTCATAAGCACCATTTAATGATAAAATGTTATAAAGTGCAAAAAGTCAATGATAAACGTGAAATGACCAAGTTTTTACAAGTTATTGTAAATATATGAATTTTCATATTCAAAAGCATCATTTCATCAAGAATTTTTAAAAGTGCAATCAATAAACGAAAAAGGTTTCATGATATACGATGTTTTAACATAAACAATGACTTTTCCCTAATAAATATAAAATTAATAGGTAATTGTAAACTTGTGAACTTTTCACGTTATTGTGAAATTATGACTTTTCATATTCATAAGCATTATTAACTAAAAACCATTGAAAATGAAAATATTCATAGCATAAAGTGATGACAAACAATGGTTTGAAAGAAATCAAATTTTCTTTTATAAAAAATAATTGTTTTTATTAAAATATAACAATTTATACTCAAAAGCAAAACTTCATTAAAAAAAAATGTTTACCATTATCATAAAAAATATGAGTAATTTTGAAATTATGAATTTTCATATAGATTAGCATGATTAAAAAAATTACAATAAAAAATTGCAATAAGTGCACGAAATGTGATGAAAAATATGTTTAGACAGAAATATAAGTTTTTCATAAAAATAGTTATTTAAAAAAATATGAATATTTATATTCATAAGCACAATCAAGTTTGTTAAATTTATTGTGAAAAATATGACTTTTTATTAGCATTTAACTAAAACCCATTAAACTTCAACGCATATGAGAAACAATGGTTTGAAAATGATTTTTTTTAAATAAAATGTGTATTATTTTTATTAAAAAATATAATTTCCTATTTTTGCAGTTTACAACAGTTTTTATGAACTTATGATTATGAATATAAAAAATATTATTTTTTAAATAACTATACAATTTATATGAACAATAACATATTTTGATCAGAAAATGTTTTTTTATGTCATATATCATCATAAATATGTATAAATGAATAAATATAATGGGGAAATGCAAGCTGCGTGTATAATGCGTGCATATACGTGCCTTTCGAAAAACCGCTTTCTCTTCGTCCTAGAAGCCTGAGACTTGCGGAATCGCATTTTCAGCGAATATGAAAGCTCGTCTTGACAACACGAAGTAGGCTTTGCCAAATATGTGCTATTGTTATGTTTTCGATTAATTATGGCTTTCCAACACATTTTCATTAAGTTTTTGCATTTTACAACAGTTTTTATGAACTTGTGATTATGAATAAAATTTTTTTTATATTTTTGAAATAACTATAAAATTAATATGAAAAATGTCAAATTTCAATCAGAAAATGTTTTGTTATGTCATGTATCATCATGAACATGTATAAATATTATGGGAAAATGCAAGCTGTTTGTGCATATACGCGCCTTTCGAAAAACCGCTTTCTCTTCGTCCTAGAAGCCTGAGACTTGCGGAATCGCATTTTCAGCAAATATGAAGCTAATTCTTGACAGCACATAGAATATTTTGCCAAATATGTGCTATTGTTACGTTTTTATTAATTATATATTTCCAACACATTTGCATTCAGTTTTTGCATTTTACAACAGTTTTTATGAACTTCTGATTATGAATATGAAAATGTATATTTTTGAAATAACTATAAAATTTATATGAAAAATGTCATATTTCGATCAGAAAATGTTTTGTTTTGTCAAATATCATCATAAACATGTATAAATATTATGGGGAAATGCAAGCTGTTTGTGCATATACGCGCCTTTCGAAAAACCGCTTTCTCTTCGTCCTAGAAGCCTGAGACTTGCGGAATCGCATTTTCAGCAAATATAAAGCTAATTCTTGACAACACGAAGTAGGCTTTGCCAAATATGTGCTATTGTTATGTTCTCGATTAATTATGGCTTTCCAACCCATTTTCATTCAGTTTTTGCATTTTACAACAGTTTTTAAGACCTTATGATTATGAATATGAAAATTTATATTTTTGAAATACCTATAAAATTTATATGAAAAATGTCATATTTCGATCAGAAAATGTTTTGTTTTGTCAAATATCATCATAAACATGTATAAATATTATAGGGAAATGCAAGCTGTTTGTGCATATACGCGCCTTTCGAAAAACCTCTTTCTCTTCGTCCTAGAAGCCAGAGACTTGCGGAATCGCATTTTCAGCGAATATGAAAGCTCATCTTGACAACACGAAGTAGGCTTTGCCAAATATGTGCTATTTTTATGTTTTCAATTTATTATGGCTTTCCATCCCATTTTCATTCAGTTTTTGCATTTTACAGCAGTTTTTATGAAATTATGATTATGAAAAAAAAAAAAGATTTTTGAATAACTGTACACCTTATATGAAAAATGTCATATTTCGATCAGAAAATGTTTTGTTATGTCATGAATCATCAAAACATGTATAAATATTATGGAGAAATGCAAGCTGTTTGTGCATATACGCGCCTTTCAAAAAACCGCTTTCTCTTCGTCCTAGAAGCCTGAGACGTGCGGAATCGCATTTTCAGCAAATATGAAGCTAGTTCTTGACAACACGAAGTAGGCTTTGCCACATATGTGCTATTGTTATGTTTTCGATTAATTATGGCTTTCCAACCCATTTTCATTCAGTTTTTGCATTTTACAACAGTTTTTCTGAACTTGTGATTATGAATATGAAAATTTATATTTTTGAACTAACTATAAAATTTATATGAAAAATGTCATATTTCGATCAGAAAATGTTTTGTTATGTCATAATTCATCATAAACATGTATAAATATTATGGAGAAAGCAAGCTGTTTGTGCATATACGCGCCTTTCGAAAAACCGCTTTCTCTTCGTCCTAGAAGCCTGAGACTTGCGGAATTGCATTTTCAGCAAATATGAAGCTGATTCTTGACAACACGAAGTAGGCTTTGCCACATATGTGCTATTGTTATGTTTTCGATTAATTATGGCTTTCCAACCCATTTTCATTCAGTTTTTGCATTTTACAACAGTTTTTATGAACTTATGATTATGAATATGAAAATTTATATTTTTGAAATAACTATACAATTTATATGAAAAATGTCATATTTCGATCAGAAAATGTTTTGTTTTGTCAAATATCATCATGAACATGTATAAATATTATGGGGAAATGCAAGCTGTTTGTGCATATACGCGCCTTTCGAAAAACCGCTTTCTCTTTATCCTAGAAGCCTGAGGACTTGCGGAATCGCATTTTCAGCGAATATGAAAGCTCATCTTGAACACACGAAGTAGGCTTTGCCAAATATGTGCTATTGTTATGTTTTCGAATAATTATGGCTTTCCAACACATTTTCATTCAGTTTTTGCATTTTACAACAGTTTTTATGAACTTGTGATTATGAATAAAACAATTTTTATATTTTTGAAATAACTATAAAATTAATATAAAAAATGTCAAATTTCAATCAGAAAATGTTTTGTTATGTCATGTATCATCATGAACATGTATAAATATTATGGGAAAATGCAAGCTGTTTGTGCATATACGCGCCTTTCGAAAAACCGCTTTCTCTTCGTCCTAGAAGCCTGAGACATGCGGAATCGCATTTTCAGCAAATATAAAGCTAATTCTTGACAACACGAAGTAGGCTTTGCCAAATATGTGCTATTGTTATGTATTCGATTAATTATGTCTTTCCAACCCATTTTCATTCAGTTTTTGCATTTTACAACAGTTTTTATGAAATTATGATTATGAAAAAAAAAAAAAAGATTTTTGAAATAACTGTACAATTTATATGAAAAATGTCATATTTCGATCAGAAAATGTTTTGTTATGTCATAATTCATCATAAACATGTTTAAAAATTATGGAGAAATGCAAGCTGTTTGTGCATATACGCGCCTTTCGAAAAACCGCTTTCTCTTCGTCCTAGAAGGCTAAAACTTGCGGAATCGCATTTTCAGCAAATAAAAAGCTAATTCTTGACAACACGAAGTAGGCTTTGCCAAATATGTTCTATTGTTATGTTTTGAATTAATTATGGCTTTCCAACACATTTTCATTCAGTTTTTGCATTTTACAGCAGTTTTTATGAAATTATGATTATAAAATAAAATAATAATAATTTTGAAATAACTGAACAACTTATATGAAAAATGTCATATTTCGATCAGAAAATGTTTTGTTGTGTCATATTTCATCATAAACATGTTTAAAAATTATGGAGAAATGCAAGCTGTTTGTGCATATACGCGCCTTTCGAAAAACCGCTTTCTCTTCGTCCTAGAAGCCTGAGACTTGCGGAATTGCATTTTCAGCAAATATAAAGCTAATTCTTGACAACACGAAGTAGGCTTTGCCAAATAAATGCTATTGTTATGTTTTCGATTAATTATGGCTTTCCAACCCATTTTCATTCAGTTTTTGCATTTTACAGCAGTTTTTATGAAATTATGATTATGAAAAAAAAAATAATTTTAGAAATAACTGTACAATTTATATGAAAAATTTCATATTTCGATCAGAAAATGTTTTGTTATGTCATATTTCATCATAAACATGTTTAAAGAGAAGATTATAGAGAAATGCAAGCTGTTTGTGCATATACGCGCCTTTCGAAAAACCGCTTTCTCTTCGTCCTAGAAGCCTGAGACTTGCGGAATCGCATTTTCAGCAAATATGAAGCTAATTCTTGACAGCACGTAGAATATTTTGCCAAATATGTGCTGTTGTTACGTTTTTATTAATTATATCTTTCCAACCCATTTTAATTCAGTTTTTGCATTTTACAGCAGTTTTTATGAAATTATGAACACTTATTTTAAGAAGAAGTAGGATCATAGGGTGACGTAGAGTGGAGGAAGGTGCACACAGGTGGACTATTTTCTATGCAGGAGATGCAACCTGAAGGAGATTGGAGACTGTTAGGTGTTGGCGGGGGACAGTGTAGCTAGACCGCATCGGATGGTGGTCTGTTGGATGGTTTTGGAGGCGAAGAAGAAGAGGAGGAGCGTGAGGACTGAAAGAAAAATAAAATGGTGGAAACTGAAGGAGGAAGAGTGTAGTGTGAGGTTCAGGGAAGAGGTCAGACAGGGGCTCGGTGGTGTTAAAGAGGTGTTGGATGATTGGGTAACTACTGCAGTTGTGATGAGGGTGGCAGCTAGAAAAGTATTGGTGTGACATCTGGAAATAGAAAGGAAAACAAAGAGACGTGGTGGTGGAATTAGCAAGTGCAAGAGAGCATATGGAGAAAGCGGTTGGCAAAACAGAAGTGGGATTGACAGAGTGATGAGAAACGTAGGCAGGAGTACAAGGAGATGCAGCAGCAGGTAAAGAGGGATGTGGCGAAAGCCATGGAAAAGGCATATGAGGAGCTGTATGAGAGGTTGAACACTAAGGGAAGAGAAAAGGATTTATTCCGATTGGCCAGGCTGAGAGACCGAGCTGGGAAGGATGTACTGCAAGTTAGAGCAATTAAGGATGGAGATGGAAATGTGTTGGCTCGTGAGGAGAGTGTGTTGAGAAGGTGGGGGGAGTATTTTGAGCAGCTGATGAATGAAGAAAATCAGAAAGAGAGAGAAGATTGGATGATGTGGAGTTGGTGAAGCTGGATGTGGATAGGATTAGTAAGGAGGAAGTGGGAGCAGCGATAAAGAGATGAAGAGTGAAAAGTTGGTAGGACCAGACAACATACCTGTAGAAGCGTGGAAATGTTTAGGAGAGATGGCAGTGAAGTTTTGTAAGATGAAATTTTTACATTAATATTATAATATTGTTTAATTATATGTATTTCGTTATAATCAGTGTATGTATGAAGTTTTTCTTTTCAAAGCTGAACTGCAAACAATCCATAAAGCTTGCAATGTAGAGCGTGATCAAGGTTGCATGTCTGAACACAATGCTCTTGATCGGGGACTGTGCTCTCAGATAAGCAAAACAGAGAAAGATAAAAGATTATCTTTGTACAGAATGGGAAAACATCTGTGTGCAAAGTGCGTAACTAGGGCAAAGTGAACTAAAAAAGCGCGAGAAACAAATTATTAGTTTTATTATGGAGCAAAACAATCAGTATAATATTGCAATGTCGTAATAATAATGTGGTCTCGAAGGTTGAATAACAGCATAAAAGCATGGTGGGAAGCGTTTATCGGCACACTTCTCGGTGCAGCATTGTCTGACTGATGAACGCCTGTTTGCTCTCTGCAGAGGGCAAATAAAATTGTCTATTTTATTCTCATGTCGACTCTATGTCTCTTTTCTGATTAATAGGACTAGAAAGCAAATTTTGAACTACAATCTGGCGACGAGGATGGGATCGGCTAGCTGAGGATTCCTGGTCGAAGCAACAGACTGATCATCCCAAGACAAAATCGTCTTCTGGCTCTTGAACCCCAAAATCGGGTGGAGGGTTGGGCTCATCCGGGATCCTCGGCGACCCGATCCAACAAACTTTCACACGGTGCACATACTACAAAAATTCTAGGTGAGTGTTCCTTTTTCTCTTCTCAAAGGTAAAAGTAGATCAGGGACGTATTCTCAAAAGGGTCAGGACTTAATCCAAAACAAGGGATTAAGTAAAGGGAAAAATAGGCTGATGACGATCAGTCGATGATACGTGGTGACCACGTGGAGAATTAATAGATCTACAGGGAGTGGAGAGATGGGGAACAGTCAACAGAAAACAGACAGAGATGGAGACTCAGGAGTGGATTTCACTCAAGGGTGTTATAAGATAATGACTAACAAACATGGGTCTTGGTGGCATGAGGTTGTGAACGCCTTACAACAATTATACTAGGCGTGACCCACATGACAGATGTAATGCAGAGATGGAAAGAATTAAATTATGAAAGACATGGTAGAATCTGTAAGAAACAGTCGATGATACAGGAGCCATTTCTTTACACAATTGGCTCCTGTATCATCCACTGTTTCTACTTCTGTTTTTTCTGAGAGTGATAGATGCGTAAGGGACCGCAAAGGACAAGAGGATGACGATCGCTGTCCGGTCTCTCTCCGCTCTCCTCCTCCCCCTGCTCCTCAAATTGTCGCCGCCGCACTCCCCTTACCACAATCAAAGCCAGGACCTGGACCAGCTGAGGAGAGAAAAGAAACACAAGCTGCACTAACATATTCTGATCTATCGTCAATATCTACACTGCCTCTCCCACCGCCTCCATCTCCACGACTCCTTCAAGTAAAGGGCGAAGAAGCCCTAACTATGGATACAAGAGGAAAAGATAGAAGCAGAGGAAGATCCGCTGCATGAAAGAAAGACAGAGGCAGACACGGACCACAGATGGAAACCAGATCTTCGACCAGAAGACGCCAAGAATCAACATCTGAACATTGTTTGGTAAAAGACCGAACAAATATCAGACGACGGAAATCAAGGGGAGACCCAGATAGGGAGTGATGAAACCGTTGAGTATGATGAAACCGTTGATCCACACGCGGACGAAAAACACGACCCTGACACAGACACTGAATCAGAGAGTGAGAGTGAAGATGGATTTGTGCATTCTCATACGAAGATGGTTGAAGTGGCGGGTCCAGAAGGACCCGCCACAGAGCATGGACCAACAATGACATTTTAGAAGCATCAAAACATCTCCCACCACTGGATGCAGGAGGGCAAGCTTTGGGAGACGCAATTATCCTTTTCTGTAAAGAATTTTGTCCCACAATGTCCGAACTGACACGATTGATGAAATTGAAATTCGGACCCACCAAGATGGCTCGGATGGATGGAAAATGGCCAGCAGACGACCATCGCCGAAAGTCTGACTGGGACCATGCAGACAATGCCCCATATAGACAGAAATTGACACAACTACAGGCTAATCTTGTTTAAGCCTTCCCCACGGTAGTAAATATTGAAAAGATCAGAAACACCAAACAAAAAGACAACGAAGATGTAGAGGATTTTCTGGCTCGTCTCAAAGAAACATTTGAAGCTTGCAGTGGCATGATGCAGTGGCATCTAACGACCCACAAAACCCAGGCCCATACGAAGACTATTTAAAAACTATGTTTCTGGAAGGATTAAAACCAGACCTCTGTAGTCGTGTAAAAACCTCCTGTGTGGGGGTGGGGACTGCCAGCCTGGCCGAAGTAAAAAGACATGCCACACATCAACAAGGACTGATAAAAGCTTCTAGAAAACATAAATCTGATAAACAAAAATTTGACTTCCAACTCTCCTTGATTAAAATGCCTGGGTTACAAACAACCCCGCCTCAAGCCACGAACAGCTGCCACAACATGTAAAAGAAATAGATAAATGGGTTGCATCATGTAGCGCAACAGGACACACAGTTAAAGAACCCTTTACTGAACTATTACCTTGTGTTTGGGATAATACTAAATTCAAACATAATTTCTTAATCACGGACACATGCCCATACAATTTGTAAGGAAGGGCCTTACTATGTAAGTTAGGTGCTAGTTTACAATGCTCAGGGACGGGGGTTGAGGTCTGTTTGAGAATGTATCGTGATTCAGGATGTGATTTGTACATTTATGAATGGCTCACCCCTGAGACCGATGGTTTGTCCCCACTAACTGTAGCTGCACACCTAATGCAGCCAAAACATTCCTTCATGTCACCAAACCACCTGTATTGCACGGTACATATAATCACAGGGCCCAGACCACATTTTTTATTCTGATTGGATGAAAATGCTAATGGACGTACTAAACACTGATTGGTTATATTGGAATAATAAATTCTGTGCCTTGTCAGTAAACTTCACTAACGCACAAAGAGCATTATTTAGCGTTCAGGATGCAGCACCACATATATCACTAGCCAAACCCGTTTCGCATGCATGGAAAGAATTGGGCCCTTTCGTACTCACATGCAAAAACGCTAGAGGGTGGGTAAGCACTGATTCGCCCCCAATGGAGCGATCAGGCGATTTGTTTCGCTTCCTTTTTAGACATACCATCTGCGCACTCCGTTCGGTTGAGGTAATCTCGGAATCTAACCTTGCCCCTCGATGTGCACGTGACCAAGATGTTAATAACCCTGTGGCCGTCCCAAAAGGCCTTGAATCCGTTCCGTCCACATTATGGGCCACTGACAAATATGATGTGGGACTCATTAAGGACTGTGCACCAGTAGTTATCACACCTAAGTCCTCATTCCGTCAAAAGAAACAACAATACCCATTGAAAAAAGAAGCCTTGGACGGAATTTGACCAGTTTTTCAGGCACTGTTACAGAAGGGCATCATTGTTCCTTGCCCAGACTCGCCCGTCCGAATGCTTCTCTTTCCGGTCAAAAAGATTCTTGACAAGGGCCGCCCAAAAGAATGGCGTTTTGTTCAAGATTTACAGGCTGTTAATGACGCTGTACAGGCCCGTGCTCCTAATGTCCCTAATCCATATACTATCCATATATGTGTCAGTGTGTCACCTTCCCTTAGGATTTTTGATTGAGAAAAATGCCCAGGTGCCGGCATCTGCAAAATACTTCACAGTAGTTGATATTTCCAACGCTTTTTTTCAGTGTCCCAGTCCATCCAGATTCTCAGTTCTGGTTCGCGTTCACCTTTCACTCGCTTGTGTCAGGGGTATTGTGAAAGCCCCACTATTTACAATGATGCGTTGCGGGAAAATTTATCCTCACTCCTGCTGTCCGTGGGTGTGGCAATTTTGCAATATGTGGATGACCTCCTACTCTGTGCCCCAATCCGACAGGAGTGTCTTAATAGCACAATAATTCTTTTGAAATTCTTGGCCGACCAAGGCCACAAAGTCAATCCCTCAAAGGTCACAGTAGCAGCCACTCAGGTTTCATTTCTAGGCCATGTGCTTTCAGCAGAAGGGAAAACACTTTCCACTAAACGAATACAAGCCATCCAACAGGTGCCAAAACCAGTCACAAAAAAACAAATGTCTTTTTTGGGAATGACCTCCTACTGTCGTACCTTTATTCCAAATTACGCTGAAATAGAAGCTCCACTCACTCAGTGCATTTATGGTACCCGTATGTCCGCATCTATTAAAGTCACATGGACTCCGGTGGCTAATGATTCCTTTATATAATTGAAAACCGCTTTGCAATGTACTCCAACTCTTGGCCTACCGAACCCAGATAAACCTTTCACTCAGACAGTTGATGAACGACAGGGCACCATGGTTTCAGTCCTTTTACAGGACCATGGAGGCAAACTGCGCCCAGTGGCATACTTCTTGTCAAAACTGGACGCAGTAGCTCGAGGTCTGCCTCCATGCCTTCGCGCTGTGGCTGCAGCTAAAAAAGCAGTCATGGCTTCAAAGGAATTTGTGAGCTTCGCTCCACTTACACTTCTTGTTCCTCATGAGGTTTCCATGATATTATTAGAACAAAAAACGTCTCATCTTTCAGCGGCTCGTTGGCTGCGGTATAATTTTGTTCTTTTACAAATGCCAAATCTCACTGTTAAACGATGTACTACTCTTAACCCAGCTACTTTACTCCCTATCGCAGGTGACGGGGACCCGCACTCTTGCGTGGCGGCGCTGGAACAAGTCTGCACTTCACGTCCTGATTTTACAGGACACAGAATTGCTGAACAGCGATCTCATATTGTTTTAGACGGTTCATCCAGCAAAGAGGCATTGGGCGTCAATAAAATAGGGTGTGCCATAGTAACATTAAATGACATCCTTTTTCAAGAACCACTGCCTTCCTCATACTCTGCACAGGCAGCAGAATTAGTGGCGCTCTCGAAAGCTTGTGCTTTGGCCAAGGGTAAGCGGGTTACCATTTACACAGACTCCCGTTACGCTTTCGGGGTAGTACATGATTTCGGAGCTTTGTTTCCGAAATCATGTTATTTATGACACATGATATTTATGAAGGCAGACGGTAATCCAATCTTAAATCATTCTCTATTAAAAGATTTACTGGATTCACTTCTCTAACCATCTGAGATCGCAGTCTGCATTTCGTGAATGAGGCAATAAAAGCAGTGGAAACATCCCTCCAAACGTCATGGAAACATGACGTCATGGAAACACTGCTCATATCACCCACAGTCTGCAGGGGCTGTGGAAAGAGAAAACCAAACAATAAAACAAAAACTAGCTAAAATATGCGAAGAAACGAATTTTCCATGGCCAAAAGCTCTGCCAATTGTTTTTATGTACATGAGAATGAGAGAAAGAAGAAAGTTGAAATTATCACCTTTCGAAATATTATTTGGAAGGCCTTCACACATGGGCTGGGAACCCAGAGCTGTAATATTGCCTGACTCTACAATGTGTGAACATGATTTTATGTCATATTGTATTGGACTAGATAAGGTGTTATGTTCCATCTCCAAACAGGTGAAAACGGCAGCAGGGAAAGGGGCAGAGGGTCCTCTACACCCGATCAAGCCTGGCGACTACGTGGTCATCAAAGATTTCCGCCGACGCCATTGGAATTAGCGACGGTTCCAGGTGTTGCTGACAACACACACTGGAGTGAAAGTAGCAGAGAAGGTACCGTGGATTCACGCGCAGCACTGCAGAATTGTCCCGGCGCCAACAGGGGAAGACGTATCCCCAGAGGACCAGGACATCCAGGACCTGAACATCTCCCACAACGGTGGCGTTGCCAAATAGCTCAACACAACAACGTGAGAGATCCTATGTGGAATAGACCGGAAACACTCTGTGCCACAAACTCATCTGTCTTGGCGGTAGTTTTCACTCGAGCACAAGGCGAATATCTACATATTAACACAACATCATCTACGGCCTTTGTTCTTGTGGAGACAAGGACTGCTTGTGTTTGAATCTATACAACCAGATTTGTGGAGGCGAATAAACAGGTGGCAATATGCGACTGCTATGTATCCTGGTAATTAGCATAGCTCTTATCTTTTTGGTAAGGGCAAAAGAACTAGCTCTAACAGAAGCAGAAGTGGGAATAACAATAGAATTTGTAGAAGGTCACGCTGCAACATTTACCTGTGACCCCATAGGGGAAGCAGGACCACAATCCAATACTGAGCAATCTCGTTATGAATGGAGTACCGCTATGTACTTTTGCAAAGACCCTTGTATTTGGAGCAACGTGTTAGGGGGAAATGCTGTAGCAATAAGGGCAGGTCTCCAACTCACTAACGAAATGAAACAACTATTGACTGTTACTACGAAATTAGAAAACGGGAAAGTCAAAATAACAGTAAGCTTCCATAATGTCACAAAGGAAGACGAGGGTCGTTATTATTGTGGTTGGTGGACTAGCGGTGCAGACACATTTACAATCAATCTAGATAAATGTTTTGACCCCGACCACTCCAACATTAACGGACATGTTTGCTGAAAGAACAATAGAGGAACAAGAACAGGCATGGTTTGAGAAAACACTACTATTACCTGCAGAGGATAATAGTGGCAATAGTGGCATGCTTGTTTACGATGCGAAGGGAAATCGCGCATGCATGCTCTCAGTATTACAAAAACAAGCCTTAGGAATAGATCAAGAATGTTGGTGGTGTCAAGAACTTAGTCGATTAATGAAGGTTACCCCTTTGAAACGATCTCAGGAAAACGAATTAGCAGGATATATTCCATGTGTCATGCACGAATTGTTACGACTAGCAAATGCTATAGCAAAGAATGTCACCTTAGAGAAGAACAACACGTGCCCATCTATAGCTCACACCCAATGGCCAATTATAGTACCCATAAGGTAGAGCGAAAATGGCACGTGAGACCAGAAGTGGCTGAACATGTATTTGTCAACACTCCCCTGATAGGCAGAACTTAAGCGAAGATACTATCGAAGTAGGTTGGTCTACCTGTCATACAACTATTCAAATAATTAACATTTCTTGTATAGGTCCAAACGGTCAGAACTACACCTGCCCATTCGACAAGAACGATATGATGGACTCCACTGCAGCCTCATTGTGGGTGTGCGGTCAAAACGCCTAGCACTCCCTCCCTGAAAATTTTGCAGGGAGCTGTTACCCGGCGTTGTTAAGTGTAGGCACAACTGTATATGTAGCACAGGACCTGTCAACTGAAGAAAAACGGGTAAAGCGTGACTTGTCAACTATGCCTAAATTTTACCAAGGTACTAAACTATGGGACCCCTGGACTAGCCGTGGGGCGATGACAGGGTGGTCATTAGTTTTGGGAGGGGGCACCGCGGCAGCCCTATTATAGATAAATGGACTTGCCTGGCAAGTGTTAAGGTTGGCCAACGAAACAGAGGAAGCACTATTTGAGATATCAGCAGAACTACATACAATCAGAAAAGCAGTTATTCAAATTAGGTTGGTTTTAGATATGTTAACTGCGGAGAAAGGTGGGGTATGCAAAATGTTGGGAACATCCTGTTGTTTCAGCTTGCCGGATGTTTCAGCAAATGTATCAGATTTATTACAACATATGAAATCCGCTATAGCAACACCACATGACATGTCCTCCTCTTGGGACACCTGGTTACAAGGATTATCGGGGTGGGCTTATTGGGCCATAACAACTGGGGCTCCAGTTGTTATTATTTTATTGTTGGTTTTCATTTTTCCATGTATAATACCTTGCATTACTACGGCGGTACGGGCGTGCATATCATCATCTGTAAGTACCCGCTTAATAGCCCTTACTGTAACTGAACCAAGTGACGACACTCAGGTTATCATAGAAGATGATAGCTAGGAGGAGGATTATGCGTAAAATGGACCTTATGGAATGAAAGAAATAGGGAAAATCTTAAACAGAAGACCTATATTCTTGATGTGATAAATAAGTGTTTTATATGATAAGGTTTGGTTGTCATAAAATGAAAAAGGGGGGGAATGTAAGATGTTTTTCTTTTTAAAGCTGAACTGCAAATAATCCATAAAGCTTGCAATGCAGAGCGTGATCAAGGTTGCATGTCTGAACACAATGCTGCTTGAACACTGTGCTCTCAGATAAGCAAAACAGAGAATTATAAAAGATTATCTTTGTACAGAATGGGAAAACATCTGTGTGCAAAGTGCGTCACTAGGGCGAGGTGAACTAAAAAAGCGCGAGAAACAAATGATTAGTTTTATTATGGAGCAAACCAATCAGTATAATATTGCAAGGTCGTAATAAGAGAATTAATAATATTGTCTTAAACAGCGAGAGAAAACAATTGATGATATTGCAATGTCGTAATAATAATGTGGTCTCGAAGGTTGAATAACAGCATAAAAGCATGGTGAGAAGCGTTTATCGGCACGCTTCTCGGTGCAGCATTGTCTGACTGATGAATGCCTGTTTGTGAATTTGCCTCTCTGAAGAGGGCAAATAAAATTGTCTATTTTATTCTCATGTCGACTCTCTGTCTTTTTTCTGATTAATAGGACTAGAAAGCAAATTTTGAACTACAGTTTTTAACCAGATTGTTTCACAAGATTCTGGAAGGTGGGAGGATGCCTGAGGAATGGAGAAGGAGTGTGCTGGTTCCGATCTTTAAGCATAAGGGAGAAGAGCACTACAGGGGAATTAAGTTGATCAGTCACACCATAAAGTTATGGGAAAGAGTAGTGGAAGCAACAGTATGGTTTCATGCCGAGGAAGAGCACCACAGATGCCTTATTTGCTTTGAGGATGTTGATGGAGAAGTATAGAGAAGGACAGAAGGAATTGCATTGTGTATTTGTGGATTTAGAAAAAGCGTACAACAGAGTGCCAAGAGAGGAGTTGTGTATAAGGGGAATGAAAGTCAATCTTAAACAATCTAAGACAGAGTACATTTGTGTAAAGATGAGGGAGGGCAGTGGAGTGGTGCGGTTACAGGGAGAAGAGGTGGAGAATGTGGAAGAGTTCAGGTACCTGGGGTCAACAGTGCAAAGTAATGGAGAGTGTGTTAGAGAAGTGAAGAAAAGAGTGCAGGCAGGGTGGAGTGGGTGACGAGGATGGACAAGATTAGAAATAAGTTTATTAGAGGGACAGCCCATGTATAATGTTTTGGTGACAAGGTGAGGAAGGCGAGATTGAGATGGTTTGGACATGTGCAGAGGAGGGACATGAATTATATTGGTAGAAGAATGCTGAGGATGGAGCCACCAGGTAGGAGGAAAAGAGGAAGGCCAAGGAGGAAGGTAATTGATGTGGTGAGGGAAGACATGCATGTAGTTGGTGTGAAAGAGGCAGATGTAGAGGACAGGGTGGTATGGAGACGGATGATCCACTGTGGCGACCGCTAATGGGAGCAGCCGAAAGAAGAAGAAGAAGATAAGGGAAAAGTCATTGTTATGTCAAAACATGGTATATCATGAAACCTTTTTCGTTCATTGATTGCACTTTTAAAAATTCTTAATGAAATGATGCTTTTGAATATGAAAATTCATATTTTTACAATAACTTGTAAAAACTTGGTCATTTCACGTTTATCATTGACTTTTTGCACTTTTTAACAGTTTTTCATTAAATGGTGCTTATGAATATGAAAATTCGTATTTTCACAATAACTATGACATTTTTTATGAAAAAGTCATATTTTTGTCAAAACCTGATTTGTACTTTTTTGTGTTTCCTTCAATTATGGAACTTTTTAAAAGTTTTTCCATAGTCATATGATCTATATTTTTACAATTACTCATATTTTCACAGTAAAGGTTAAAATTTTTTTTAATGAAATTATGATTCATGAAAATATGAAATATGAAATTAATAGGTAAACTACTTGTAAACTTTTTACACGTTATTGTGAAATTATGACTTTACATGTTCGTAATCATTATTAACTAAAAACCATTGGAAGTGAAAATATTCATTGCTAAAAGTGATGACAAACAATAATGTCAAAGAAATCAGATTTTCTTAAAAAAAATAAAAAAAAATTTTATTAAAAAGTTTTTATTAAAATATAACATTTTATACTCATAACCATAATTTCACTAAGAAATACAGAAAGGCTATTCAGTCTGCTCCAGCTCTAGGTCTTCTGAATTATGTTAAGCCTTTTCACCTTTATTTGCACGAACGTGGTGGTACGGCTGCGGGTATTCCAGCCCAGGAGGATGTTGACAGATATCGCTCTGTTGCGTATCTTTCCAAATCTTTAGACAACATAGCAAAAAGGTTGCTTGTGTGCAGTGGCTGAACAGAACAGAAGATACTTGCATATTTCTCGGAAGGCAAATTAAGTACAATTTACCAACAAATTTCCCAAACATTTGTGAGTCATGACAATGGGTCTGTCATTTAGAAACATGGCTTTTCAATTACCGCTATTGAAAAAACCTCCCTCTCTCTCTCTCTCTCTCTCTCTCTCTCTCTCTCTCTCTCTCTCTCTCTCTCTCTCTCTCTCTCTCTCTCTCTTTCTCTCTCTCTCTCTCTCTCTCTCTCTCTCTCTCTCTCTCTGATTTCAGCTGGATGTCCCGACAATTGCTGCTCTCATCATTGCCTCCTGGACAGAAATATCTTGCTGTATGTTGAATGATCAACTCAACCCTGCCAAGACAGAACTGCTCATGTTTTCAGCTGACCTAACTTTGGTGTTATTGTTGACACATATATAAATCGCACTGGCCCGATCCTGCAGATTTGCCCTGTACAACATTAAGATCAGACTCTTTTTTTGGAGCCATGCTACAGAACTCCCTGTCCAAGCTCTTGTTCTCGCCAAACTGGACTGTTGTATTGCTCTCTTAGCAGACTTTCCAGCATTTACTACCAAGCCTCTGCAGCTAATCCAGCCTATGGCACTGAGACTGATCTTCAACAAGCTGAAGAGTGCACGTCACTTTTTTATTTTTTTATATAAACTGCTGTGTCGACTGTGTTAGACTAACTTGGATTTGGTATGTTGCTTTGGAGAAAATGTCATTGTAAATGTATAAAGGTATACAGCAATTGCCATTTAATGAATGGTATTTTTGCATGCTTTAACATTTTCTATAATTGGATTGTTCATTTAACTCGATATACAGTGCTTCTGTTCAATTATTAATACTGTGAAATGTGCAGGTTCCTTTTATAAGTACAGAATATACAGTAGAGCTCATTGCTCTACTGTCCAAAAATGTTAAACTGTAATATGTCTGGAAAATGAAACTATTAAGATGTATCTACAGTTTTACATTTTTACAGTTTTTTGCTAGCAATTTAGTAAAATGGTTATTTCGGTAATTTAACGGATTATCTTTGGAAGCCCTGCGGCCAGTCTTTTTACGGTTTATTTTTAAAGATTTAATTTTTTTACAGTGTACCAAGGTCAGAAAAATATGAATTTTCATGAATCATAATTTCATTACAAAATGTTTGACCTTTACCATGAAAATATGAGTAATTGTATAAATCATATAAATTATATGATCATGGAAAACCTTTTAAAAATGTCCATAAGTGAAGGAAAAACAAAAATGTACAAATCATGTTTTGACAAAAATATGATTTTTTTTATATAAAATGTGATAGTTATTGTGAATAACTATAACTTTTATATTCATAAGCACCATTTAATGAAGAACTTTTAAAAACTGCAAAAATTCAATGATAAATGTGAAATTATAAAGTTATTGTGAAAATATGAATGTTCATATTCAAAAGCTTATGTTCATGGAAAACCTTTAAAAAAGTGCCATTAAGAAACAAAAAGTTGGCCATGCAAATATTTTTTTTACAATATCACATTCATTTAAAATGTGATATTGTGAAAATATGAATTTTCATATTTATGAACATCATTTAATGAAAAAACGTTAAAAAGTGTAATATGCAAGCAAGTATAATACCGTTTTTTTTTTTTTTACAGATTTTTTTTTAACAGTGTACTAAGGTCAGAAAAATATAAAGTTTCATGAATCATAATTTCATTAAAACAATTTTGACCTTTACCATGAAAATATGAGTAATTGTAAAAATATAAATCATATGATTATGGAAAAACTTTTAAAAGGTTCCATAAGTAAAGGAAAAACAATAAAGTACAAATCAAATTACATTACATCTTCTCGCGCTTATCCGAGGCCGGGTCGCGGGGGCAGCAGTCTAAGCAGAGATGCCCAGACTTCTCTTTCCCTAGACACTTCTTCCAACTCTTCCGAGGGGACACCGAGGCGTTCCCAGGCCAGCTGGAAGACATAGTCTTCCCGGGAAGGCGTCCAGGAGGCATCCGGAACAGATGCCCGAGCCACCTCAGCTGACCCCTCTCGATGTGGAGGAGCAGCGGCTCTACCCTGAGCTCCTCCCGAGTTACCGAGCTTCTCACCCTATCTCTAAGGGATCGCCCAGCCACCCTGCAGAGAAAGCTCATTTCGGCCGCCTGTATCCGGGATCTTGTCCTTTCGGTCATGACCCAGAGCTCATGACCATAGGTGAGAGTAGGAACGTAGATTGACCGGTAAATCGAGAGTTTCGCCTTGCGGCTCAGCTCTTTCTTCACCACGACAGACCGGTACATCGACCGCATTACTGCAGAAGCTGCACCGATCCGTCTGTCAATTTCCCGTTCCACCCCTCCCTCACTCGTGAACAAAACCCCAAGATACTTAAACTCCTCCACTTGCGGCAGGAACTCTCCTCCAACCTGAAGTGGGCAAGCCACCCTTTTCCTACTGAGGACCATGGCCTCGGATTTGGAGGTGCTGATTCTCATGCCAGCCGCTTCACACTCGGCAGCAAACCGTCCCAGTGCGTGCTGAAGGTCCTGTTCTGATTAAGCAACACGAAGTTCTGATGAAGCCAACACGACAACATCATCTGCAAAGAGCAGAGACGAAATCTTGTTGTCACCAAACCGGACACCCTTAGGCCCCTGGCTGCGCCTAGAAATTCTGTCCATAAAAATTATGAACAGAACCGGTGACAAAGGGCAGCCCTGCCGGAGTCCAACATGCACCGGGAACAAGTCTGACTTACTGCCGGCGATGCGAACCAAGCTCCTGCTTCGTTCGTACAGGGACCGGACAGCCCTTAGTAAAGGGCCCGCGGACCCCATACTCCCGGAGCACCCTCCACAGGCCGCCGCGAGGGATACAGTCGAATGCCTTTTCCAAATCCACAAAACACATGTGGACTGGTTGGGCAAACTCCCATGAACCCTTCAGCACCCTGTAGAGGATATAGAGCTGGTCCAGTGTTCCACGGCCTGGACGAAAACCACACTGTTCCTCCTGAATCCGAGGTTCTACTATCGGCAGTATTCTCCTCTTCAGTACCCTGGCATAGACTTTCCCAGGTAGGCTGAGAAGTGTGATCCCCCTATAGTTGGAACACACCCTCCCCTTCTTAAAAAGTGGGATCACCACCCCGGTCTGCCATTCCAGAGGCACTGTCCCCGACCGCCACGCGATGCTGCAGAGGCATGTCAGCCAAGACAGCCCCACAACATCCAGAGACTTGAGGTACTCAGGGCAGATCTCATCCACCCCCGGTGCCTTGCCACCGAGAAGTTTCTTTACTACCTCGGTGACTTCAGCTTGGGTGATGGACGAGTCCACCTCTGAGCCCTCAGCCTCCGCTTCCTCAATGGAAGACGTGACGGCGGGATTGAGGAGATCCTCGAAATATTCCTTCCACCGTCCGACATCCCCAGTTGAGGTCAAAAGCTCCCCACCTCCACTGTAAACAGCATCGGTAGGACACTGCTTCCCTCTCCTGAGGCGCCGGACGGTTTGCCAGAATCTCTTCGAGGCCAGCCGATAGTCCTTCTCCATGGCCTCACCGAACTCCTCCCAGGCCCGAGTTTTTGCCTCCACAACCACCCGGGCTGCAGTTCGCTTGGCCTGCTGGTACCCGTCAGCTGCCTCAGGAGTCCCACAAGCCATCCAGGCCCGATAGGACTCCTTCTTCAGCTTGACGGCATCCCTTACTTCCGGTTTCCACCACCGGGTTCGGGGATTGCCGCCTCGACAGGCACCGGAGACCTTACGGCCACAGCTCCGAGCGGCCGCTTCGACAATGGAGGTGGAGAACATGGTCCACTCGGACTCAATATCTCCAGCCTCCCTTGGGATCCGGTCAAAGCTCCGCCAGAGGTGGGAGTTGAAGATCTCTCTGACAGGAGACTCGGCCAAACGTTCCCAGCAGACCCTCACAGTACGCTTGGGTCTGCCGAGTCTGTCCAGCTTCCTCCCCCGCCATCGGATCCAACTCACCACCAGGTGGTGATCAGTTGACAGCTCCACCCCCTCTTTACTCGAGTGTCCAAGACATACAGCCGCAGGTCAGATGAACCGACCACAAAGTCGATCATCGACCTACGTCCTAGGGTGTCCTGGTGCCACGTGCACTGATGGACACCCTTATGCTTGAACATGGTGTTCGTTATGAACAAACTGTAACCAGCACAGGAGTCCAATAACTGAACACCACTCGGGTTCAGATCAGGGGGGCCGTTCCTCCCAATCACGCCCCTCCAGGTGTCACGTAGGCATTGAAGTCTCCCAGTAGAACGACGGAGTCCCAAGTCGGAGCACTGTCCAGCACCCTTCCCAGAGACCCCAAGAAGGCCGGGTACTCTACACTGCCGTTTGGCCTGTAGGCACACACGACAGTGAGAGACCTATCCCCGACCCGTAGGCGCAGGGAAACGACCCTCTCATTCACCGGGTAAACTCCAACACATGGCGGCTGAGCTGGGGGGCTATAAGCAAACCCACCCCAACCCGCCGCCTTTCACCATGGGCAACTCCAGAGTGGTGAAGAGGCCATCCTCTTTTGAGGAGTGTGGTTCCAGAGCCCAAGCCGTGCGTAGAGGTGATCCCGACTATCTCTAGTCGGAACCTCTCAACCTCACGCACAATCTCAGGCTCCTTCCCCGCCAGCGAGGTGACATTCCACGATGTCGAGGGCCCCGCCTTTGACTGCTGCCCGATCCTCTCAGCACCGGCCCCTTACGGTCCCTCCTGCAGGTGGTGAGCTCACTGGAAGGCGGCCCCACGTCGCTCCTTCGGGCCGGACCCCGTGGGGGAATGCCTGGCCACCAGACGCTTGCATACGAGCCCCAAACCCGGGCCTGGCTCCAGGGTGGGGCCCCGGCTGCGCCATACCGGGCGACGTCACGGTCCTTAGTATGTTTTTTCTCATAAGGGTTTTTTAAAACCGCTCTTAGTCTGACCCGTCGCCTAGGACCTGTTTGCCTTGGGAGACCCTACCAGGGGCATATAACCCCGGACAACATAGCTCCCTAGGGTCATTCGGGTACTCAAACCCCTCCACCACATTAAGGTGGCAGTTCAAGGAGGGGAGTACAAATCACGTTTTGACAATATCACATTTTATGAAAAAGTCATATTTTTCAGAAATCAATAGTCAAAAAGTCAAAAATATGACTTTTTCATAAAATGTGATAGTTATTGTGAAAATACGAATTTTCATATTCATAAGCACCATTTAATGATAAAATGTTATAAAGTGCAAAAAGTCAATGATAAACGTGAAATGACCAAGTTTTTACAAGTTATTGTAAAAATATGAATTTTCATATTCAAAAGCATCATTTCATCAAGAATTTTTAAAAGTGCAATCAATAAACGAAAAAGGTTTCATGATATACGATGTTTTAACATAAACAATGACTTTTCCCTTATAAATATGAAATTAATAGGTAATTGTAAACTTGTGAACTTTTCACGTTATTGTGAAATTATGACTTTTCATATTCATAAGCATTATTAACTAAAAACCATTGAAAATGAAAATATTCATAGCATAAAGTGATGACAAACAATGGTTTGAAAGAAATCAAATTTTCTTTTATAAAAAATAATTGTTTTTATTAAAATATAACAATTTATACTCAAAAGCAAAATTTCATTAAAAAAAATGTTTACCATTATCATAAAAAATATGAGTAATTTTGAAATTATGAATTTTCATATAGATTAGCATGATTAAAAAAATTACAATAAAAAATTGCAATAAGTGCACGAAATGTGATGAAAAATATGTTTAGACAGAAATATGTTTTTCATAAAAATAGTTATTTAAAAAAATATGAATATTTATATTCATAAGCACAATCAAGTTTGTTAAATTTATTGTGAAAAATATGACTTTTTATTAGCATTTAACTAAAACCCATTAAACTTCAACGCATATGAGAAACAATGGTTTGAAAATGATTTTTTTTAAATAAAATGTGTATTATTTTTATTAAAAAATATAATTTCCTATTTTTGCAGTTTACAACAGTTTTTATGAACTTATGATTATGAATATAAAAAATATTATTTTTTAAATAACTATACAATTTATATGAACAATAACATATTTTGATCAGAAAATGTTTTTTTATGTCATATATCATCATAAATATGTATAAATGAATAAATATAATGGGGAAATGCAAGCTGCGTGTATAATGCGTGCATATACGTGCCTTTCGAAAAACCGCTTTCTCTTCGTCCTAGAAGCCTGAGACTTGCGGAATCGCATTTTCAGCGAATATGAAAGCTCGTCTTTGCCAAATATGTGCTATTGTTATGTTTTCGATTAATTATGGCTTTCCAACACATTTTCATTAAGTTTTTGCATTTTACAACAGTTTTTATGAACTTGTGATTATGAATAAAATTTTTTTTATATTTTTGAAATAACTATAAAATTAATATGAAAAATGTCAAATTTCAATCAGAAAATGTTTTGTTATGTCATGTATCATCATGAACATGTATAAATATTATGGGAAAATGCAAGCTGTTTGTGCATATACGCGCCTTTCGAAAAACCGCTTTCTCTTCGTCCTAGAAGCCTGAGACTTGCGGAATCGCATTTTCAGCAAATATGAAGCTAATTCTTGACAGCACATAGAATATTTTGCCAAATATGTGCTATTGTTACGTTTTTATTAATTATATATTTCCAACACATTTGCATTCAGTTTTTGCATTTTACAACAGTTTTTATGAACTTCTGATTATGAATATGAAAATGTATATTTTTGAAATAACTATAAAATTTATATGAAAAATGTCATATTTCGATCAGAAAATGTTTTGTTTTGTCAAATATCATCATAAACATGTATAAATATTATGGGGAAATGCAAGCTGTTTGTGCATATACGCGCCTTTCGAAAAACCGCTTTCTCTTCGTCCTAGAAGCCTGAGACTTGCGGAATCGCATTTTCAGCAAATATAAAGCTAATTCTTGACAACACGAAGTAGGCTTTGCCAAATATGTGCTATTGTTATGTTCTCGATTAATTATGGCTTTCCAACCCATTTTCATTCAGTTTTTGCATTTTACAACAGTTTTTAAGACCTTATGATTATGAATATGAAAATTTATATTTTTGAAATACCTATAAAATTTATATGAAAAATGTCATATTTCGATCAGAAAATGTTTTGTTTTGTCAAATATCATCATAAACATGTATAAATATTATAGGGAAATGCAAGCTGTTTGTGCATATACGCGCCTTTCGAAAAACCGCTTTCTCTTCGTCCTAGAAGCCAGAGACTTGCGGAATCGCATTTTCAGCGAATATGAAAGCTCATCTTGACAACACGAAGTAGGCTTTGCCAAATATGTGCTATTTTTATGTTTTCAATTTATTATGGCTTTCCATCCCATTTTCATTCAGTTTTTGCATTTTACAGCAGTTTTTATGAAATTATGATTATGAAAAAAAAAAAAGATTTTTGAATAACTGTACACCTTATATGAAAAATGTCATATTTCGATCAGAAAATGTTTTGTTATGTCATGAATCATCAAAACATGTATAAATATTATGGAGAAATGCAAGCTGTTTGTGCATATACGCGCCTTTCAAAAAACCGCTTTCTCTTCGTCCTAGAAGCCTGAGACGTGCGGAATCGCATTTTCAGCAAATATGAAGCTAGTTCTTGACAACACGAAGTAGGCTTTGCCACATATGTGCTATTGTTATGTTTTCGATTAATTATGGCTTTCCAACCCATTTTCATTCAGTTTTTGCATTTTACAACAGTTTTTCTGAACTTATGATTATGAATATGAAAATTTATATTTTTGAACTAACTATAAAATTTATATGAAAAATGTCATATTTCGATCAGAAAATGTTTTGTTATGTCATAATTCATCATAAACATGTATAAATATTATGGAGAAAGCAAGCTGTTTGTGCATATACGCGCCTTTCGAAAAACCGCTTTCTCTTCGTCCTAGAAGCCTGAGACTTGCGGAATTGCATTTTCAGCAAATATGAAGCTGATTCTTGACAACACGAAGTAGGCTTTGCCACATATGTGCTATTGTTATGTTTTCGATTAATTATGGCTTTCCAACCCATTTTCATTCAGTTTTTGCATTTTACAACAGTTTTTATGAACTTATGATTATGAATATGAAAATTTATATTTTTGAAATAACTATACAATTTATATGAAAAATGTCATATTTCGATCAGAAAATGTTTTGTTTTGTCAAATATCATCATGAACATGTATAAATATTATGGGGAAATGCAAGCTGTTTGTGCATATACGCGCCTTTCGAAAAACCGCTTTCTCTTTATCCTAGAAGCCTGAGACTTGCGGAATCGCATTTTCAGCGAATATGAAAGCTCATCTTGAACACACGAAGTAGGCTTTGCCAAATATGTGCTATTGTTATGTTTTCGAATAATTATGGCTTTCCAACACATTTTCATTCAGTTTTTGCATTTTACAACAGTTTTTATGAACTTGTGATTATGAATAAAACAATTTTTATATTTTTGAAATAACTATAAAATTAATATAAAAAATGTCAAATTTCAATCAGAAAATGTTTTGTTATGTCATGTATCATCATGAACATGTATAAATATTATGGGAAAATGCAAGCTGTTTGTGCATATACGCGCCTTTCGAAAAACCGCTTTCTCTTCGTCCTAGAAGCCTGAGACATGCGGAATCGCATTTTCAGCAAATATAAAGCTAATTCTTGACAACACGAAGTAGGCTTTGCCAAATATGTGCTATTGTTATGTATTCGATTAATTATGTCTTTCCAACCCATTTTCATTCAGTTTTTGCATTTTACAACAGTTTTTATGAAATTATGATTATGAAAAAAAAAAAAAAGATTTTTGAAATAACTGTACAATTTATATGAAAAATGTCATATTTCGATCAGAAAATGTTTTGTTATGTCATAATTCATCATAAACATGTTTAAAAATTATGGAGAAATGCAAGCTGTTTGTGCATATACGCGCCTTTCGAAAAACCGCTTTCTCTTCGTCCTAGAAGGCTAAAACTTGCGGAATCGCATTTTCAGCAAATAAAAAGCTAATTCTTGACAACACGAAGTAGGCTTTGCCAAATATGTTCTATTGTTATGTTTTGAATTAATTATGGCTTTCCAACACATTTTCATTCAGTTTTTGCATTTTACAGCAGTTTTTATGAAATTATGATTATAAAATAAAATAATAATAATTTTGAAATAACTGAACAACTTATATGAAAAATGTCATATTTCGATCAGAAAATGTTTTGTTGTGTCATATTTCATCATAAACATGTTTAAAAATTATGGAGAAATGCAAGCTGTTTGTGCATATACGCGCCTTTCGAAAAACCGCTTTCTCTTCGTCCTAGAAGCCTGAGACTTGCGGAATTGCATTTTCAGCAAATATAAAGCTAATTCTTGACAACACGAAGTAGGCTTTGCCAAATAAATGCTATTGTTATGTTTTCGATTAATTATGGCTTTCCAACCCATTTTCATTCAGTTTTTGCATTTTACAGCAGTTTTTATGAAATTATGATTATGAAAAAAAAAATAATTTTAGAAATAACTGTACAATTTATATGAAAAATTTCATATTTCGATCAGAAAATGTTTTGTTATGTCATATTTCATCATAAACATGTTTAAAGAGAAGATTATAGAGAAATGCAAGCTGTTTGTGCATATACGCGCCTTTCGAAAAACCGCTTTCTCTTCGTCCTAGAAGCCTGAGACTTGCGGAATCGCATTTTCAGCAAATATGAAGCTAATTCTTGACAGCACGTAGAATATTTTGCCAAATATGTGCTGTTGTTACGTTTTTATTAATTATATCTTTCCAACCCATTTTAATTCAGTTTTTGCATTTTACAGCAGTTTTTATGAAATTATGAACACTTATTTTAAGAAGAAGTAGGATCATAGGGTGACGTAGAGTGGAGGAAGGTGCACACAGGTGGACTATTTTCTATGCAGGAGATGCAACCTGAAGGAGATTGGAGACTGTTAGGTGTTGGCGGGGGACAGTGTAGCTAGACCGCATCGGATGGTGGTCTGTTGGATGGTTTTGGAGGCGAAGAAGAAGAGGAGGAGCGTGAGGACTGAAAGAAAAATAAAATGGTGGAAACTGAAGGAGGAAGAGTGTAGTGTGAGGTTCAGGGAAGAGGTCAGACAGGGGCTCGGTGGTGTTAAAGAGGTGTTGGATGATTGGGTAACTACTGCAGTTGTGATGAGGGTGGCAGCTAGAAAAGTATTGGTGTGACATCTGGAAATAGAAAGGAAAACAAAGAGACGTGGTGGTGGAATTAGCAAGTGCAAGAGAGCATATGGAGAAAGCGGTTGGCAAAACAGAAGTGGGATTGACAGAGTGATGAGAAACGTAGGCAGGAGTACAAGGAGATGCAGCAGCAGGTAAAGAGGGATGTGGCGAAAGCCATGGAAAAGGCATATGAGGAGCTGTATGAGAGGTTGAACACTAAGGGAAGAGAAAAGGATTTATTCCGATTGGCCAGGCTGAGAGACCGAGCTGGGAAGGATGTACTGCAAGTTAGAGCAATTAAGGATGGAGATGGAAATGTGTTGGCTCGTGAGGAGAGTGTGTTGAGAAGGTGGGGGGAGTATTTTGAGCAGCTGATGAATGAAGAAAATCAGAAAGAGAGAGAAGATTGGATGATGTGGAGTTGGTGAAGCTGGATGTGGATAGGATTAGTAAGGAGGAAGTGGGAGCAGCGATAAAGAGATGAAGAGTGAAAAGTTGGTAGGACCAGACAACATACCTGTAGAAGCGTGGAAATGTTTAGGAGAGATGGCAGTGAAGTTTTGTAAGATGAAATTTTTACATTAATATTATAATATTGTTTAATTATATGTATTTCGTTATAATCAGTGTATGTATGAAGTTTTTCTTTTCAAAGCTGAACTGCAAACAATCCATAAAGCTTGCAATGTAGAGCGTGATCAAGGTTGCATGTCTGAACACAATGCTCTTGATCGGGGACTGTGCTCTCAGATAAGCAAAACAGAGAAAGATAAAAGATTATCTTTGTACAGAATGGGAAAACATCTGTGTGCAAAGTGCGTAACTAGGGCAAAGTGAACTAAAAAAGCGCGAGAAACAAATTATTAGTTTTATTATGGAGCAAAACAATCAGTATAATATTGCAATGTCGTAATAATAATGTGGTCTCGAAGGTTGAATAACAGCATAAAAGCATGGTGGGAAGCGTTTATCGGCACACTTCTCGGTGCAGCATTGTCTGACTGATGAACGCCTGTTTGCTCTCTGCAGAGGGCAAATAAAATTGTCTATTTTATTCTCATGTCGACTCTATGTCTCTTTTCTGATTAATAGGACTAGAAAGCAAATTTTTAACTACAATCTGGCGACGAGGATGGGATCGGCTAGCTGAGGATTCCTGGTCGAAGCAACAGACTGATCATCCCAAGACAAAATCGTCTTCTGGCTCTTGAACCCCAAAATCGGGTGGAGGGTTGGGCTCATCCGGGATCCTCGGCGACCCGATCCAACAAACTTTCACACGGTGCACATACTACAAAAATTCTAGGTGAGTGTTCCTTTTTCTCTTCTCAAAGGTAAAAGTAGATCAGGGACGTATTCTCAAAAGGGTCAGGACTTAATCCAAAACAAGGGATTAAGTAAAGGGAAAAATAGGCTGATGACGATCAGTCGATGATACGTGGTGACCACGTGGAGAATTAATAGATCTACAGGGAGTGGAGAGATGGGGAACAGTCAACAGAAAACAGACAGAGATGGAGACTCAGGAGTGGATTTCACTCAAGGGTGTTATAAGATAATGACTAACAAACATGGGTCTTGGTGGCATGAGGTTGTGAACGCCTTACAACAATTATACTAGGCGTGACCCACATGACAGATGTAATGCAGAGATGGAAAGAATTAAATTATGAAAGACATGGTAGAATCTGTAAGAAACAGTCGATGATACAGGAGCCATTTCTTTACACAATTGGCTCCTGTATCATCCACTGTTTCTACTTCTGTTTTTTCTGAGAGTGATAGATGCGTAAGGGACCGCAAAGGACAAGAGGATGACGATCGCTGTCCGGTCTCTCTCCGCTCTCCTCCTCCCCCTGCTCCTCAAATTGTCGCCGCCGCACTCCCCTTACCACAATCAAAGCCAGGACCTGGACCAGCTGAGGAGAGAAAAGAAACACAAGCTGCACTAACATATTCTGATCTATCGTCAATATCTACACTGCCTCTCCCACCGCCTCCATCTCCACGACTCCTTCAAGTAAAGGGCGAAGAAGCCCTAACTATGGATACAAGAGGAAAAGATAGAAGCAGAGGAAGATCCGCTGCATGAAAGAAAGACAGAGGCAGACACGGACCACAGATGGAAACCAGATCTTCGACCAGAAGACGCCAAGAATCAACATCTGAACATTGTTTGGTAAAAGACCGAACAAATATCAGACGACGGAAATCAAGGGGAGACCCAGATAGGGAGTGATGAAACCGTTGAGTATGATGAAACCGTTGATCCACACGCGGACGAAAAACACGACCCTGACACAGACACTGAATCAGAGAGTGAGAGTGAAGATGGATTTGTGCATTCTCATACGAAGATGGTTGAAGTGGCGGGTCCAGAAGGACCCGCCACAGAGCATGGACCAACAATGACATTTTAGAAGCATCAAAACATCTCCCACCACTGGATGCAGGAGGGCAAGCTTTGGGAGACGCAATTATCCTTTTCTGTAAAGAATTTTGTCCCACAATGTCCGAACTGACACGATTGATGAAATTGAAATTCGGACCCACCAAGATGGCTCGGATGGATGGAAAATGGCCAGCAGACGACCATCGCCGAAAGTCTGACTGGGACCATGCAGACAATGCCCCATATAGACAGAAATTGACACAACTACAGGCTAATCTTGTTTAAGCCTTCCCCACGGTAGTAAATATTGAAAAGATCAGAAACACCAAACAAAAAGACAACGAAGATGTAGAGGATTTTCTGGCTCGTCTCAAAGAAACATTTGAAGCTTGCAGTGGCATGATGCAGTGGCATCTAACGACCCACAAAACCCAGGCCCATACGAAGACTATTTAAAAACTATGTTTCTGGAAGGATTAAAACCAGACCTCTGTAGTCGTGTAAAAACCTCCTGTGTGGGGGTGGGGACTGCCAGCCTGGCCGAAGTAAAAAGACATGCCACACATCAACAAGGACTGATAAAAGCTTCTAGAAAACATAAATCTGATAAACAAAAATTTGACTTCCAACTCTCCTTGATTAAAATGCCTGGGTTACAAACAACCCCGCCTCAAGCCACGAACAGCTGCCACAACATGTAAAAGAAATAGATAAATGGGTTGCATCATGTAGCGCAACAGGACACACAGTTAAAGAACCCTTTACTGAACTATTACCTTGTGTTTGGGATAATACTAAATTCAAACATAATTTCTTAATCACGGACACATGCCCATACAATTTGTAAGGAAGGGCCTTACTATGTAAGTTAGGTGCTAGTTTACAATGCTCAGGGACGGGGGTTGAGGTCTGTTTGAGAATGTATCGTGATTCAGGATGTGATTTGTACATTTATGAATGGCTCACCCCTGAGACCGATGGTTTGTCCCCACTAACTGTAGCTGCACACCTAATGCAGCCAAAACATTCCTTCATGTCACCAAACCACCTGTATTGCACGGTACATATAATCACAGGGCCCAGACCACATTTTTTATTCTGATTGGATGAAAATGCTAATGGACGTACTAAACACTGATTGGTTATATTGGAATAATAAATTCTGTGCCTTGTCAGTAAACTTCACTAACGCACAAAGAGCATTATTTAGCGTTCAGGATGCAGCACCACATATATCACTAGCCAAACCCGTTTCGCATGCATGGAAAGAATTGGGCCCTTTCGTACTCACATGCAAAAACGCTAGAGGGTGGGTAAGCACTGATTCGCCCCCAATGGAGCGATCAGGCGATTTGTTTCGCTTCCTTTTTAGACATACCATCTGCGCACTCCGTTCGGTTGAGGTAATCTCGGAATCTAACCTTGCCCCTCGATGTGCACGTGACCAAGATGTTAATAACCCTGTGGCCGTCCCAAAAGGCCTTGAATCCGTTCCGTCCACATTATGGGCCACTGACAAATATGATGTGGGACTCATTAAGGACTGTGCACCAGTAGTTATCACACCTAAGTCCTCATTCCGTCAAAAGAAACAACAATACCCATTGAAAAAAGAAGCCTTGGACGGAATTTGACCAGTTTTTCAGGCACTGTTACAGAAGGGCATCATTGTTCCTTGCCCAGACTCGCCCGTCCGAATGCTTCTCTTTCCGGTCAAAAAGATTCTTGACAAGGGCCGCCCAATAGAATGGCGTTTTGTTCAAGATTTACAGGCTGTTAATGACGCTGTACAGGCCCGTGCTCCTAATGTCCCTAATCCATATACTATCCATATATGTGTCAGTGTGTCACCTTCCCTTAGGATTTTTGATTGAGAAAAATGCCCAGGTGCCGGCATCTGCAAAATACTTCACAGTAGTTGATATTTCCAACGCTTTTTTTCAGTGTCCCAGTCCATCCAGATTCTCAGTTCTGGTTCGCGTTCACCTTTCACTCGCTTGTGTCAGGGGTATTGTGAAAGCCCCACTATTTACAATGATGCGTTGCGGGAAAATTTATCCTCACTCCTGCTGTCCGTGGGTGTGGCAATTTTGCAATATGTGGATGACCTCCTACTCTGTGCCCCAATCCGACAGGAGTGTCTTAATAGCACAATAATTCTTTTGAAATTCTTGGCCGACCAAGGCCACAAAGTCAATCCCTCAAAGGTCACAGTAGCAGCCACTCAGGTTTCATTTCTAGGCCATGTGCTTTCAGCAGAAGGGAAAACACTTTCCACTAAACGAATACAAGCCATCCAACAGGTGCCAAAACCAGTCACAAAAAAACAAATGTCTTTTTTGGGAATGACCTCCTACTGTCGTACCTTTATTCCAAATTACGCTGAAATAGAAGCTCCACTCACTCAGTGCATTTATGGTACCCGTATGTCCGCATCTATTAAAGTCACATGGACTCCGGTGGCTAATGATTCCTTTATATAATTGAAAACCGCTTTGCAATGTACTCCAACTCTTGGCCTACCGAACCCAGATAAACCTTTCACTCAGACAGTTGATGAACGACAGGGCACCATGGTTTCAGTCCTTTTACAGGACCATGGAGGCAAACTGCGCCCAGTGGCATACTTCTTGTCAAAACTGGACGCAGTAGCTCGAGGTCTGCCTCCATGCCTTCGCGCTGTGGCTGCAGCTAAAAAAGCAGTCATGGCTTCAAAGGAATTTGTGAGCTTCGCTCCACTTACACTTCTTGTTCCTCATGAGGTTTCCATGATATTATTAGAACAAAAAACGTCTCATCTTTCAGCGGCTCGTTGGCTGCGGTATAATTTTGTTCTTTTACAAATGCCAAATCTCACTGTTAAACGATGTACTACTCTTAACCCAGCTACTTTACTCCCTATCGCAGGTGACGGGGACCCGCACTCTTGCGTGGCGGCGCTGGAACAAGTCTGCACTTCACGTCCTGATTTTACAGGACACAGAATTGCTGAACAGCGATCTCATATTGTTTTAGACGGTTCATCCAGCAAAGAGGCATTGGGCGTCAATAAAATAGGGTGTGCCATAGTAACATTAAATGACATCCTTTTTCAAGAACCACTGCCTTCCTCATACTCTGCACAGGCAGCAGAATTAGTGGCGCTCTCGAAAGCTTGTGCTTTGGCCAAGGGTAAGCGGGTTACCATTTACACAGACTCCCGTTACGCTTTCGGGGTAGTACATGATTTCGGAGCTTTGTTTCCGAAATCATGTTATTTATGACACATGATATTTATGAAGGCAGACGGTAATCCAATCTTAAATCATTCTCTATTAAAAGATTTACTGGATTCACTTCTCTAACCATCTGAGATCGCAGTCTGCATTTCGTGAATGAGGCAATAAAAGCAGTGGAAACATCCCTCCAAACGTCATGGAAACATGACGTCATGGAAACACTGCTCATATCACCCACAGTCTGCAGGGGCTGTGGAAAGAGAAAACCAAACAATAAAACAAAAACTAGCTAAAATATGCGAAGAAACGAATTTTCCATGGCCAAAAGCTCTGCCAATTGTTTTTATGTACATGAGAATGAGAGAAAGAAGAAAGTTGAAATTATCACCTTTCGAAATATTATTTGGAAGGCCTTCACACATGGGCTGGGAACCCAGAGCTGTAATATTGCCTGACTCTACAATGTGTGAACATGATTTTATGTCATATTGTATTGGACTAGATAAGGTGTTATGTTCCATCTCCAAACAGGTGAAAACGGCAGCAGGGAAAGGGGCAGAGGGTCCTCTACACCCGATCAAGCCTGGCGACTACGTGGTCATCAAAGATTTCCGCCGACGCCATTGGAATTAGCGACGGTTCCAGGTGTTGCTGACAACACACACTGGAGTGAAAGTAGCAGAGAAGGTACCGTGGATTCACGCGCAGCACTGCAGAATTGTCCCGGCGCCAACAGGGGAAGACGTATCCCCAGAGGACCAGGACATCCAGGACCTGAACATCTCCCACAACGGTGGCGTTGCCAAATAGCTCAACACAACAACGTGAGAGATCCTATGTGGAATAGACCGGAAACACTCTGTGCCACAAACGCATCTGTCTTGGCGGTAGTTTTCACTCGAGCACAAGGCGAATATCTACATATTAACACAACATCATCTACGGCCTTTGTTCTTGTGGAGACAAGGACTGCTTGTGTTTGAATCTATACAACCAGATTTGTGGGGGCGAATAAACAGGTGGCAATATGCGACTGCTATGTATCCTGGTAATTAGCATAGCTCTTATCTTTTTGGTAAGGGCAAAAGAACTAGCTCTAACAGAAGCAGAAGTGGGAATAACAATAGAATTTGTAGAAGGTCACGCTGCAACATTTACCTGTGACCCCATAGGGGAAGCAGGACCACAATCCAATACTGAGCAATCTCGTTATGAATGGAGTACCGCTATGTACTTTTGCAAAGACCCTTGTATTTGGAGCAACGTGTTAGGGGGAAATGCTGTAGCAATAAGGGCAGGTCTCCAACTCACTAACGAAATGAAACAACTATTGACTGTTACTACGAAATTAGAAAACGGGAAAGTCAAAATAACAGTAAGCTTCCATAATGTCACAAAGGAAGACGAGGGTCGTTATTATTGTGGTTGGTGGACTAGCGGTGCAGACACATTTACAATCAATCTAGATAAATGTTTTGACCCCGACCACTCCAACATTAACGGACATGTTTGCTGAAAGAACAATAGAGGAACAAGAACAGGCATGGTTTGAGAAAACACTACTATTACCTGCAGAGGATAATAGTGGCAATAGTGGCATGCTTGTTTACGATGCGAAGGGAAATCGCGCATGCATGCTCTCAGTATTACAAAAACAAGCCTTAGGAATAGATCAAGAATGTTGGTGGTGTCAAGAACTTAGTCGATTAATGAAGGTTACCCCTTTGAAACGATCTCAGGAAAACGAATTAGCAGGATATATTCCATGTGTCATGCACGAATTGTTACGACTAGCAAATGCTATAGCAAAGAATGTCACCTTAGAGAAGAACAACACGTGCCCATCTATAGCTCACACCCAATGGCCAATTATAGTACCCATAAGGTAGAGCGAAAATGGCACGTGAGACCAGAAGTGGCTGAACATGTATTTGTCAACACTCCCCTGATAGGCAGAACTTAAGCGAAGATACTATCGAAGTAGGTTGGTCTACCTGTCATACAACTATTCAAATAATTAACATTTCTTGTATAGGTCCAAACGGTCAGAACTACACCTGCCCATTCGACAAGAACGATATGATGGACTCCACTGCAGCCTCATTGTGGGTGTGCGGTCAAAACGCCTAGCACTCCCTCCCTGAAAATTTTGCAGGGAGCTGTTACCCGGCGTTGTTAAGTGTAGGCACAACTGTATATGTAGCACAGGACCTGTCAACTGAAGAAAAACGGGTAAAGCGTGACTTGTCAACTATGCCTAAATTTTACCAAGGTACTAAACTATGGGACCCCTGGACTAGCCGTGGGGCGATGACAGGGTGGTCATTAGTTTTGGGAGGGGGCACCGCGGCAGCCCTATTATAGATAAATGGACTTGCCTGGCAAGTGTTAAGGTTGGCCAACGAAACAGAGGAAGCACTATTTGAGATATCAGCAGAACTACATACAATCAGAAAAGCAGTTATTCAAATTAGGTTGGTTTTAGATATGTTAACTGCGGAGAAAGGTGGGGTATGCAAAATGTTGGGAACATCCTGTTGTTTCAGCTTGCCGGATGTTTCAGCAAATGTATCAGATTTATTACAACATATGAAATCCGCTATAGCAACACCACATGACATGTCCTCCTCTTGGGACACCTGGTTACAAGGATTATCGGGGTGGGCTTATTGGGCCATAACAACTGGGGCTCCAGTTGTTATTATTTTATTGTTGGTTTTCATTTTTCCATGTATAATACCTTGCATTACTACGGCGGTACGGGCGTGCATATCATCATCTGTAAGTACCCGCTTAATAGCCCTTACTGTAACTGAACCAAGTGACGACACTCAGGTTATCATAGAAGATGATAGCTAGGAGGAGGATTATGCGTAAAATGGACCTTATGGAATGAAAGAAATAGGGAAAATCTTAAACAGAAGACCTATATTCTTGATGTGATAAATAAGTGTTTTATATGATAAGGTTTGGTTGTCATAAAATGAAAAAGGGGGGGAATGTAAGATGTTTTTCTTTTTAAAGCTGAACTGCAAATAATCCATAAAGCTTGCAATGCAGAGCGTGATCAAGGTTGCATGTCTGAACACAATGCTGCTTGAACACTGTGCTCTCAGATAAGCAAAACAGAGAATTATAAAAGATTATCTTTGTACAGAATGGGAAAACATCTGTGTGCAAAGTGCGTCACTAGGGCGAGGTGAACTAAAAAAGCGCGAGAAACAAATGATTAGTTTTATTATGGAGCAAACCAATCAGTATAATATTGCAAGGTCGTAATAAGAGAATTAATAATATTGTCTTAAACAGCGAGAGAAAACAATTGATGATATTGCAATGTCGTAATAATAATGTGGTCTCGAAGGTTGAATAACAGCATAAAAGCATGGTGAGAAGCGTTTATCGGCACGCTTCTCGGTGCAGCATTGTCTGACTGATGAATGCCTGTTTGTGAATTTGCCTCTCTGAAGAGGGCAAATAAAATTGTCTATTTTATTCTCATGTCGACTCTCTGTCTTTTTTCTGATTAATAGGACTAGAAAGCAAATTTTGAACTACAGTTTTTAACCAGATTGTTTCACAAGATTCTGGAAGGTGGGAGGATGCCTGAGGAATGGAGAAGGAGTGTGCTGGTTCCGATCTTTAAGCATAAGGGAGAAGAGCACTACAGGGGAATTAAGTTGATCAGTCACACCATAAAGTTATGGGAAAGAGTAGTGGAAGCAACAGTATGGTTTCATGCCGAGGAAGAGCACCACAGATGCCTTATTTGCTTTGAGGATGTTGATGGAGAAGTATAGAGAAGGACAGAAGGAATTGCATTGTGTATTTGTGGATTTAGAAAAAGCGTACAACAGAGTGCCAAGAGAGGAGTTGTGTATAAGGGGAATGAAAGTCAATCTTAAACAATCTAAGACAGAGTACATTTGTGTAAAGATGAGGGAGGGCAGTGGAGTGGTGTGGTTACAGGGAGAAGAGGTGGAGAATGTGGAAGAGTTCAGGTACCTGGGGTCAACAGTGCAAAGTAATGGAGAGTGTGTTAGAGAAGTGAAGAAAAGAGTGCAGGCAGGGTGGAGTGGGTGACGAGGATGGACAAGATTAGAAATAAGTTTATTAGAGGGACAGCCCATGTATAATGTTTTGGTGACAAGGTGAGGAAGGCGAGATTGAGATGGTTTGGACATGTGCAGAGGAGGGACATGAATTATATTGGTAGAAGAATGCTGAGGATGGAGCCACCAGGTAGGAGGAAAAGAGGAAGGCCAAGGAGGAAGGTAATTGATGTGGTGAGGGAAGACATGCATGTAGTTGGTGTGAAAGAGGCAGATGTAGAGGACAGGGTGGTATGGAGACGGATGATCCACTGTGGCGACCGCTAATGGGAGCAGCCGAAAGAAGAAGAAGAAGATAAGGGAAAAGTCATTGTTATGTCAAAACATGGTATATCATGAAACCTTTTTCGTTCATTGATTGCACTTTTAAAAATTCTTAATGAAATGATGCTTTTGAATATGAAAATTCATATTTTTACAATAACTTGTAAAAACTTGGTCATTTCACGTTTATCATTGACTTTTTGCACTTTTTAACAGTTTTTCATTAAATGGTGCTTATTAATATGAAAATTCGTATTTTCACAATAACTATGACATTTTTTATGAAAAAGTCATATTTTTGTCAAAACCTGATTTGTACTTTTTTGTGTTTCCTTCAATTATGGAACTTTTTAAAAGTTTTTCCATAGTCATATGATCTATATTTTTACAATTACTCATATTTTCACAGTAAAGGTTAAAAAATTTTTTAATGAAATTATGATTCATGAAAATATGAAATATGAAATTAATAGGTAAACTACTTGTAAACTTTTTACACGTTATTGTGAAATTATGACTTTACATGTTCGTAATCATTATTAACTAAAAACCATTGGAAGTGAAAATATTCATTGCAAAAAGTGATGACAAACAATAATGTCAAAGAAATCAGATTTTCTTAAAAAAAATAAAAAAAAATTTTATTAAAAAGTTTTTATTAAAATATAACATTTTATACTCATAACCATAATTTCACTAAGAAATACAGAAAGGCTATTCAGTCTGCTCCAGCTCTAGGTCTTCTGAATTATGTTAAGCCTTTTCACCTTTATTTGCACGAACGTGGTGGTACGGCTGCGGGTATTCCAGCCCAGGAGGATGTTGACAGATATCGCTCTGTTGCGTATCTTTCCAAATCTTTAGACAACATAGCAAAAAGGTTGCTTGTGTGCAGTGGCTGAACAGAACAGAAGATACTTGCATATTTCTCGGAAGGCAAATTAAGTACAATTTACCAACAAATTTCCCAAACATTTGTGAGTCATGACAATGGGTCTGTCATTTAGAAACATGGCTTTTCAATTACCGCTATTGAAAAAACCTCCCTCTCTCTCTCTCTCTCTCTCTCTCTCTCTCTCTCTCTCTCTCTCTCTCTCTCTCTCTCTCTCTCTCTCTCTCTCTCTCTCTCTCTCTCTCTCTCTCTCTCTCTCTCTCTCTCTCTCTCTGATTTCAGCTGGATGTCCCGACAATTGCTGCTCTCATCATTGCCTCCTGGACAGAAATATCTTGCTGTATGTTGAATGATCAACTCAACCCTGCCAAGACAGAACTGCTCATGTTTTCAGCTGACCTAACTTTGGTGTTATTGTTGACACATATATAAATCGCACTGGCCCGATCCTGCAGATTTGCCCTGTACAACATTAAGATCAGACTCTTTTTTTGGAGCCATGCTACAGAACTCCCTGTCCAAGCTCTTGTTCTCGCCAAACTGGACTGTTGTATTGCTCTCTTAGCAGACTTTCCAGCATTTACTACCAAGCCTCTGCAGCTAATCCAGCCTATGGCACTGAGACTGATCTTCAACAAGCTGAAGAGTGCACGTCACTTTTTTATTTTTTTATATAAACTGCTGTGTCGACTGTGTTAGACTAACTTGGATTTGGTATGTTGCTTTGGAGAAAATGTAATTGTAAATGTATAAAGGTATACAGCAATTGCCATTTAATGAATGGTATTTTTGCATGCTTTAACATTTTCTATAATTGGATTGTTCATTTAACTCGATATACAGTGCTTCTGTTCAATTATTAATACTGTGAAATGTGCAGGTTCCTTTTATAAGTACAGAATATACAGTAGAGCTCATTGCTCTACTGTCCAAAAATGTTAAACTGTAATATGTCTGGAAAATGAAACTATTAAGATGTATCTACAGTTTTACATTTTTACAGTTTTTTGCTAGCAATTTAGTAAAATGGTTATTTCGGTAATTTAACGGATTATCTTTGGAAGCCCTGCGGCCAGTCTTTTTACGGTTTATTTTTAAAGATTTAATTTTTTTACAGTGTACCAAGGTCAGAAAAATATGAATTTTCATGAATCATAATTTCATTACAAAATGTTTGACCTTTACCATGAAAATATGAGTAATTGTATAAATCATATAAATTATATGATCATGGAAAACCTTTTAAAAATGTCCATAAGTGAAGGAAAAACAAAAATGTACAAATCATGTTTTGACAAAAATATGATTTTTTTTATATAAAATGTGATAGTTATTGTGAATAACTATAACTTTTATATTCATAAGCACCATTTAATGAAGAACTTTTAAAAACTGCAAAAATTCAATGATAAATGTGAAATTATAAAGTTATTGTGAAAATATGAATGTTCATATTCAAAAGCTTATGTTCATGGAAAACCTTTAAAAAAGTGCCATTAAGAAACAAAAAGTTGGCCATGCAAATATTTTTTTTACAATATCACATTCATTTAAAATGTGATATTGTGAAAATATGAATTTTCATATTTATGAACATCATTTAATGAAAAAACGTTAAAAAGTGTAATATGCAAGCAAGTATAATACCGTTTTTTTTTTTTTACAGATTTTTTTTTAACAGTGTACTAAGGTCAGAAAAATATAAAGTTTCATGAATCATAATTTCATTAAAACAATTTTGACCTTTACCATGAAAATATGAGTAATTGTAAAAATATAAATCATATGATTATGGAAAAACTTTTAAAAGGTTCCATAAGTAAAGGAAAAACAATAAAGTACAAATCAAATTACATTACATCTTCTCCCGCTTATCCGAGGCCGGGTCGCGGGGGCAGCAGTCTAAGCAGAGATGCCCAGACTTCTCTTTCCCTAGACACTTCTTCCAACTCTTCCGAGGGGACACCGAGGCGTTCCCAGGCCAGCTGGAAGACATAGTCTTCCCGGGAAGGCGTCCAGGAGGCATCCGGAACAGATGCCCGAGCCACCTCAGCTGACCCCTCTCGATGTGGAGGAGCAGCGGCTCTACCCTGAGCTCCTCCCGAGTTACCGAGCTTCTCACCCTATCTCTAAGGGATCGCCCAGCCACCCTGCAGAGAAAGCTCATTTCGGCCGCCTGTATCCGGGATCTTGTCCTTTCGGTCATGACCCAGAGCTCATGACCATAGGTGAGAGTAGGAACGTAGATTGACCGGTAAATCGAGAGTTTCGCCTTGCGGCTCAGCTCTTTCTTCACCACGACAGACCGGTACATCGACCGCATTACTGCAGAAGCTGCACCGATCCGTCTGTCAATTTCCCGTTCCACCCCTCCCTCACTCGTGAACAAAACCCCAAGATACTTAAACTCCTCCACTTGCGGCAGGAACTCTCCTCCAACCTGAAGTGGGCAAGCCACCCTTTTCCTACTGAGGACCATGGCCTCGGATTTGGAGGTGCTGATTCTCATGCCAGCCGCTTCACACTCGGCAGCAAACCGTCCCAGTGCGTGCTGAAGGTCCTGTTCTGATTAAGCAACACGAAGTTCTGATGAAGCCAACACAACAACATCATCTGCAAAGAGCAGAGACGAAATCTTGTTGTCACCAAACCGGACACCCTTAGGCCCCTGGCTGCGCCTAGAAATTCTGTCCATAAAAATTATGAACAGAACCGGTGACAAAGGGCAGCCCTGCCGGAGTCCAACATGCACCGGGAACAAGTCTGACTTACTGCCGGCGATGCGAACCAAGCTCCTGCTTCGTTCGTACAGGGACCGGACAGCCCTTAGTAAAGGGCCCGCGGACCCCATACTCCCGGAGCACCCTCCACAGGCCGCCGCGAGGGATACAGTCGAATGCCTTTTCCAAATCCACAAAACACATGTGGACTGGTTGGGCAAACTCCCATGAACCCTTCAGCACCCTGTAGAGGATATAGAGCTGGTCCAGTGTTCCACGGCCTGGACGAAAACCACACTGTTCCTCCTGAATCCGAGGTTCTACTATCGGCAGTATTCTCCTCTTCAGTACCCTGGCATAGACTTTCCCAGGTAGGCTGAGAAGTGTGATCCCCCTATAGTTGGAACACACCCTCCCCTTCTTAAAAAGTGGGATCACCACCCCGGTCTGCCATTCCAGAGGCACTGTCCCCGACCGCCACGCGATGCTGCAGAGGCATGTCAGCCAAGACAGCCCCACAACATCCAGAGACTTGAGGTACTCAGGGCAGATCTCATCCACCCCCGGTGCCTTGCCACCGAGAAGTTTCTTTACTACCTCGGTGACTTCAGCTTGGGTGATGGACGAGTCCACCTCTGAGCCCTCAGCCTCCGCTTCCTCAATGGAAGACGTGACGGCGGGATTGAGGAGATCCTCGAAATATTCCTTCCACCGTCCGACATCCCCAGTTGAGGTCAAAAGCTCCCCACCTCCACTGTAAACAGCATCGGTAGGGCACTGCTTCCCTCTCCTGAGGCGCCGGACGGTTTGCCAGAATCTCTTCGAGGCCAGCCGATAGTCCTTCTCCATGGCCTCACCGAACTCCTCCCAGGCCCGAGTTTTTGCCTCCACAACCACCCGGGCTGCAGTTCGCTTGGCCTGCTGGTACCCGTCAGCTGCCTCAGGAGTCCCACAAGCCATCCAGGCCCGATAGGACTCCTTCTTCAGCTTGACGGCATCCCTTACTTCCGGTTTCCACCACCGGGTTCGGGGATTGCCGCCTCGACAGGCACCGGAGACCTTACGGCCACAGCTCCGAGCGGCCGCTTCGACAATGGAGGTGGAGAACATGGTCCACTCGGACTCAATATCTCCAGCCTCCCTTGGGATCCGGTCAAAGCTCCGCCAGAGGTGGGAGTTGAAGATCTCTCTGACAGGAGACTCGGCCAAACGTTCCCAGCAGACCCTCACAGTACGCTTGGGTCTGCCGAGTCTGTCCAGCTTCCTCCCCCGCCATCGGATCCAACTCACCACCAGGTGGTGATCAGTTGACAGCTCCACCCCCTCTTTACTCGAGTGTCCAAGACATACGGCCGCAGGTCAGATGAACCGACCACAAAGTCGATCATCGACCTACGTCCTAGGGTGTCCTGGTGCCACGTGCACTGATGGACACCCTTATGCTTGAACATGGTGTTCGTTATGGACAAACTGTAACCAGCACAGGAGTCCAATAACTGAACACCACTCGGGTTCAGATCAGGGGGGCCGTTCCTCCCAATCACGCCCCTCCAGGTGTCACGTAGGCATTGAAGTCTCCCAGTAGAACGACGGAGTCCCAAGTCGGAGCACTGTCCAGCACCCTTCCCAGAGACCCCAAGAAGGCCGGGTACTCTACACTGCCGTTTGGCCTGTAGGCACACACGACAGTGAGAGACCTATCCCCGACCCGTAGGCGCAGGGAAACGACCCTCTCATTCACCGGGTAAACTCCAACACATGGCGGCTGAGCTGGGGGGCTATAAGCAAACCCACCCCAACCCGCCGCCTTTCACCATGGGCAACTCCAGAGTGGTGAAGAGGCCATCCTCTTTTGAGGAGTGTGGTTCCAGAGCCCAAGCCGTGCGTAGAGGTGATCCCGACTATCTCTAGTCGGAACCTCTCAACCTCACGCACAATCTCAGGCTCCTTCCCCGCCAGCGAGGTGACATTCCACGATGTCGAGGGCCCCGCCTTTGACTGCTGCCCGATCCTCTCAGCACCGGCCCCTTACGGTCCCTCCTGCAGGTGGTGAGCTCACTGGAAGGCGGCCCCACATCGCTCCTTCGGGCCGGACCCCGTGGGGGAATGCCTGGCCACCAGACGCTTGCATACGAGCCCCAAACCCGGGCCTGGCTCCAGGGTGGGGCCCCGGCTGCGCCATACCGGGCGACGTCACGGTCCTTAGTATGTTTTTTCTCATAAGGGTTTTTTAAAACCGCTCTTAGTCTGACCCGTCGCCTAGGACCTGTTTGCCTTGGGAGACCCTACCAGGGGCATATAACCCCGGACAACATAGCTCCCTAGGGTCATTCGGGTACTCAAACCCCTCCACCACATTAAGGTGGCAGTTCAAGGAGGGGAGTACAAATCACGTTTTGACAATATCACATTTTATGAAAAAGTCATATTTTTCAGAAATCAATAGTCAAAAAGTCAAAAATATGACTTTTTCATAAAATGTGATAGTTATTGTGAAAATACGAATTTTCATATTCATAAGCACCATTTAATGATAAAATGTTATAAAGTGCAAAAAGTCAATGATAAACGTGAAATGACCAAGTTTTTACAAGTTATTGTAAAAATATGAATTTTCATATTCAAAAGCATCATTTCATCAAGAATTTTTAAAAGTGCAATCAATAAACGAAAAAGGTTTCATGATATACGATGTTTTAACATAAACAATGACTTTTCCCTTATAAATATGAAATTAATAGGTAATTGTAAACTTGTGAACTTTTCACGTTATTGTGAAATTATGACTTTTCATATTCATAAGCATTATTAACTAAAAACCATTGAAAATGAAAATATTCATAGCATAAAGTGATGACAAACAATGGTTTGAAAGAAATCAAATTTTCTTTTATAAAAAATAATTGTTTTTATTAAAATATAACAATTTATACTCAAAAGCAAAATTTCATTAAAAAAAAATGTTTACCATTATCATAAAAAATATGAGTAATTTTGAAATTATGAATTTTCATATAGATTAGCATGATTAAAAAAATTACAATAAAAAATTGCAATAAGTGCACGAAATGTGATGAAAAATATGTTTAGACAGAAATATAAGTTTTTCATAAAAATAGTTATTTAAAAAAATATGAATATTTATATTCATAAGCACAATCAAGTTTGTTAAATTTATTGTGAAAAATATGACTTTTTATTAGCATTTAACTAAAACCCATTAAACTTCAACGCATATGAGAAACAATGGTTTGAAAATGATTTTTTTTAAATAAAATGTGTATTATTTTTATTAAAAAATATAATTTCCTATTTTTGCAGTTTACAACAGTTTTTATGAACTTATGATTATGAATATAAAAAATATTATTTTTTAAATAACTATACAATTTAGATGAACAATAACATATTTTGATCAGAAAATGTTTTTTTATGTCATATATCATCATAAATATGTATAAATGAATAAATATAATGGGGAAATGCAAGCTGCGTGTATAATGCGTGCATATACGTGCCTTTCGAAAAACCGCTTTCTCTTCGTCCTAGAAGCCTGAGACTTGCGGAATCGCATTTTCAGCGAATATGAAAGCTCGTCTTTGCCAAATATGTGCTATTGTTATGTTTTCGATTAATTATGGCTTTCCAACACATTTTCATTAAGTTTTTGCATTTTACAACAGTTTTTATGAACTTGTGATTATGAATAAAATTTTTTTTATATTTTTGAAATAACTATAAAATTAATATGAAAAATGTCAAATTTCAATCAGAAAATGTTTTGTTATGTCATGTATCATCATGAACATGTATAAATATTATGGGAAAATGCAAGCTGTTTGTGCATATACGCGCCTTTCGAAAAACCGCTTTCTCTTCGTCCTAGAAGCCTGAGACTTGCGGAATCGCATTTTCAGCAAATATAAAGCTAATTCTTGACAACACGAAGTAGGCTTTGCCAAATATGTGCTATTGTTATGTTCTCGATTAATTATGGCTTTCCAACCCATTTTCATTCAGTTTTTGCATTTTACAACAGTTTTTAAGACCTTATGATTATGAATATGAAAATTTATATTTTTGAAATACCTATAAAATTTATATGAAAAATGTCATATTTCGATCAGAAAATGTTTTGTTTTGTCAAATATCATCATAAACATGTATAAATATTATAGGGAAATGCAAGCTGTTTGTGCATATACGCGCCTTTCGAAAAACCGCTTTCTCTTCGTCCTAGAAGCCAGAGACTTGCGGAATCGCATTTTCAGCGAATATGAAAGCTCATCTTGACAACACGAAGTAGGCTTTGCCACATATGTGCTATTGTTATGTTTTCGATTAATTATGGCTTTCCAACCCATTTTCATTCAGTTTTTGCATTTTACAACAGTTTTTATGAACTTATGATTATGAATATGAAAATTTATATTTTTGAAATAACTATACAATTTATATGAAAAATGTCATATTTCGATCAGAAAATGTTTTGTTTTGTCAAATATCATCATAAACATGTATAAATATTATGGGGAAATGCAAGCTGTTTGTGCATATACGCGCCTTTCGAAAAACCGCTTTCTCTTCGTCCTAGAAGCCTGAGACTTGCGGAATCGCATTTTCAGCAAATATAAAGCTAATTCTTGACAACACGAAGTAGGCTTTGCCAAATATGTGCTATTGTTATGTTCTCGATTAATTATGGCTTTCCAACCCATTTTCATTCAGTTTTTGCATTTTACAACAGTTTTTAAGACCTTATGATTATGAATATGAAAATTTATATTTTTGAAATACCTATAAAATTTATATGAAAAATGTCATATTTCGATCAGAAAATGTTTTGTTTTGTCAAATATCATCATAAACATGTATAAATATTATAGGGAAATGCAAGCTGTTTGTGCATATACGCGCCTTTCGAAAAACCGCTTTCTCTTCGTCCTAGAAGCCAGAGACTTGCGGAATCGCATTTTCAGCGAATATGAAAGCTCATCTTGACAACACGAAGTAGGCTTTGCCAAATATGTGCTATTTTTATGTTTTCAATTTATTATGGCTTTCCATCCCATTTTCATTCAGTTTTTGCATTTTACAGCAGTTTTTATGAAATTATGATTATGAAAAAAAAAAAAGATTTTTGAATAACTGTACACCTTATATGAAAAATGTCATATTTCGATCAGAAAATGTTTTGTTATGTCATGAATCATCAAAACATGTATAAATATTATGGAGAAATGCAAGCTGTTTGTGCATATACGCGCCTTTCAAAAAACCGCTTTCTCTTCGTCCTAGAAGCCTGAGACGTGCGGAATCGCATTTTCAGCAAATATGAAGCTAGTTCTTGACAACACGAAGTAGGCTTTGCCACATATGTGCTATTGTTATGTTTTCGATTAATTATGGCTTTCCAACCCATTTTCATTCAGTTTTTGCATTTTACAACAGTTTTTCTGAACTTATGATTATGAATATGAAAATTTATATTTTTGAACTAACTATAAAATTTATATGAAAAATGTCATATTTCGATCAGAAAATGTTTTGTTATGTCATAATTCATCATAAACATGTATAAATATTATGGAGAAAGCAAGCTGTTTGTGCATATACGCGCCTTTCGAAAAACCGCTTTCTCTTCGTCCTAGAAGCCTGAGACTTGCGGAATTGCATTTTCAGCAAATATGAAGCTGATTCTTGACAACACGAAGTAGGCTTTGCCACATATGTGCTATTGTTATGTTTTCGATTAATTATGGCTTTCCAACCCATTTTCATTCAGTTTTTGCATTTTACAACAGTTTTTATGAACTTATGATTATGAATATGAAAATTTATATTTTTGAAATAACTATACAATTTATATGAAAAATGTCATATTTCGATCAGAAAATGTTTTGTTTTGTCAAATATCATCATGAACATGTATAAATATTATGGGGAAATGCAAGCTGTTTGTGCATATACGCGCCTTTCGAAAAACCGCTTTCTCTTTATCCTAGAAGCCTGAGACTTGCGGAATCGCATTTTCAGCGAATATGAAAGCTCATCTTGAACACACGAAGTAGGCTTTGCCAAATATGTGCTATTGTTATGTTTTCGAATAATTATGGCTTTCCAACACATTTTCATTCAGTTTTTGCATTTTACAACAGTTTTTATGAACTTGTGATTATGAATAAAACAATTTTTATATTTTTGAAATAACTATAAAATTAATATAAAAAATGTCAAATTTCAATCAGAAAATGTTTTGTTATGTCATGTATCATCATGAACATGTATAAATATTATGGGAAAATGCAAGCTGTTTGTGCATATACGCGCCTTTCGAAAAACCGCTTTCTCTTCGTCCTAGAAGCCTGAGACATGCGGAATCGCATTTTCAGCAAATATAAAGCTAATTCTTGACAACACGAAGTAGGCTTTGCCAAATATGTGCTATTGTTATGTATTCGATTAATTATGTCTTTCCAACCCATTTTCATTCAGTTTTTGCATTTTACAACAGTTTTTATGAAATTATGATTATGAAAAAAAAAAAAAAGATTTTTGAAATAACTGTACAATTTATATGAAAAATGTCATATTTCGATCAGAAAATGTTTTGTTATGTCATAATTCATCATAAACATGTTTAAAAATTATGGAGAAATGCAAGCTGTTTGTGCATATACGCGCCTTTCGAAAAACCGCTTTCTCTTCGTCCTAGAAGGCTAAAACTTGCGGAATCGCATTTTCAGCAAATAAAAAGCTAATTCTTGACAACACGAAGTAGGCTTTGCCAAATATGTTCTATTGTTATGTTTTGAATTAATTATGGCTTTCCAACACATTTTCATTCAGTTTTTGCATTTTACAGCAGTTTTTATGAAATTATGATTATAAAATAAAATAATAATAATTTTGAAATAACTGAACAACTTATATGAAAAATGTCATATTTCGATCAGAAAATGTTTTGTTGTGTCATATTTCATCATAAACATGTTTAAAAATTATGGAGAAATGCAAGCTGTTTGTGCATATACGCGCCTTTCGAAAAACCGCTTTCTCTTCGTCCTAGAAGCCTGAGACTTGCGGAATTGCATTTTCAGCAAATATAAAGCTAATTCTTGACAACACGAAGTAGGCTTTGCCAAATAAATGCTATTGTTATGTTTTCGATTAATTATGGCTTTCCAACCCATTTTCATTCAGTTTTTGCATTTTACAGCAGTTTTTATGAAATTATGATTATGAAAAAAAAAATAATTTTAGAAATAACTGTACAATTTATATGAAAAATTTCATATTTCGATCAGAAAATGTTTTGTTATGTCATATTTCATCATAAACATGTTTAAAGAGAAGATTATAGAGAAATGCAAGCTGTTTGTGCATATACGCGCCTTTCGAAAAACCGCTTTCTCTTCGTCCTAGAAGCCTGAGACTTGCGGAATCGCATTTTCAGCAAATATGAAGCTAATTCTTGACAGCACGTAGAATATTTTGCCAAATATGTGCTGTTGTTACGTTTTTATTAATTATATCTTTCCAACCCATTTTAATTCAGTTTTTGCATTTTACAGCAGTTTTTATGAAATTATGAACACTTATTTTAAGAAGAAGTAGGATCATAGGGTGACGTAGAGTGGAGGAAGGTGCACACAGGTGGACTATTTTCTATGCAGGAGATGCAACCTGAAGGAGATTGGAGACTGTTAGGTGTTGGCGGGGGACAGTGTAGCTAGACCGCATCGGATGGTGGTCTGTTGGATGGTTTTGGAGGCGAAGAAGAAGAGGAGGAGCGTGAGGACTGAAAGAAAAATAAAATGGTGGAAACTGAAGGAGGAAGAGTGTAGTGTGAGGTTCAGGGAAGAGGTCAGACAGGGGCTCGGTGGTGTTAAAGAGGTGTTGGATGATTGGGTAACTACTGCAGTTGTGATGAGGGTGGCAGCTAGAAAAGTATTGGTGTGACATCTGGAAATAGAAAGGAAAACAAAGAGACGTGGTGGTGGAATTAGCAAGTGCAAGAGAGCATATGGAGAAAGCGGTTGGCAAAACAGAAGTGGGATTGACAGAGTGATGAGAAACGTAGGCAGGAGTACAAGGAGATGCAGCAGCAGGTAAAGAGGGATGTGGCGAAAGCCATGGAAAAGGCATATGAGGAGCTGTATGAGAGGTTGAACACTAAGGGAAGAGAAAAGGATTTATTCCGATTGGCCAGGCTGAGAGACCGAGCTGGGAAGGATGTACTGCAAGTTAGAGCAATTAAGGATGGAGATGGAAATGTGTTGGCTCGTGAGGAGAGTGTGTTGAGAAGGTGGGGGGAGTATTTTGAGCAGCTGATGAATGAAGAAAATCAGAAAGAGAGAGAAGATTGGATGATGTGGAGTTGGTGAAGCTGGATGTGGATAGGATTAGTAAGGAGGAAGTGGGAGCAGCGATAAAGAGATGAAGAGTGAAAAGTTGGTAGGACCAGACAACATACCTGTAGAAGCGTGGAAATGTTTAGGAGAGATGGCAGTGAAGTTTTGTAAGATGAAATTTTTACATTAATATTATAATATTGTTTATTTATATGTATTTTGTTATAATCAGTGTATGTATGAAGTTTTTCTTTTCAAAGCTGAACTGCAAACAATCCATAAAGCTTGCAATGTAGAGCGTGATCAAGGTTGCATGTCTGAACACAATGCTCTTGATCGGGGACTGTGCTCTCAGATAAGCAAAACAGAGAAAGATAAAAGATTATCTTTGTACAGAATGGGAAAACATCTGTGTGCAAAGTGCGTAACTAGGGCAAAGTGAACTAAAAAAGCGCGAGAAACAAATGATTAGTTTTATTATGGAGCAAAACAATCAGTATAATATTGCAATGTCGTAATAATAATGTGGTCTCGAAGGTTGAATAACAGCATAAAAGCATGGTGGGAAGCGTTTATCGGCACACTTCTCGGTGCAGCATTGTCTGACTGATGAACGCCTGTTTGCTCTCTGCAGAGGGCAAATAAAATTGTCTATTTTATTCTCATGTCGACTCTATGTCTCTTTTCTGATTAATAGGACTAGAAAGCAAATTTTTAACTACAATCTGGCGACGAGGATGGGATCGGCTAGCTGAGGATTCCTGGTCGAAGCAACAGACTGATCATCCCAAGACAAAATCGTCTTCTGGCTCTTGAACCCCAAAATCGGGTGGAGGGTTGGGCTCATCCGGGATCCTCGGCGACCCGATCCAACAAACTTTCACACGGTGCACATACTACAAAAATTCTAGGTGAGTGTTCCTTTTTCTCTTCTCAAAGGTAAAAGTAGATCAGGGACGTATTCTCAAAAGGGTCAGGACTTAATCCAAAACAAGGGATTAAGTAAAGGGAAAAATAGGCTGATGACGATCAGTCGATGATACGTGGTGACCACGTGGAGAATTAATAGATCTACAGGGAGTGGAGAGATGGGGAACAGTCAACAGAAAACAGACAGAGATGGAGACTCAGGAGTGGATTTCACTCAAGGGTGTTATAAGATAATGACTAACAAACATGGGTCTTGGTGGCATGAGGTTGTGAACGCCTTACAACAATTATACTAGGCGTGACCCACATGACAGATGTAATGCAGAGATGGAAAGAATTAAATTATGAAAGACATGGTAGAATCTGTAAGAAACAGTCGATGATACAGGAGCCATTTCTTTACACAATTGGCTCCTGTATCATCCACTGTTTCTACTTCTGTTTTTTCTGAGAGTGATAGATGCGTAAGGGACCGCAAAGGACAAGAGGATGACGATCGCTGTCCGGTCTCTCTCCGCTCTCCTCCTCCCCCTGCTCCTCAAATTGTCGCCGCCGCACTCCCCTTACCACAATCAAAGCCAGGACCTGGACCAGCTGAGGAGAGAAAAGAAACACAAGCTGCACTAACATATTCTGATCTATCGTCAATATCTACACTGCCTCTCCCACCGCCTCCATCTCCACGACTCCTTCAAGTAAAGGGCGAAGAAGCCCTAACTATGGATACAAGAGGAAAAGATAGAAGCAGAGGAAGATCCGCTGCATGAAAGAAAGACAGAGGCAGACACGGACCACAGATGGAAACCAGATCTTCGACCAGAAGACGCCAAGAATCAACATCTGAACATCGTTTGGTAAAAGACCGAACAAATATCAGACGACGGAAATCAAGGGGAGACCCAGATAGGGAGTGATGAAACCGTTGAGTATGATGAAACCGTTGATCCACACGCGGACGAAAAACACGACCCTGACACAGACACTGAATCAGAGAGTGAGAGTGAAGATGGATTTGTGCATTCTCATACGAAGATGGTTGAAGTGGCGGGTCCAGAAGGACCCGCCACAGAGCATGGACCAACAATGACATTTTAGAAGCATCAAAACATCTCCCACCACTGGATGCAGGAGGGCAAGCTTTGGGAGACGCAATTATCCTTTTCTGTAAAGAATTTTGTCCCACAATGTCCGAACTGACACGATTGATGAAATTGAAATTCGGACCCACCAAGATGGCTCGGATGGATGGAAAATGGCCAGCAGACGACCATCGCCGAAAGTCTGACTGGGACCATGCAGACAATGCCCCATATAGACAGAAATTGACACAACTACAGGCTAATCTTGTTTAAGCCTTCCCCACGGTAGTAAATATTGAAAAGATCAGAAACACCAAACAAAAAGACAACGAAGATGTAGAGGATTTTCTGGCTCGTCTCAAAGAAACATTTGAAGCTTGCAGTGGCATGATGCAGTGGCATCTAACGACCCACAAAACCCAGGCCCATACGAAGACTATTTAAAAACTATGTTTCTGGAAGGATTAAAACCAGACCTCTGTAGTCGTGTAAAAACCTCCTGTGTGGGGGTGGGGACTGCCAGCCTGGCCGAAGTAAAAAGACATGCCACACATCAACAAGGACTGATAAAAGCTTCTAGAAAACATAAATCTGATAAACAAAAATTTGACTTCCAACTCTCCTTGATTAAAATGGCTGGGTTACAAACAACCCCGCCTCAAGCCACGAACAGCTGCCACAACATGTAAAAGAAATAGATAAATGGGTTGCATCATGTAGCGCAACAGGACACACAGTTAAAGAACCCTTTACTGAACTATTACCTTGTGTTTGGGATAATACTAAATTCAAACATAATTTCTTAATCACGGACACATGCCCATACAATTTGTAAGGAAGGGCCTTACTATGTAAGTTAGGTGCTAGTTTACAATGCTCAGGGACGGGGGTTGAGGTCTGTTTGAGAATGTATCGTGATTCAGGATGTGATTTGTACATTTATGAATGGCTCACCCCTGAGACCGATGGTTTGTCCCCACTAACTGTAGCTGCACACCTAATGCAGCCAAAACATTCCTTCATGTCACCAAACCACCTGTATTGCACGGTACATATAATCACAGGGCCCAGACCACATTTTTTATTCTGATTGGATGAAAATGCTAATGGACGTACTAAACACTGATTGGTTATATTGGAATAATAAATTCTGTGCCTTGTCAGTAAACTTCACTAACGCACAAAGAGCATTATTTAGCGTTCAGGATGCAGCACCACATATATCACTAGCCAAACCCGTTTCGCATGCATGGAAAGAATTGGGCCCTTTCGTACTCACATGCAAAAACGCTAGAGGGTGGGTAAGCACTGATTCGCCCCCAATGGAGCGATCAGGCGATTTGTTTCGCTTCCTTTTTAGACATACCATCTGCGCACTCCGTTCGGTTGAGGTAATCTCGGAATCTAACCTTGCCCCTCGATGTGCACGTGACCAAGATGTTAATAACCCTGTGGCCGTCCCAAAAGGCCTTGAATCCGTTCCGTCCACATTATGGGCCACTGACAAATATGATGTGGGACTCATTAAGGACTGTGCACCAGTAGTTATCACACCTAAGTCCTCATTCCGTCAAAAGAAACAACAATACCCATTGAAAAAAGAAGCCTTGGACGGAATTTGACCAGTTTTTCAGGCACTGTTACAGAAGGGCATCATTGTTCCTTGCCCAGACTCGCCCGTCCGAATGCTTCTCTTTCCGGTCAAAAAGATTCTTGACAAGGGCCGCCCAATAGAATGGCGTTTTGTTCAAGATTTACAGGCTGTTAATGACGCTGTACAGGCCCGTGCTCCTAATGTCCCTAATCCATATACTATCCATATATGTGTCAGTGTGTCACCTTCCCTTAGGATTTTTGATTGAGAAAAATGCCCAGGTGCCGGCATCTGCAAAATACTTCACAGTAGTTGATATTTCCAACGCTTTTTTTCAGTGTCCCAGTCCATCCAGATTCTCAGTTCTGGTTCGCGTTCACCTTTCACTCGCTTGTGTCAGGGGTATTGTGAAAGCCCCACTATTTACAATGATGCGTTGCGGGAAAATTTATCCTCACTCCTGCTGTCCGTGGGTGTGGCAATTTTGCAATATGTGGATGACCTCCTACTCTGTGCCCCAATCCGACAGGAGTGTCTTAATAGCACAATAATTCTTTTGAAATTCTTGGCCGACCAAGGCCACAAAGTCAATCCCTCAAAGGTCACAGTAGCAGCCACTCAGGTTTCATTTCTAGGCCATGTGCTTTCAGCAGAAGGGAAAACACTTTCCACTAAACGAATACAAGCCATCCAACAGGTGCCAAAACCAGTCACAAAAAAACAAATGTCTTTTTTGGGAATGACCTCCTACTGTCGTACCTTTATTCCAAATTACGCTGAAATAGAAGCTCCACTCACTCAGTGCATTTATGGTACCCGTATGTCCGCATCTATTAAAGTCACATGGACTCCGGTGGCTAATGATTCCTTTATATAATTGAAAACCGCTTTGCAATGTACTCCAACTCTTGGCCTACCGAACCCAGATAAACCTTTCACTCAGACAGTTGATGAACGACAGGGCACCATGGTTTCAGTCCTTTTACAGGACCATGGAGGCAAACTGCGCCCAGTGGCATACTTCTTGTCAAAACTGGACGCAGTAGCTCGAGGTCTGCCTCCATGCCTTCGCGCTGTGGCTGCAGCTAAAAAAGCAGTCATGGCTTCAAAGGAATTTGTGAGCTTCGCTCCACTTACACTTCTTGTTCCTCATGAGGTTTCCATGATATTATTAGAACAAAAAACGTCTCATCTTTCAGCGGCTCGTTGGCTGCGGTATAATTTTGTTCTTTTACAAATGCCAAATCTCACTGTTAAACGATGTACTACTCTTAACCCAGCTACTTTACTCCCTATCGCAGGTGACGGGGACCCGCACTCTTGCGTGGCGGCGCTGGAACAAGTCTGCACTTCACGTCCTGATTTTACAGGACACAGAATTGCTGAACAGCGATCTCATATTGTTTTAGACGGTTCATCCAGCAAAGAGGCATTGGGCGTCAATAAAATAGGGTGTGCCATAGTAACATTAAATGACATCCTTTTTCAAGAACCACTGCCTTCCTCATACTCTGCACAGGCAGCAGAATTAGTGGCGCTCTCGAAAGCTTGTGCTTTGGCCAAGGGTAAGCGGGTTACCATTTACACAGACTCCCGTTACGCTTTTGGGGTAGTACATGATTTCGGAGCTTTGTTTCCGAAATCATGTTATTTATGACACATGATATTTATGAAGGCAGACGGTAATCCAATCTTAAATCATTCTCTATTAAAAGATTTACTGGATTCACTTCTCTAACCATCTGAGATCGCAGTCTGCATTTCGTGAATGAGGCAATAAAAGCAGTGGAAACATCCCTCCAAACGTCATGGAAACATGACGTCATGGAAACACTGCTCATATCACCCACAGTCTGCAGGGGCTGTGGAAAGAGAAAACCAAACAATAAAACAAAAACTAGCTAAAATATGCGAAGAAACGAATTTTCCATGGCCAAAAGCTCTGCCAATTGTTTTTATGTACATGAGAATGAGAGAAAGAAGAAAGTTGAAATTATCACCTTTCGAAATATTATTTGGAAGGCCTTCACACATGGGCTGGGAACCCAGAGCTGTAATATTGCCTGACTCTACAATGTGTGAACATGATTTTATGTCATATTGTATTGGACTAGATAAGGTGTTATGTTCCATCTCCAAACAGGTGAAAACGGCAGCAGGGAAAGGGGCAGAGGGTCCTCTACACCCGATCAAGCCTGGCGACTACGTGGTCATCAAAGATTTCCGCCGACGCCATTGGAATTAGCGACGGTTCCAGGTGTTGCTGACAACACACACTGGAGTGAAAGTAGCAGAGAAGGTACCGTGGATTCACGCGCAGCACTGCAGAATTGTCCCGGCGCCAACAGGGGAAGACGTATCCCCAGAGGACCAGGACATCCAGGACCTGAACATCTCCCACAACGGTGGCGTTGCCAAATAGCTCAACACAACAACGTGAGAGATCCTATGTGGAATAGACCGGAAACACTCTGTGCCACAAACGCATCTGTCTTGGCGGTAGTTTTCACTCGAGCACAAGGCGAATATCTACATATTAACACAACATCATCTACGGCCTTTGTTCTTGTGGAGACAAGGACTGCTTGTGTTTGAATCTATACAACCAGATTTGTGGAGGCGAATAAACAGGTGGCAATATGCGACTGCTATGTATCCTGGTAATTAGCATAGCTCTTATCTTTTTGGTAAGGGCAAAAGAACTAGCTCTAACAGAAGCAGAAGTGGGAATAACAATAGAATTTGTAGAAGGTCACGCTGCAACATTTACCTGTGACCCCATAGGGGAAGCAGGACCACAATCCAATACTGAGCAATCTCGTTATGAATGGAGTACCGCTATGTACTTTTGCAAAGACCCTTGTATTTGGAGCAACGTGTTAGGGGGAAATGCTGTAGCAATAAGGGCAGGTCTCCAACTCACTAACGAAATGAAACAACTATTGACTGTTACTACGAAATTAGAAAACGGGAAAGTCAAAATAACAGTAAGCTTCCATAATGTCACAAAGGAAGACGAGGGTCGTTATTATTGTGGTTGGTGGACTAGCGGTGCAGACACATTTACAATCAATCTAGATAAATGTTTTGACCCCGACCACTCCAACATTAACGGACATGTTTGCTGAAAGAACAATAGAGGAACAAGAACAGGCATGGTTTGAGAAAACACTACTATTACCTGCAGAGGATAATAGTGGCAATAGTGGCATGCTTGTTTACGATGCGAAGGGAAATCGCGCATGCATGCTCTCAGTATTACAAAAACAAGCCTTAGGAATAGATCAAGAATGTTGGTGGTGTCAAGAACTTAGTCGATTAATGAAGGTTACCCCTTTGAAACGATCTCAGGAAAACGAATTAGCAGGATATATTCCATGTGTCATGCACGAATTGTTACGACTAGCAAATGCTATAGCAAAGAATGTCACCTTAGAGAAGAACAACACGTGCCCATCTATAGCTCACACCCAATGGCCAATTATAGTACCCATAAGGTAGAGCGAAAATGGCACGTGAGACCAGAAGTGGCTGAACATGTATTTGTCAACACTCCCCTGATAGGCAGAACTTAAGCGAAGATACTATCGAAGTAGGTTGGTCTACCTGTCATACAACTATTCAAATAATTAACATTTCTTGTATAGGTCCAAACGGTCAGAACTACACCTGCCCATTCGACAAGAACGATATGATGGACTCCACTGCAGCCTCATTGTGGGTGTGCGGTCAAAACGCCTAGCACTCCCTCCCTGAAAATTTTGCAGGGAGCTGTTACCCGGCGTTGTTAAGTGTAGGCACAACTGTATATGTAGCACAGGACCTGTCAACTGAAGAAAAACGGGTAAAGCGTGACTTGTCAACTATGCCTAAATTTTACCAAGGTACTAAACTATGGGACCCCTGGACTAGCCGTGGGGCGATGACATGGTGGTCATTAGTTTTGGGAGGGGGCACCGCGGCAGCCCTATTATAGATAAATGGACTTGCCTGGCAAGTGTTAAGGTTGGCCAACGAAACAGAGGAAGCACTATTTGAGATATCAGCAGAACTACATACAATCAGAAAAGCAGTTATTCAAATTAGGTTGGTTTTAGATATGTTAACTGCGGAGAAAGGTGGGGTATGCAAAATGTTGGGAACATCCTGTTGTTTCAGCTTGCCGGATGTTTCAGCAAATGTATCAGATTTATTACAACATATGAAATCCGCTATAGCAACACCACATGACATGTCCTCCTCTTGGGACACCTGGTTACAAGGATTATCGGGGTGGGCTTATTGGGCCATAACAACTGGGGCTCCAGTTGTTATTATTTTATTGTTGGTTTTCATTTTTCCATGTATAATACCTTGCATTACTACGGCGGTACGGGCGTGCATATCATCATCTGTAAGTACCCGCTTAATAGCCCTTACTGTAACTGAACCAAGTGACGACACTCAGGTTATCATAGAAGATGATAGCTAGGAGGAGGATTATGCGTAAAATGGACCTTATGGAATGAAAGAAATAGGGAAAATCTTAAACAGAAGACCTATATTCTTGATGTGATAAATAAGTGTTTTATATGATAAGGTTTGGTTGTCATAAAATGAAAAAGGGGGGGAATGTAAGATGTTTTTCTTTTTAAAGCTGAACTGCAAATAATCCATAAAGCTTGCAATGCAGAGCGTGATCAAGGTTGCATGTCTGAACACAATGCTGCTTGAACACTGTGCTCTCAGATAAGCAAAACAGAGAATTATAAAAGATTATCTTTGTACAGAATGGGAAAACATCTGTGTGCAAAGTGCGTCACTAGGGCGAGGTGAACTAAAAAAGCGCGAGAAACAAATGATTAGTTTTATTATGGAGCAAACCAATCAGTATAATATTGCAAGGTCGTAATAAGAGAATTAATAATATTGTCTTAAACAGCGAGAGAAAACAATTGATGATATTGCAATGTCGTAATAATAATGTGGTCTCGAAGGTTGAATAACAGCATAAAAGCATGGTGAGAAGCGTTTATCGGCACGCTTCTCGGTGCAGCATTGTCTGACTGATGAATGCCTGTTTGTGAATTTGCCTCTCTGAAGAGGGCAAATAAAATTGTCTATTTTATTCTCATGTCGACTCTCTGTCTTTTTTCTGATTAATAGGACTAGAAAGCAAATTTTGAACTACAGTTTTTAACCAGATTGTTTCACAAGATTCTGGAAGGTGGGAGGATGCCTGAGGAATGGAGAAGGAGTGTGCTGGTTCCGATCTTTAAGCATAAGGGAGAAGAGCACTACAGGGGAATTAAGTTGATCAGTCACACCATAAAGTTATGGGAAAGAGTAGTGGAAGCAACAGTATGGTTTCATGCCGAGGAAGAGCACCACAGATGCCTTATTTGCTTTGAGGATGTTGATGGAGAAGTATAGAGAAGGACAGAAGGAATTGCATTGTGTATTTGTGGATTTAGAAAAAGCGTACAACAGAGTGCCAAGAGAGGAGTTGTGTATAAGGGGAATGAAAGTCAATCTTAAACAATCTAAGACAGAGTACATTTGTGTAAAGATGAGGGAGGGCAGTGGAGTGGTGCGGTTACAGGGAGAAGAGGTGGAGAATGTGGAAGAGTTCAGGTACCTGGGGTCAACAGTGCAAAGTAATGGAGAGTGTGTTAGAGAAGTGAAGAAAAGAGTGCAGGCAGGGTGGAGTGGGTGACGAGGATGGACAAGATTAGAAATAAGTTTATTAGAGGGACAGCCCATGTATAATGTTTTGGTGACAAGGTGAGGAAGGCGAGATTGAGATGGTTTGGACATGTGCAGAGGAGGGACATGAATTATATTGGTAGAAGAATGCTGAGGATGGAGCCACCAGGTAGGAGGAAAAGAGGAAGGCCAAGGAGGAAGGTAATTGATGTGGTGAGGGAAGACATGCATGTAGTTGGTGTGAAAGAGGCAGATGTAGAGGACAGGGTGGTATGGAGACGGATGATCCACTGTGGCGACCGCTAATGGGAGCAGCCGAAAGAAGAAGAAGAAGATAAGGGAAAAGTCATTGTTATGTCAAAACATGGTATATCATGAAACCTTTTTCGTTCATTGATTGCACTTTTAAAAATTCTTAATGAAATGATGCTTTTGAATATGAAAATTCATATTTTTACAATAACTTGTAAAAACTTGGTCATTTCACGTTTATCATTGACTTTTTGCACTTTTTAACAGTTTTTCATTAAATGGTGCTTATTAATATGAAAATTCGTATTTTCACAATAACTATGACATTTTTTATGAAAAAGTCATATTTTTGTCAAAACCTGATTTGTACTTTTTTGTGTTTCCTTCAATTATGGAACTTTTTAAAAGTTTTTCCATAGTCATATGATCTATATTTTTACAATTACTCATATTTTCACAGTAAAGGTTAAAATTTTTTTTAATGAAATTATGATTCATGAAAATATGAAATATGAAATTAATAGGTAAACTACTTGTAAACTTTTTACACGTTATTGTGAAATTATGACTTTACATGTTCGTAATCATTATTAACTAAAAACCATTGGAAGTGAAAATATTCATTGCAAAAAGTGATGACAAACAATAATGTCAAAGAAATCAGATTTTCTTAAAAAAAATAAAAAAAATTTTTATTAAAAAGTTTTTATTAAAATATAACATTTTATACTCATAACCATAATTTCACTAAGAAATACAGAAAGGCTATTCAGTCTGCTCCAGCTCTAGGTCTTCTGAATTATGTTAAGCCTTTTCACCTTTATTTGCACGAACGTGGTGGTACGGCTGCGGGTATTCCAGCCCAGGAGGATGTTGACAGATATCGCTCTGTTGCGTATCTTTCCAAATCTTTAGACAACATAGCAAAAAGGTTGCTTGTGTGCAGTGGCTGAACAGAACAGAAGATACTTGCATATTTCTCGGAAGGCAAATTAAGTACAATTTACCAACAAATTTCCCAAACATTTGTGAGTCATGACAATGGGTCTGTCATTTAGAAACATGGCTTTTCAATTACCGCTATTGAAAAAACCTCCTCTCTCTCTCTCTCTCTCTCTCTCTCTCTCTCTCTCTCTCTCTCTCTCTCTCTCTCTCTCTTCTCTCTCTCTCTCTCTCTCTCTCTCTCTCTCTCTCTCTCTCTCTCTCTCTCTCTCTCTCTGATTTCAGCTGGATGTCCTGACAATTGCTGCTCTCATCATTGCCTCCTGGACAGAAATATCTTGCTGTATGTTGAATGATCAACTCAACCCTGCCAAGACAGAACTGCTCATGTTTTCAGCTGACCTAACTTTGGTGTTATTGTTGACACATATATAAATCGCACTGGCCCGATCCTGCAGATTTGCCCTGTACAACATTAAGATCAGACTCTTTTTTTGGAGCCATGCTACAGAACTCCCTGTCCAAGCTCTTGTTCTCGCCAAACTGGACTGTTGTATTGCTCTCTTAGCAGACTTTCCAGCATTTACTACCAAGCCTCTGCAGCTAATCCAGCCTATGGCACTGAGACTGATCTTCAACAAGCTGAAGAGTGCACGTCACTTTTTTATTTTTTTATATAAACTGCTGTGTCGACTGTGTTAGACTAACTTGGATTTGGTATGTTGCTTTGGAGAAAATGTCATTGTAAATGTATAAAGGTATACAGCAATTGCCATTTAATGAATGGTATTTTTGCATGCTTTAACATTTTCTATAATTGGATTGTTCATTTAACTCGATATACAGTGCTTCTGTTCAATTATTAATACTGTGAAATGTGCAGGTTCCTTTTATAAGTACAGAATATACAGTAGAGCTCATTGCTCTACTGTCCAAAAATGTTAAACTGTAATATGTCTGGAAAATGAAACTATTAAGATGTATCTACAGTTTTACATTTTTACAGTTTTTTGCTAGCAATTTAGTAAAATGGTTATTTCGGTAATTTAACGGATTATCTTTGGAAGCCCTGCGGCCAGTCTTTTTACGGTTTATTTTTAAAGATTTAATTTTTTTACAGTGTACCAAGGTCAGAAAAATATGAATTTTCATGAATCATAATTTCATTACAAAATGTTTGACCTTTACCATGAAAATATGAGTAATTGTATAAATCATATAAATTATATGATCATGGAAAACCTTTTAAAAATGTCCATAAGTGAAGGAAAAACAAAAATGTACAAATCATGTTTTGACAAAAATATGATTTTTTTTATATAAAATGTGATAGTTATTGTGAATAACTATAACTTTTATATTCATAAGCACCATTTAATGAAGAACTTTTAAAAACTGCAAAAATTCAATGATAAATGTGAAATTATAAAGTTATTGTGAAAATATGAATGTTCATATTCAAAAGCTTATGTTCATGGAAAACCTTTAAAAAAGTGCCATTAAGAAACAAAAAGTTGGCCATGCAAATATTTTTTTTACAATATCACATTCATTTAAAATGTGATATTGTGAAAATATGAATTTTCATATTTATGAACATCATTTAATGAAAAAACGTTAAAAAGTGTAATATGCAAGCAAGTATAATACCGTTTTTTTTTTTTTACAGATTTTTTTTTAACAGTGTACTAAGGTCAGAAAAATATAAAGTTTCATGAATCATAATTTCATTAAAACAATTTTGACCTTTACCATGAAAATATGAGTAATTGTAAAAATATAAATCATATGATTATGGAAAAACTTTTAAAAGGTTCCATAAGTAAAGGAAAAACAATAAAGTACAAATCAAATTACATTACATCTTCTCCCGCTTATCCGAGGCCGGGTCGCGGGGGCAGCAGTCTAAGCAGAGATGCCCAGACTTCTCTTTCCCTAGACACTTCTTCCAACTCTTCCGAGGGGACACCGAGGCGTTCCCAGGCCAGCTGGAAGACATAGTCTTCCCGGGAAGGCGTCCAGGAGGCATCCGGAACAGATGCCCGAGCCACCTCAGCTGACCCCTCTCGATGTGGAGGAGCAGCGGCTCTACCCTGAGCTCCTCCCGAGTTACCGAGCTTCTCACCCTATCTCTAAGGGATCGCCCAGCCACCCTGCAGAGAAAGCTCATTTCGGCCGCCTGTATCCGGGATCTTGTCCTTTCGGTCATGACCCAGAGCTCATGACCATAGGTGAGAGTAGGAACGTAGATTGACCGGTAAATCGAGAGTTTCGCCTTGCGGCTCAGCTCTTTCTTCACCACGACAGACCGGTACATCGACCGCATTACTGCAGAAGCTGCACCGATCCGTCTGTCAATTTCCCGTTCCACCCCTCCCTCACTCGTGAACAAAACCCCAAGATACTTAAACTCCTCCACTTGCGGCAGGAACTCTCCTCCAACCTGAAGTGGGCAAGCCACCCTTTTCCTACTGAGGACCATGGCCTCGGATTTGGAGGTGCTGATTCTCATGCCAGCCGCTTCACACTCGGCAGCAAACCGTCCCAGTGCGTGCTGAAGGTCCTGTTCTGATTAAGCAACACGAAGTTCTGATGAAGCCAACACGACAACATCATCTGCAAAGAGCAGAGACGAAATCTTGTTGTCACCAAACCGGACACCCTTAGGCCCCTGGCTGCGCCTAGAAATTCTGTCCATAAAAATTATGAACAGAACCGGTGACAAAGGGCAGCCCTGCCGGAGTCCAACATGCACCGGGAACAAGTCTGACTTACTGCCGGCGATGCGAACCAAGCTCCTGCTTCGTTCGTACAGGGACCGGACAGCCCTTAGTAAAGGGCCCGCGGACCCCATACTCCCGGAGCACCCTCCACAGGCCGCCGCGAGGGATACAGTCGAATGCCTTTTCCAAATCCACAAAACACATGTGGACTGGTTGGGCAAACTCCCATGAACCCTTCAGCACCCTGTAGAGGATATAGAGCTGGTCCAGTGTTCCACGGCCTGGACGAAAACCACACTGTTCCTCCTGAATCCGAGGTTCTACTATCGGCAGTATTCTCCTCTTCAGTACCCTGGCATAGACTTTCCCAGGTAGGCTGAGAAGTGTGATCCCCCTATAGTTGGAACACACCCTCCCCTTCTTAAAAAGTGGGATCACCACCCCGGTCTGCCATTCCAGAGGCACTGTCCCCGACCGCCACGCGATGCTGCAGAGGCATGTCAGCCAAGACAGCCCCACAACATCCAGAGACTTGAGGTACTCAGGGCAGATCTCATCCACCCCCGGTGCCTTGCCACCGAGAAGTTTCTTTACTACCTCGGTGACTTCAGCTTGGGTGATGGACGAGTCCACCTCTGAGCCCTCAGCCTCCGCTTCCTCAATGGAAGACGTGACGGCGGGATTGAGGAGATCCTCGAAATATTCCTTCCACCGTCCGACATCCCCAGTTGAGGTCAAAAGCTCCCCACCTCCACTGTAAACAGCATCGGTAGGGCACTGCTTCCCTCTCCTGAGGCGCCGGACGGTTTGCCAGAATCTCTTCGAGGCCAGCCGATAGTCCTTCTCCATGGCCTCACCGAACTCCTCCCAGGCCCGAGTTTTTGCCTCCACAACCACCCGGGCTGCAGTTCGCTTGGCCTGCTGGTACCCGTCAGCTGCCTCAGGAGTCCCACAAGCCATCCAGGCCCGATAGGACTCCTTCTTCAGCTTGACGGCATCCCTTACTTCCGGTTTCCACCACCGGGTTCGGGGATTGCCGCCTCGACAGGCACCGGAGACCTTACGGCCACAGCTCCGAGCGGCCGCTTCGACAATGGAGGTGGAGAACATGGTCCACTCGGACTCAATATCTCCAGCCTCCCTTGGGATCCGGTCAAAGCTCCGCCAGAGGTGGGAGTTGAAGATCTCTCTGACAGGAGACTCGGCCAAACGTTCCCAGCAGACCCTCACAGTACGCTTGGGTCTGCCGAGTCTGTCCAGCTTCCTCCCCCGCCATCGGATCCAACTCACCACCAGGTGGTGATCAGTTGACAGCTCCACCCCCTCTTTACTCGAGTGTCCAAGACATACGGCCGCAGGTCAGATGAACCGACCACAAAGTCGATCATCGACCTACGTCCTAGGGTGTCCTGGTGCCACGTGCACTGATGGACACCCTTATGCTTGAACATGGTGTTCGTTATGGACAAACTGTAACCAGCACAGGAGTCCAATAACTGAACACCACTCGGGTTCAGATCAGGGGGGCCGTTCCTCCCAATCACGCCCCTCCAGGTGTCACGTAGGCATTGAAGTCTCCCAGTAGAACGACGGAGTCCCAAGTCGGAGCACTGTCCAGCACCCTTCCCAGAGACCCCAAGAAGGCCGGGTACTCTACACTGCCGTTTGGCCTGTAGGCACACACGACAGTGAGAGACCTATCCCCGACCCGTAGGCGCAGGGAAACGACCCTCTCATTCACCGGGTAAACTCCAACACATGGCGGCTGAGCTGGGGGGCTATAAGCAAACCCACCCCAACCCGCCGCCTTTCACCATGGGCAACTCCAGAGTGGTGAAGAGGCCATCCTCTTTTGAGGAGTGTGGTTCCAGAGCCCAAGCCGTGCGTAGAGGTGATCCCGACTATCTCTAGTCGGAACCTCTCAACCTCACGCACAATCTCAGGCTCCTTCCCCGCCAGCGAGGTGACATTCCACGATGTCGAGGGCCCCGCCTTTGACTGCTGCCCGATCCTCTCAGCACCGGCCCCTTACGGTCCCTCCTGCAGGTGGTGAGCTCACTGGAAGGCGGCCCCACGTCGCTCCTTCGGGCCGGACCCCGTGGGGGAATGCCTGGCCACCAGACGCTTGCATACGAGCCCCAAACCCGGGCCTGGCTCCAGGGTGGGGCCCCGGCTGCGCCATACCGGGCGACGTCACGGTCCTTAGTATGTTTTTTCTCATAAGGGTTTTTTAAAACCGCTCTTAGTCTGACCCGTCGCCTAGGACCTGTTTGCCTTGGGAGACCCTACCAGGGGCATATAACCCCGGACAACATAGCTCCCTAGGGTCATTCGGGTACTCAAACCCCTCCACCACATTAAGGTGGCAGTTCAAGGAGGGGAGTACAAATCACGTTTTGACAATATCACATTTTATGAAAAAGTCATATTTTTCAGAAATCAATAGTCAAAAAGTCAAAAATATGACTTTTTCATAAAATGTGATAGTTATTGTGAAAATACGAATTTTCATATTCATAAGCACCATTTAATGATAAAATGTTATAAAGTGCAAAAAGTCAATGATAAACGTGAAATGACCAAGTTTTTACAAGTTATTGTAAAAATATGAATTTTCATATTCAAAAGCATCATTTCATCAAGAATTTTTAAAAGTGCAATCAATAAACGAAAAAGGTTTCATGATATACGATGTTTTAACATAAACAATGACTTTTCCCTTATAAATATGAAATTAATAGGTAATTGTAAACTTGTGAACTTTTCACGTTATTGTGAAATTATGACTTTTCATATTCATAAACATTATTAACTAAAAACCATTGAAAATGAAAATATTCATAGCATAAAGTGATGACAAACAATGGTTTGAAAGAAATCAAATTTTCTTTTATAAAAAATAATTGTTTTTATTAAAATATAACAATTTATACTCAAAAGCAAAATTTCATTAAAAAAAAATGTTTACCATTATCATAAAAAATATGAGTAATTTTGAAATTATGAATTTTCATATAGATTAGCATGATTAAAAAAATTACAATAAAAAATTGCAATAAGTGCACGAAATGTGATGAAAAATATGTTTAGACAGAAATATAAGTTTTTCATAAAAATAGTTATTTAAAAAAATATGAATATTTATATTCATAAGCACAATCAAGTTTGTTAAATTTATTGTGAAAAATATGACTTTTTATTAGCATTTAACTAAAACCCATTAAACTTCAACGCATATGAGAAACAATGGTTTGAAAAAGATTTTTTTTAAATAAAATGTGTATTATTTTTATTAAAAAATATAATTTCCTATTTTTGCAGTTTACAACAGTTTTTATGAACTTATGATTATGAATATAAAAAATATTATTTTTTAAATAACTATACAATTTATATGAACAATAACATATTTTGATCAGAAAATGTTTTTTTATGTCATATATCATCATAAATATGTATAAATGAATAAATATAATGGGGAAATGCAAGCTGCGTGTATAATGCGTGCATATACGTGCCTTTCGAAAAACCGCTTTCTCTTCGTCCTAGAAGCCTGAGACTTGCGGAATCGCATTTTCAGCGAATATGAAAGCTCGTCTTGACAACACGAAGTAGGCTTTGCCAAATATGTGCTATTGTTATGTTTTCGATTAATTATGGCTTTCCAACACATTTTCATTAAGTTTTTGCATTTTACAACAGTTTTTATGAACTTGTGATTATGAATAAAAAATTTTTTATATTTTTGAAATAACTATAAAATTAATATGAAAAATGTCAAATTTCAATCAGAAAATGTTTTGTTATGTCATGTATCATCATGAACATGTATAAATATTATGGGAAAATGCAAGCTGTTTGTGCATATACGCGCCTTTCGAAAAACCGCTTTCTCTTCGTCCTAGAAGCCTGAGACTTGCGGAATCGCATTTTCAGCAAATATGAAGCTAATTCTTGACAGCACATAGAATATTTTGCCAAATATGTGCTATTGTTACGTTTTTATTAATTATATATTTCCAACACATTTGCATTCAGTTTTTGCATTTTACAACAGTTTTTATGAACTTCTGATTATGAATATGAAAATGTATATTTTTGAAATAACTATAAAATTTATATGAAAAATGTCATATTTCGATCAGAAAATGTTTTGTTTTGTCAAATATCATCATAAACATGTATAAATATTATGGGGAAATGCAAGCTGTTTGTGCATATACGCGCCTTTCGAAAAACCGCTTTCTCTTCGTCCTAGAAGCCTGAGACTTGCGGAATCGCATTTTCAGCAAATATAAAGCTAATTCTTGACAACACGAAGTAGGCTTTGCCAAATATGTGCTATTGTTATGTTCTCGATTAATTATGGCTTTCCAACCCATTTTCATTCAGTTTTTGCATTTTACAACAGTTTTTAAGACCTTATGATTATGAATATGAAAATTTATATTTTTGAAATACCTATAAAATTTATATGAAAAATGTCATATTTCGATCAGAAAATGTTTTGTTTTGTCAAATATCATCATAAACATGTATAAATATTATAGGGAAATGCAAGCTGTTTGTGCATATACGCGCCTTTCGAAAAACCGCTTTCTCTTCGTCCTAGAAGCCAGAGACTTGCGGAATCGCATTTACAGCGAATATGAAAGCTCATCTTGACAACACGAAGTAGGCTTTGCCAAATATGTGCTATTTTTATGTTTTCAATTTATTATGGCTTTCCATCCCATTTTCATTCAGTTTTTGCATTTTACAGCAGTTTTTATGAAATTATGATTATGAAAAAAAAAAAAGATTTTTGAATAACTGTACACCTTATATGAAAAATGTCATATTTCGATCAGAAAATGTTTTGTTATGTCATGAATCATCAAAACATGTATAAATATTATGGAGAAATGCAAGCTGTTTGTGCATATACGCGCCTTTCAAAAAACCGCTTTCTCTTCGTCCTAGAAGCCTGAGACGTGCGGAATCGCATTTTCAGTAAATATGAAGCTAGTTCTTGACAACACGAAGTAGGCTTTGCCAAATATGTGCTATTGTTATGTTTTCGATTAATTATGGCTTTCCAACACATTTTCATTAAGTTTTTGCATTTTACAACAGTTTTTATGAACTTGTGATTATGAATAAAAATTTTTTTATATTTTTGAAATAACTATAAAATTAATATGAAAAATGTCAAATTTCAATCAGAAAATGTTTTGTTATGTCATGTATCATCATGAACATGTATAAATATTATGGGAAAATGCAAGCTGTTTGTGCATATACGCGCCTTTCGAAAAACCGCTTTCTCTTCGTCCTAGAAGCCTGAGACTTGCGGAATCGCATTTTCAGCAAATATGAAGCTAATTCTTGACAGCACATAGAATATTTTGCCAAATATGTGCTATTGTTACGTTTTTATTAATTATATATTTCCAACACATTTGCATTCAGTTTTTGCATTTTACAACAGTTTTTATGAACTTCTGATTATGAATATGAAAATGTATATTTTTGAAATAACTATAAAATTTATATGAAAAATGTCATATTTCGATCAGAAAATGTTTTGTTTTGTCAAATATCATCATAAACATGTATAAATATTATGGGGAAATGCAAGCTGTTTGTGCATATACGCGCCTTTCGAAAAACCGCTTTCTCTTCGTCCTAGAAGCCTGAGACTTGCGGAATCGCATTTTCAGCAAATATAAAGCTAATTCTTGACAACACGAAGTAGGCTTTGCCAAATATGTGCTATTGTTATGTTCTCGATTAATTATGGCTTTCCAACCCATTTTCATTCAGTTTTTGCATTTTACAACAGTTTTTAAGACCTTATGATTATGAATATGAAAATTTATATTTTTGAAATACCTATAAAATTTATATGAAAAATGTCATATTTCGATCAGAAAATGTTTTGTTTTGTCAAATATCATCATAAACATGTATAAATATTATAGGGAAATGCAAGCTGTTTGTGCATATACGCGCCTTTCGAAAAACCGCTTTCTCTTCGTCCTAGAAGCCAGAGACTTGCGGAATCGCATTTTCAGCGAATATGAAAGCTCATCTTGACAACACGAAGTAGGCTTTGCCAAATATGTGCTATTTTTATGTTTTCAATTTATTATGGCTTTCCATCCCATTTTCATTCAGTTTTTGCATTTTACAGCAGTTTTTATGAAATTATGATTATGAAAAAAAAAAAAGATTTTTGAATAACTGTACACCTTATATGAAAAATGTCATATTTCGATCAGAAAATGTTTTGTTATGTCATGAATCATCAAAACATGTATAAATATTATGGAGAAATGCAAGCTGTTTGTGCATATACGCGCCTTTCAAAAAACCGCTTTCTCTTCGTCCTAGAAGCCTGAGACGTGCGGAATCGCATTTTCAGCAAATATGAAGCTAGTTCTTGACAACACGAAGTAGGCTTTGCCACATATGTGCTATTGTTATGTTTTCGATTAATTATGGCTTTCCAACCCATTTTCATTCAGTTTTTGCATTTTACAACAGTTTTTCTGAACTTATGATTATGAATATGAAAATTTATATTTTTGAACTAACTATAAAATTTATATGAAAAATGTCATATTTCGATCAGAAAATGTTTTGTTATGTCATAATTCATCATAAACATGTATAAATATTATGGAGAAAGCAAGCTGTTTGTGCATATACGCGCCTTTCGAAAAACCGCTTTCTCTTCGTCCTAGAAGCCTGAGACTTGCGGAATCGCATTTTCAGCAAATATGAAGCTGATTCTTGACAACACGAAGTAGGCTTTGCCACATATGTGCTATTGTTATGTTTTCGATTAATTATGGCTTTCCAACCCATTTTCATTCAGTTTTTGCATTTTACAACAGTTTTTATGAACTTATGATTATGAATATGAAAATTTATATTTTTGAAATAACTATACAATTTATATGAAAAATGTCATATTTCGATCAGAAAATGTTTTGTTTTGTCAAATATCATCATGAACATGTATAAATATTATGGGGAAATGCAAGCTGTTTGTGCATATACGCGCCTTTCGAAAAACCGCTTTCTCTTCGTCCTAGAAGCCTGAGACTTGCGGAATCGCATTTTCAGCAAATATGAAGCTAATTCTTGACAGCACGTAGAATATTTTGCCAAATATGTGCTGTTGTTACGTTTTTATTAATTATATCTTTCCAACCCATTTTAATTCAGTTTTTGCATTTTACAGCAGTTTTTATGAAATTATGAACACTTATTTTAAGAAGAAGTAGGATCATAGGGTGACGTAGAGTGGAGGAAGGTGCACACAGGTGGACTATTTTTTATGCAGGAGATGCAACCTGAAGGAGATTGGAGACTGTTAGGTGTTGGCGGGGGACAGTGTAGCTAGACCGCATCGGATGGTGGTCTGTTGGATGGTTTTGGAGGCGAAGAAGAAGAGGAGGAGCGTGAGGACTGAAAGAAAAATAAAATGGTGGAAACTGAAGGAGGAAGAGTGTAGTGTGAGGTTCAGGGAAGAGGTCAGACAGGGGCTCGGTGGTGTTAAAGAGGTGTTGGATGATTGGGTAACTACTGCAGTTGTGATGAGGGTGGCAGCTAGAAAAGTATTGGTGTGACATCTGGAAATAGAAAGGAAAACAAAGAGACGTGGTGGTGGAATTAGCAAGTGCAAGAGAGCATATGGAGAAAGCGGTTGGCAAAACAGAAGTGGGATTGACAGAGTGATGAGAAACGTAGGCAGGAGTACAAGGAGATGCAGCAGCAGGTAAAGAGGGATGTGGCGAAAGCCATGGAAAAGGCATATGAGGAGCTTTATGAGAGGTTGAACACTTAGGGAAGAGAAAAGGATTTATTCCGATTGGCCAGGCTGAGAGACCGAGCTGGGAAGGATGTACTGCAAGTTAGAGCAATTAAGGATGGAGATGGAAATGTGTTGGCTCGTGAGGAGAGTGTGTTGAGAAGGTGGGGGGAGTATTTTGAGCAGCTGATGAATGAAGAAAATCAGAAAGAGAGAGAAGATTGGATGATGTGGAGTTGGTGAAGCTGGATGTGGATAGGATTAGTAAGGAGGAAGTGGGAGCAGCGATAAAGAGATGAAGAGTGAAAAGTTGGTAGGACCAGACAACATACCTGTAGAAGCGTGGAAATGTTTAGGAGAGATGGCAGTGAAGTTTTGTAAGATGAAATTTTTACATTAATATTATAATATTGTTTAATTATATGTATTTCGTTATAATCAGTGTATGTATGAAGTTTTTCTTTTCAAAGCTGAACTGCAAACAATCCATAAAGCTTGCAATGTAGAGCGTGATCAAGGTTGCATGTCTGAACACAATGCTCTTGATCGGGGACTGTGCTCTCAGATAAGCAAAACAGAGAAAGATAAAAGATTATCTTTGTACAGAATGGGAAAACATCTGTGTGCAAAGTGCGTAACTAGGGCAAAGTGAACTAAAAAAGCGCGAGAAACAAATGATTAGTTTTATTATGGAGCAAAACAATCAGTATAATATTGCAATGTCGTAATAATAATGTGGTCTCGAAGGTTGAATAACAGCATAAAAGCATGGTGGGAAGCGTTTATCGGCACACTTCTCGGTGCAGCATTGTCTGACTGATGAACGCCTGTTTGCTCTCTGCAGAGGGCAAATAAAATTGTCTATTTTATTCTCATGTCGACTCTATGTCTCTTTTCTGATTAATAGGACTAGAAAGCAAATTTTGAACTACAATCTGGCGACGAGGATGGGATCGGCTAGCTGAGGATTCCTGGTCGAAGCAACAGACTGATCATCCCAAGACAAAATCGTCTTCTGGCTCTTGAACCCCAAAATCGGGTGGAGGGTTGGGCTCATCCGGGATCCTCGGCGACCCGATCCAACAAACTTTCACACGGTGCACATACTACAAAAATTCTAGGTGAGTGTTCCTTTTTCTCTTCTCAAAGGTAAAAGTAGATCAGGGACGTATTCTCAAAAGGGTCAGGACTTAATCCAAAACAAGGGATTAAGTAAAGGGAAAAATAGGCTGATGACGATCAGTCGATGATACGTGGTGACCACGTGGAGAATTAATAGATCTACAGGGAGTGGAGAGATGGGGAACAGTCAACAGAAAACAGACAGAGATGGAGACTCAGGAGTGGATTTCACTCAAGGGTGTTATAAGATAATGACTAACAAACATGGGTCTTGGTGGCATGAGGTTGTGAACGCCTTACAACAATTATACTAGGCGTGACCCACATGACAGATGTAATGCAGAGATGGAAAGAATTAAATTATGAAAGACATGGTAGAATCTGTAAGAAACAGTCGATGATACAGGAGCCATTTCTTTACACAATTGGCTCCTGTATCATCCACTGTTTCTACTTCTGTTTTTTCTGAGAGTGATAGATGCGTAAGGGACCGCAAAGGACAAGAGGATGACGATCGCTGTCCGGTCTCTCTCCGCTCTCCTCCTCCCCCTGCTCCTCAAATTGTCGCCGCCGCACTCCCCTTACCACAATCAAAGCCAGGACCTGGACCAGCTGAGGAGAGAAAAGAAACACAAGCTGCACTAACATATTCTGATCTATCGTCAATATCTACACTGCCTCTCCCACCGCCTCCATCTCCACGACTCCTTCAAGTAAAGGGCGAAGAAGCCCTAACTATGGATACAAGAGGAAAAGATAGAAGCAGAGGAAGATCCACTGCATGAAAGAAAGACAGAGGCAGACACGGACCACAGATGGAAACCAGATCTTCGACCAGAAGACGCCAAGAATCAACATCTGAACATCGTTTGGTAAAAGACCGAACAAATATCAGACGACGGAAATCAAGGGGAGACCCAGATAGGGAGTGATGAAACCGTTGAGTATGATGAAACCGTTGATCCACACGCGGACGAAAAACACGACCCTGACACAGACACTGAATCAGAGAGTGAGAGTGAAGATGGATTTGTGCATTCTCATACGAAGATGGTTGAAGTGGCGGGTCCAGAAGGACCCGCCACAGAGCATGGACCAACAATGACATTTTAGAAGCATCAAAACATCTCCCACCACTGGATGCAGGAGGGCAAGCGTTGGGAGACGCAATTATCCTTTTCTGTAAAGAATTTTGTCCCACAATGTCCGAACTGACACGATTGATGAAATTGAAATTCGGACCCACCAAGATGGCTCGGATGGATGGAAAATGGCCAGCAGACGACCATCGCCGAAAGTCTGACTGGGACCATGCAGACAATGCCCCATATAGACAGAAATTGACACAACTACAGGCTAATCTTGTTTAAGCCTTCCCCACGGTAGTAAATATTGAAAAGATCAGAAACACCAAACAAAAAGACAACGAAGATGTAGAGGATTTTCTGGCTCGTCTCAAAGAAACATTTGAAGCTTGCAGTGGCATGATGCAGTGGCATCTAACGACCCACAAAACCCAGGCCCATACGAAGACTATTTAAAAACTATGTTTCTGGAAGGATTAAAACCAGACCTCTGTAGTCGTGTAAAAACCTCCTGTGTGGGGGTGGGGACTGCCAGCCTGGCCGAAGTAAAAAGACATGCCACACATCAACAAGGACTGATAAAAGCTTCTAGAAAACATAAATCTGATAAACAAAAATTTGACTTCCAACTCTCCTTGATTAAAATGGCTGGGTTACAAACAACCCCGCCTCAAGCCACGAACAGCTGCCACAACATGTAAAAGAAATAGATAAATGGGTTGCATCATGTAGCGCAACAGGACACACAGTTAAAGAACCCTTTACTGAACTATTACCTTGTGTTTGGGATAATACTAAATTCAAACATAATTTCTTAATCACGGACACATGCCCATACAATTTGTAAGGAAGGGCCTTACTATGTAAGTTAGGTGCTAGTTTACAATGCTCAGGGACGGGGGTTGAGGTCTGTTTGAGAATGTATCGTGATTCAGGATGTGATTTGTACATTTATGAATGGCTCACCCCTGAGACCGATGGTTTGTCCCCACTAACTGTAGCTGCACACCTAATGCAGCCAAAACATTCCTTCATGTCACCAAACCACCTGTATTGCACGGTACATATAATCACAGGGCCCAGACCACATTTTTTATTCTGATTGGATGAAAATGCTAATGGACGTACTAAACACTGATTGGTTATATTGGAATAATAAATTCTGTGCCTTGTCAGTAAACTTCACTAACGCACAAAGAGCATTATTTAGCGTTCAGGATGCAGCACCACATATATCACTAGCCAAACCCGTTTCGCATGCATGGAAAGAATTGGGCCCTTTCGTACTCACATGCAAAAACGCTAGAGGGTGGGTAAGCACTGATTCGCCCCCAATGGAGCGATCAGGCGATTTGTTTCGCTTCCTTTTTAGACATACCATCTGCGCACTCCGTTCGGTTGAGGTAATCTCGGAATCTAACCTTGCCCCTCGATGTGCGCGTGACCAAGATGTTAATAACCCTGTGGCCGTCCCAAAAGGCCTTGAATCCGTTCCGTCCACATTATGGGCCACTGACAAATATGATGTGGGACTCATTAAGGACTGTGCACCAGTAGTTATCACACCTAAGTCCTCATTCCGTCAAAAGAAACAACAATACCCATTGAAAAAAGAAGCCTTGGACGGAATTTGACCAGTTTTTCAGGCACTGTTACAGAAGGGCATCATTGTTCCTTGCCCAGACTCGCCCGTCCGAATGCTTCTCTTTCCGGTCAAAAAGATTCTTGACAAGGGCCGCCCAATAGAATGGCGTTTTGTTCAAGATTTACAGGCTGTTAATGACGCTGTACAGGCCCGTGCTCCTAATGTCCCTAATCCATATACTATCCATATATGTGTCAGTGTGTCACCTTCCCTTAGGATTTTTGATTGAGAAAAATGCCCAGGTGCCGGCATCTGCAAAATACTTCACAGTAGTTGATATTTCCAACGCTTTTTTTCAGTGTCCCAGTCCATCCAGATTCTCAGTTCTGGTTCGCGTTCACCTTTCACTCGCTTGTGTCAGGGGTATTGTGAAAGCCCCACTATTTACAATGATGCGTTGCGGGAAAATTTATCCTCACTCCTGCTGTCCGTGGGTGTGGCAATTTTGCAATATGTGGATGACCTCCTACTCTGTGCCCCAATCCGACAGGAGTGTCTTAATAGCACAATAATTCTTTTGAAATTCTTGGCCGACCAAGGCCACAAAGTCAATCCCTCAAAGGTCACAGTAGCAGCCACTCAGGTTTCATTTCTAGGCCATGTGCTTTCAGCAGAAGGGAAAACACTTTCCACTAAACGAATACAAGCCATCCAACAGGTGCCAAAACCAGTCACAAAAAAACAAATGTCTTTTTTGGGAATGACCTCCTACTGTCGTACCTTTATTCCAAATTACGCTGAAATAGAAGCTCCACTCACTCAGTGCATTTATGGTACCCGTATGTCCGCATCTATTAAAGTCACATGGACTCCGGTGGCTAATGATTCCTTTATATAATTGAAAACCGCTTTGCAATGTACTCCAACTCTTGGCCTACCGAACCCAGATAAACCTTTCACTCAGACAGTTGATGAACGACAGGGCACCATGGTTTCAGTCCTTTTACAGGACCATGGAGGCAAACTGCGCCCAGTGGCATACTTCTTGTCAAAACTGGACGCAGTAGCTCGAGGTCTGCCTCCATGCCTTCGCGCTGTGGCTGCAGCTAAAAAAGCAGTCATGGCTTCAAAGGAATTTGTGAGCTTCGCTCCACTTACACTTCTTGTTCCTCATGAGGTTTCCATGATATTATTAGAACAAAAAACGTCTCATCTTTCAGCGGCTCGTTGGCTGCGGTATAATTTTGTTCTTTTACAAATGCCAAATCTCACTGTTAAACGATGTACTACTCTTAACCCAGCTACTTTACTCCCTATCGCAGGTGACGGGGACCCGCACTCTTGCGTGGCGGCGCTGGAACAAGTCTGCACTTCACGTCCTGATTTTACAGGACACAGAATTGCTGAACAGCGATCTCATATTGTTTTAGACGGTTCATCCAGCAAAGAGGCATTGGGCGTCAATAAAATAGGGTGTGCCATAGTAACATTAAATGACATCCTTTTTCAAGAACCACTGCCTTCCTCATACTCTGCACAGGCAGCAGAATTAGTGGCGCTCTCGAAAGCTTGTGCTTTGGCCAAGGGTAAGCGGGTTACCATTTACACAGACTCCCGTTACGCTTTCGGGGTAGTACATGATTTCGGAGCTTTGTTTCCGAAATCATGTTATTTATGACACATGATATTTATGAAGGCAGACGGTAATCCAATCTTAAATCATTCTCTATTAAAAGATTTACTGGATTCACTTCTCTAACCATCTGAGATCGCAGTCTGCATTTCGTGAATGAGGCAATAAAAGCAGTGGAAACATCCCTCCAAACGTCATGGAAACATGACGTCATGGAAACACTGCTCATATCACCCACAGTCTGCAGGGGCTGTGGAAAGAGAAAACCAAACAATAAAACAAAAACTAGCTAAAATATGCGAAGAAACGAATTTTCCATGGCCAAAAGCTCTGCCAATTGTTTTTATGTACATGAGAATGAGAGAAAGAAGAAAGTTGAACTTATCACCTTTCGAAATATTATTTGGAAGGCCTTCACACATGGGCTGGGAACCCAGAGCTGTAATATTGCCTGACTCTACAATGTGTGAACATGATTTTATGTCATATTGTATTGGACTAGATAAGGTGTTATGTTCCATCTCCAAACAGGTGAAAACGGCAGCAGGGAAAGGGGCAGAGGGTCCTCTACACCCGATCAAGCCTGGCGACTACGTGGTCATCAAAGATTTCCGCCGACGCCATTGGAATTAGCGACGGTTCCAGGTGTTGCTGACAACACACACTGGAGTGAAAGTAGCAGAGAAGGTACCGTGGATTCACGCGCAGCACTGCAGAATTGTCCCGGCGCCAACAGGGGAAGACGTATCCCCAGAGGACCAGGACATCCAGGACCTGAACATCTCCCACAACGGTGGCGTTGCCAAATAGCTCAACACAACAACGTGAGAGATCCTATGTGGAATAGACCGGAAACACTCTGTGCCACAAACGCATCTGTCTTGGCGGTAGTCTTCACTCGAGCACAAGGCGAATATCTACATATTAACACAACATCATCTACGGCCTTTGTTCTTGTGGAGACAAGGACTGCTTGTGTTTGAATCTATACAACCAGATTTGTGGGGGCGAATAAACAGGTGGCAATATGCGACTGCTATGTATCCTGGTAATTAGCATAGCTCTTATCTTTTTGGTAAGGGCAAAAGAACTAGCTCTAACAGAAGCAGAAGTGGGAATAACAATAGAATTTGTAGAAGGTCACGCTGCAACATTTACCTGTGACCCCATAGGGGAAGCAGGACCACAATCCAATACTGAGCAATCTCGTTATGAATGGGGTACCGCTATGTACTTTTGCAAAGACCCTTGTATTTGGAGCAACGTGTTAGGGGGAAATGCTGTAGCAATAAGGGCAGGTCTCCAACTCACTAACGAAATGAAACAACTATTGACTGTTACTACGAAATTAGAAAACGGGAAAGTCAAAATAACAGTAAGCTTCCATAATGTCACAAAGGAAGACGAGGGTCGTTATTATTGTGGTTGGTGGACTAGCGGTGCAGACACATTTACAATCAATCTAGATAAATGTTTTGACCCCGACCACTCCAACATTAACGGACATGTTTGCTGAAAGAACAATAGAGGAACAAGAACAGGCATGGTTTGAGAAAACACTACTATTACCTGCAGAGGATATAGTACATGCTTGTTTACGATGCGAAGGGAAATCGCGCATGCATGCTCTCAGTATTACAAAAACAAGCCTTAGGAATAGATCAAGAATGTTGGTGGTGTCAAGAACTTAGTCGATTAATGAAGGTTACCCCTTTGAAACGATCTCAGGAAAACGAATTAGCAGGATATATTCCATGTGTCATGCACGAATTGTTACGACTAGCAAATGCTATAGCAAAGAATGTCACCTTAGAGAAGAACAACACGTGCCCATCTATAGCTCACACCCAATGGCCAATTATAGTACCCATAAGGTAGAGCGAAAATGGCACGTGAGACCAGAAGTGGCTGAACATGTATTTGTCAACACTCCCCTGATAGGCAGAACTTAAGCGAAGATACTATCGAAGTAGGTTGGTCTACCTGTCATACAACTATTCAAATAATTAACATTTCTTGTATAGGTCCAAACGGTCAGAACTACACCTGCCCATTCGACAAGAACGATATGATGGACTCCACTGCAGCCTCATTGTGGGTGTGCGGTCAAAACGCCTAGCACTCCCTCCCTGAAAATTTTGCAGGGAGCTGTTACCCGGCGTTGTTAAGTGTAGGCACAACTGTATATGTAGCACAGGACCTGTCAACTGAAGAAAAACGGGTAAAGCGTGACTTGTCAACTATGCCTAAATTTTACCAAGGTACTAAACTATGGGACCCCTGGACTAGCCGTGGGGCGATGACAGGGTGGTCATTAGTTTTGGGAGGGGGCACCGCGGCAGCCCTATTATAGATAAATGGACTTGCCTGGCAAGTGTTAAGGTTGGCCAACGAAACAGAGGAAGCACTATTTGAGATATCAGCAGAACTACATACAATCAGAAAAGCAGTTATTCAAATTAGGTTGGTTTTAGATATGTTAACTGCGGAGAAAGGTGGGGTATGCAAAATGTTGGGAACATCCTGTTGTTTCAGCTTGCCGGATGTTTCAGCAAATGTATCAGATTTATTACAACATATGAAATCCGCTATAGCAACACCACATGACATGTCCTCCTCTTGGGACACCTGGTTACAAGGATTATCGGGGTGGGCTTATTGGGCCATAACAACTGGGGCTCCAGTTGTTATTATTTTATTGTTGGTTTTCATTTTTCCATGTATAATACCTTGCATTACTACGGCGGTACGGGCGTGCATATCATCATCTGTAAGTACCCGCTTAATAGCCCTTACTGTAACTGAACCAAGTGACGACACTCAGGTTATCATAGAAGATGATAGCTAGGAGGAGGATTATGCGTAAAATGGACCTTATGGAATGAAAGAAATAGGGAAAATCTTAAACAGAAGACCTATATTCTTGATGTGATAAATAAGTGTTTTATATGATAAGGTTTGGTTGTCATAAAATGAAAAAGGGGGGGAATGTAAGATGTTTTTCTTTTTAAAGCTGAACTGCAAATAATCCATAAAGCTTGCAATGCAGAGCGTGATCAAGGTTGCATGTCTGAACACAATGCTGCTTGAACACTGTGCTCTCAGATAAGCAAAACAGAGAATTATAAAAGATTATCTTTGTACAGAATGGGAAAACATCTGTGTGCAAAGTGCGTCACTAGGGCGAGGTGAACTAAAAAAGCGCGAGAAACAAATGATTAGTTTTATTATGGAGCAAACCAATCAGTATAATATTGCAAGGTCGTAATAAGAGAATTAATAATATTGTCTTAAACAGCGAGAGAAAACAATTGATGATATTGCAATGTCGTAATAATAATGTGGTCTCGAAGGTTGAATAACAGCATAAAAGCATGGTGAGAAGCGTTTATCGGCACGCTTCTCGGTGCAGCATTGTCTGACTGATGAATGCCTGTTTGTGAATTTGCCTCTCTGAAGAGGGCAAATAAAATTGTCTATTTTATTCTCATGTCGACTCTCTGTCTTTTTTCTGATTAATAGGACTAGAAAGCAAATTTTGAACTACAGTTTTTAACCAGATTGTTTCACAAGATTCTGGAAGGTGGGAGGATGCCTGAGGAATGGAGAAGGAGTGTGCTGGTTCCGATCTTTAAGCATAAGGGAGAAGAGCACTACAGGGGAATTAAGTTGATCAGTCACACCATAAAGTTATGGGAAAGAGTAGTGGAAGCAACAGTATGGTTTCATGCCGAGGAAGAGCACCACAGATGCCTTATTTGCTTTGAGGATGTTGATGGAGAAGTATAGAGAAGGGCAGAAGGAATTGCATTGTGTATTTGTGGATTTAGAAAAAGCGTACAACAGAGTGCCAAGAGAGGAGTTGTGTATAAGGGGAATGAAAGTCAATCTTAAACAATCTAAGACAGAGTACATTTGTGTAAAGATGAGGGAGGGCAGTGGAGTGGTGCGGTTACAGGGAGAAGAGGTGGAGAATGTGGAAGAGTTCAGGTACCTGGGGTCAACAGTGCAAAGTAATGGAGAGTGTGTTAGAGAAGTGAAGAAAAGAGTGCAGGCAGGGTGGAGTGGGTGGAGAAGAGTGACAGGAGTGATTTGTGATAGTAGGGTATCTGCAAGAGTGAAAGGGAAAGTTTATAGGCCTGTGGTGAGACCTGCGATGTTGTATGGTTTAGAGACAGTGGCATTGAGTAAAAGACAGGAGGCCGAGCTGGAGGTAGCAGAGCTGAAGATGTTAAGGTTTTCGTTGGGAGTGACGAGGATGGACAAGATTAGAAATAAGTTTATTAGAGGGACAGCCCATGTATAATGTTTTGGTGACAAGGTGAGGAAGGCGAGATTGAGATGGTTTGGACATGTGCAGAGGAGGGACATGAATTATATTGGTAGAAGAATGCTGAGGATGGAGCCACCAAGTAGGAGGAAAAGAGGAAGGCCAAGGAGGAAGGTAATTGATGTGGTGAGGGAAGACATGCATGTAGTTGGTGTGAAAGAGGCAGATGTAGAGGACAGGGTGGTATGGAGACGGATGATCCACTGTGGCGACCGCTAATGGGAGCAGCCGAAAGAAGATAAGGGAAAAGTCATTGTTATGTCAAAACATGGTATATCATGAAACCTTTTTCGTTCATTGATTGCACTTTTAAAAATTCTTAATGAAATGATGCTTTTGAATATGAAAATTCATATTTTTACAATAACTTGTAAAATCTTGGTCATTTCACGTTTATCATTGACTTTTTGCACTTTTTAACAGTTTTTCATTAAATGGTGCTTATGAATATGAAAATTCGTATTTTCACAATAACTATGACATTTTTTATGAAAAAGTCATATTTTTGTCAAAACGTGATTTGTACTTTTTTGTGTTTCCTTCAATTATGGAACTTTTTAAAAGTTTTTCCATAGTCATATGATCTATATTTTTACAAATTACTCATATTTTCACAGTAAAGGTTAAATTTTTTTTAAATAAAATTATTATTCATGAAGATATGAAATATGAAATTAATAGGTAAACTACTTGTAAACTTTTTACACGTTATTGTGAAATTATGACTTTACATGTTCGTAATCATTATTAACTAAAAACCATTGGAAGTGAAAATATTCATTGCAAAAAGTGATGACAAACAATAATGTCAAAGAAATCAGATTTTCTTAAAAAAAATAAAAAAAATTTTTATTAAAAAGTTTTTATTAAAATATAACATTTTATACTCATAACCATAATTTCACTAAGAAATACAGAAAGGCTATTCAGTCTGCTCCAGCTCTAGGTCTTCTGAATTATGTTAAGCCTTTTCACCTTTATTTGCACGAACGTGGTGGTACGGCTGCGGGTATTCTAGCCCAGGAGGATGTTGACAGATATCGCTCTGTTGCGTATCTTTCCAAATCTTTAGACAACATAGCAAAAAGGTTGCTTGTGTGCAGTGGCTGAACAGAACAGAAGATACTTGCATATTTCTCGGAAGGCAAATTAAGTACAATTTACCAACAAATTTCCCAAACATTTGTGAGTCATGACAATGGGTCTGTCATTTAGAAACATGGCTTTTCAATTACCGCTATTGAAAAAACCTCCCTCTCTCTCTCTCTCTCTCTCTCTCTCTCTCTCTCTCTCTCTCTCTCTCTCTCTCTCTTTCTCTCTCTCTCTCTTTCTCTCTCTCTCTCTCTCTCTCTCTCTCTCTGATTTCAGCTGGATGTCCCGACAATTGCTGCTCTCATCATTGCCTCCTGGACAGAAATATCTTGCTGTATGTTGAATGATCAACTCAACCCTGCCAAGACAGAACTGCTCATGTTTTCAGCTGACCTAACTTTGGTGTTATTGTTGACACATATATAAATCGCACTGGCCCGATCCTGCAGATTTGCCCTGTACAACATTAAGATCAGACTCTTTTTTTGGAGCCATGCTACAGAACTCCCTGTCCAAGCTCTTGTTCTCGCCAAACTGGACTGTTGTATTGCTCTCTTAGCAGACTTTCCAGCATTTACTACCAAGCCTCTGCAGCTAATCCAGCCTATGGCACTGAGACTGATCTTCAACAAGCTGAAGAGTGCACGTCACTTTTTTATTTTTTTATATAAACTGCTGTGTCGACTGTGTTAGACTAACTTGGATTTGGTATGTTGCTTTGGAGAAAATGTCATTGTAAATGTATAAAGGTATACAGCAATTGCCATTTAATGAATGGTATTTTTGCATGCTTTAACATTTTCTATAATTGGATTGTTCATTTAACTCGATATACAGTGCTTCTGTTCAATTATTAATACTGTGAAATGTGCAGGTTCCTTTTATAAGTACAGAATATACAGTAGAGCTCATTGCTCTACTGTCCAAAAATGTTAAACTGTAATATGTCTGGAAAATGAAACTATTAAGATGTATCTACAGTTTTACATTTTTACAGTTTTTTGCTAGCAATTTAGTAAAATGGTTATTTCGGTAATTTAACGGATTATCTTTGGAAGCCCTGCGGCCAGTCTTTTTACGGTTTATTTTTAAAGATTTAATTTTTTTACAGTGTACCAAGGTCAGAAAAATATGAATTTTCATGAATCATAATTTCATTACAAAATGTTTGACCTTTACCATGAAAATATGAGTAATTGTATAAATCATATAAATTATATGATCATGGAAAACCTTTTAAAAATGTCCATAAGTGAAGGAAAAACAAAAATGTACAAATCATGTTTTGACAAAAATATGATTTTTTTTATATAAAATGTGATAGTTATTGTGAATAACTATAACTTTTATATTCATAAGCACCATTTAATGAAGAACTTTTAAAAACTGCAAAAATTCAATGATAAATGTGAAATTATAAAGTTATTGTGAAAATATGAATGTTCATATTCAAAAGCTTATGTTCATGGAAAACCTTTAAAAAAGTGCCATTAAGAAACAAAAAGTTGGCCATGCAAATATTTTTTTTACAATATCACATTCATTTAAAATGTGATATTGTGAAAATATGAATTTTCATATTTATGAACATCATTTAATGAAAAAACGTTAAAAAGTGTAATATGCAAGCAAGTATATTATATTTTTTTTTTTTACAGATTTTTTTTTAACAGTGTACTAAGGTCAGAAAAATATAAAGTTTCATGAATCATAATTTCATTAAAACAATTTTGACCTTTACCATGAAAATATGAGTAATTGTAAAAATATAAATCATATGATTATGGAAAAACTTTTAAAAGGTTCCATAAGTAAAGGAAAAACAATAAAGTACAAATTACATTACATTACATTACATTACATCTTCTCCCGCTTATCCGAGGCCGGGTCGCGGGGGCAGCAGTCTAAGCAGAGATGCCCAGACTTCTCTTTCCCTAGACACTTCTTCCAACTCTTCCGAGGGGACACCGAGGCGTTCCCAGGCCAGCTGGAAGACATAGTCTTCCCGGGAAGGCGTCCAGGAGGCATCCGGAACAGATGCCCGAGCCACCTCAGCTGACCCCTCTCGATGTGGAGGAGCAGCAGCTCTACCCTGAGCTCCTCCCGAGTTACCGAGCTTCTCACCCTATCTCTAAGGGATCGCCCAGCCACCCTGCAGAGAAAGCTCATTTCGGCCGCCTGTATCCGGGATCTTGTCCTTTCGGTCATGACCCAGAGCTCATGACCATAGGTGAGAGTAGGAACGTAGATTGACCGGTAAATCGAGAGTTTCGCCTTGCGGCTCAGCTCTTTCTTCACCACGACAGACCGGTACATCGACCGCATTACTGCAGAAGCTGCACCGATCCGTCTGTCAATTTCCCGTTCCACCCCTCCCTCACTCGTGAACAAAACCCCAAGATACTTAAACTCCTCCACTTGCGGCAGGAACTCTCCTCCAACCTGAAGTGGGCAAGCCACCCTTTTCCTACTGAGGACCATGGCCTCGGATTTGGAGGTGCTGATTCTCATGCCAGCCGCTTCACACTCGGCAGCAAACCGTCCCAGTGCGTGCTGAAGGTCCTGTTCTGATTAAGCCAACACGAAGTTCTGATGAAGCCAACACGACAACATCATCTGCAAAGAGCAGAGACGAAATCTTGTTGTCACCAAACCGGACACCCTTAGGCCCCTGGCTGCGCCTAGAAATTCTGTCCATAAAAATTATGAACAGAACCGGTGACAAAGGGCAGCCCTGCCGGAGTCCAACATGCACCGGGAACAAGTCTGACTTACTGCCGGCAGTGCGAACCAAGCTCCTGCTTCGTTCGTACAGGGACCGGACAGCCCTTAGTAAAGGGCCCGCGGACCCCATACTCCCGGAGCACCCTCCACAGGCCGCCGCGAGGGATACAGTCGAATGCCTTTTCCAAATCCACAAAACACATGTGGACTGGTTGGGCAAACTCCCATGAACCCTTCAGCACCCTGTAGAGGATATAGAGCTGGTCCAGTGTTCCACGGCCTGGACGAAAACCACACTGTTCCTCCTGAATCCGAGGTTCTACTATCGGCAGTATTCTCCTCTTCAGTACCCTGGCATAGACTTTCCCAGGTAGGCTGAGAAGTGTGATCCCCCTATAGTTGGAACACACCCTCCCCTTCTTAAAAAGTGGGATCACCACCCCGGTCTGCCATTCCAGAGGCACTGGCCCCGACCGCCACGCGATGCTGCAGAGGCATGTCAGCCAAGACAGCCCCACAACATCCAGAGGCTTGAGGTACTCAGGGCAGATCTCATCCACCGAGGAGTTTCTTTACTACCTCGGTGACTTCAGCTTGGGTGATGGACGAGTCCACCTCTGAGCCCTCAGCCTCCGCTTCCTCAATGGAAGACGTGACGGCGGGATTGAGGAGATCCTCAAAATATTCCTTCCACCGTCCGACATCCCCAGTTGAGGTCAAAAGCTCCCCACCTCCACTGTAAACAGCATCGGTAGGGCACTGCTTCCCTCTCCTGAGGCGCCGGACGGTTTGCCAGAATCTCTTCGAGGCCAGCCAATAGTCCTTCTCCATGGCCTCACCGAACTCCTCCCAGGCCCGAGTTTTTGCCTCCACAACCACCCGGGCTGCAGTTCGCTTGGCCTGCTGGTACCCGTCAGCTGCCTCAGGAGTCCCACAAGCCATCCAGGCCCGATAGGACTCCTTCTTCAGCTTGACGGCATCCCTTACTTCCGGTTTCCACCACCGGGTTCGGGGATTGCCGCCTCGACAGGCACCGGAGACCTTACGGCCACAGCTCCGAGCGGCCGCTTCGACAATGGAGGTGGAGAACATGGTCCACTCGGACTCAATATCTCCAGCCTCCCTTGGGATCCGGTCAAAGCTCCGCCAGAGGTGGGAGTTGAAGATCTCTCTGACAGGAGACTCGGCCAAACGTTCCCAGCAGACCCTCACAGTACGCTTGGGTCTGCCGAGTCTGTCCAGCTTCCTCCCCCGCCATCGGATCCAACTCACCACCAGGTGGTGATCAGTTGACAGCTCCACCCCCTCTTTACTCGAGTGTCCAAGACATACGGCCGCAGGTCAGATGAACCGACCACAAAGTCGATCATCGACCTACGTCCTAGGGTGTCCTGGTGCCACGTGCACTGATGGACACCCTTATGCTTGAACATGGTGTTCGTTATGGACAAACTGTAACCAGCACAGGAGTCCAATAACTGAACACCACTCGGGTTCAGATCAGGGGGGCCGTTCCTCCCAATCACGCCCCTCCAGGTGTCACGTAGGCATTGAAGTCTCCCAGTAGAACGACGGAGTCCCAAGTCGGAGCACTGTCCAGCACCCTTCCCAGAGACCCCAAGAAGGCCGGGTACTCTACACTGCCGTTTGGCCTGTAGGCACACACGACAGTGAGAGACCTATCCCCGACCCGTAGGCGCAGGGAAACGACCCTCTCATTCACCGGGTAAACTCCAACACATGGCGGCTGAGCTGGGGGGCTATAAGCAAACCCACCCCAACCCGCCGCCTTTCACCATGGGCAACTCCAGAGTGGTGAAGAGGCCATCCTCTTTTGAGGAGTGTGGTTCCAGAGCCCAAGCCGTGCGTAGAGGTGATCCCGACTATCTCTAGTCGGAACCTCTCAACCTCACGCACAATCTCAGGCTCCTTCCCCGCCAGCGAGGTGACATTCCACGATGTCGAGGGCCCCGCCTTCGACTGCTGCCCGATCCTCTCAGCACCGGCCCCTTACGGTCCCTCCTGCAGGTGGTGAGCTCACTGGAAGGCGGCCCCACGTCGCTCCTTCGGGCCGGACCCCGTGGGGGAATGCCTGGCCACCAGACGCTTGCATACGAGCCCCAAACCCGGGCCTGGCTCCAGGGTGGGGCCCCGGCTGCGCCATACCGGGCGACGTCACGGTCCTTAGTATGTTTTTTCTCATAAGGGTTTTTTAAAACCGCTCTTAGTCTGACCCGTCGCCTAGGACCTGTTTGCCTTGGGAGACCCTACCAGGGGCATATAACCCCGGACAACATAGCTCCCTAGGGTCATTCGGGTACTCAAACCCCTCCACCACATTAAGGTGGCAGTTCAAGGAGGGGAGTACAAATCACGTTTTGACAATATCACATTTTATGAAAAAGTCATATTTTTCAGAAATCAATAGTCAAAAAGTCAAAAATATGACTTTTTCATAAAATGTGATAGTTATTGTGAAAATACGAATTTTCATATTCATAAGCACCATTTAATGATAAAATGTTATAAAGTGCAAAAAGTCAATGATAAACGTGAAATGACCAAGTTTTTACAAGTTATTGTAAAAATATGAATTTTCATATTCAAAAGCATCATTTCATCAAGAATTTTTAAAAGTGCAATCAATAAACGAAAAAGGTTTCATGATATACGATGTTTTAACATAAACAATGAATTAAATTTATTGTGAAAAATATGACTTTTTATTAGCATTTAACTAAAACCCATTAAACTTCAACGCATATGAGAAACAATGGTTTGAAAATGATTTTTTTTAAATAAAATGTGTATTATTTTTATTAAAAAATATAATTTCCTATTTTTGCAGTTTACAACAGTTTTTATGAACTTATGATTATGAATATAAAAAATATTATTTTTTAAATAACTATACAATTTATATGAACAATAACATATTTTGATCAGAAAATGTTTTTTTATGTCATATATCATCATAAATATGTATAAATGTATAAATATTATGGGGAAATGCAAGCTGCGTGTATAATGCGTGCATATACGCGCCTTTCGAAAAACCGCTTTCTCTTCGTCCTAGAAGCCTGAGACTTGCGGAATCGCATTTTCAGCGAATATGAAAGCTCGTCTTGACAACACGAAGTAGGCTTTGCCAAATATGTGCTATTGTTATGTTTTCGATTAATTATGGCTTTCCAACACATTTTCATTCAGTTTTTGCATTTTACAACAGTTTTTATGAACTTGTGATTATAAATAAAAAAAAATTTATATTTTTGAAATAACTATAAAATTAATATGAAAAATGTCAAATTTCAATCAGAAAATGTTTTGTTATGTCATGTATCATCATGAACATGTATAAATATTATGGGAAAATGCAAGCTGTTTGTGCATATACGCGCCTTTCGAAAAACCGCTTTCTCTTCGTCCTAGAAGCCTGAGACTTGCGGAATCGCATTTTCAGCAAATATGAAGCTAATTCTTGACAGCACATAGAATATTTTGCCAAATATGTGCTATTGTTACGTTTTTATTAATTATATATTTCCAACAAATTTGCATTCAGTTTTTGCATTTTACAACAGTTTTTATGAACTTCTGATTATGAATATGAAAATGTATATTTTTGAAATAACTATAAAATTTATATGAAAAATGTCATATTTCGATCAGAAAATGTTTTGTTATGTCAAATATCATCATAAACATGTATAAATATTATTGGGAAATGCAAGCTGTTTGTGCATATACGCGCCTTTCGAAAAACCGCTTTCTCTTCGTCCTAGAAGCCTAAAACTTTCGGAATCGCATTTTCAGCAAATATAAAGCTAATTCTTGACAACACGAAGTAGGCTTTGCCAAATATGTGCTATTGTTATGTTTTCGATTAATTATGGCTTTCCAACCCATTTTCATTCAGTTTTTGCATTTTACAACAGTTTTTAAGACCTTGTGATTATGAATATGAAAATTTATATTTTTGAAATACCTATAAAATTTATATGAAAAATGTCATATTTCGATCAGAAAATGTTTTGTTTTGTCAAATATCATCATAAACATGTATAAATATTATGGGGAAATGCAAGCTGTTTGTGCATATACGCGCCTTTCGAAAAACCGCTTTCTCTTCGTCCTAGAAGCCTGAGACTTGCGGAATCGCATTTTCAGCGAATATGAAAGCTCATCTTGACAACACGAAGTAGGCTTTGCCAAATATGTGCTATTGTTATGTTTTCAATTTATTATGGCTTTCCATCCCATTTTCATTCAGTTTTTGCATTTTACAGCAGTTTTTATGAAATTATGATTATGAAAAAAAAAAAAGATTTTTGAAATAACTGTACACCTTATATGAAAAATGTAATATCTCGATCAGAAAATGTTTTGTTATGTCATGTATCATCAAAACATGTATAAATATTATGGAGAAATGCAAGCTGTTTGTGCATATACGCGCCTTTCGAAAAACCGCTTTCTCTTCATCCTAGAAGCCTGAGACTTGCGGAATCGCATTTTCAGCAAATATAAAGCTAATTCTTGACAACACGAAGTAGGCTTTGCCAAATATGTGCTATTGTTATGTTTTCAATTCATTATGGCTTTCCAGCCCATTTTCATTCAGTTTTTGCATTTTACAGCAGTTTTTATGAAATTATGATTATGAAAAAAAAAAAAAAAGATTTTTGAAATAACTGTACAATTTATATGAAAAATGTCATATTTCGATCAGAAAATGTTTTGTTATGTCATAATTCATCATAAACATGTTTAAAATTATGGAGAAATGCAAGCTGTTTGTGCATATACGCGCCTTTCGAAAAACCGCTTTCTCTTCGTCCTAGAAGCCTGAGACTTGCGGAATCGCATTTTCAGCAAATATTAAGCTAATTCTTGACAACACGAAGTAGTCTTTGCCAAATATGTGCTATTGTTATGTTTTCGATTAATTATGGCTTTCCAACACATTTTCATTCAGTTTTTGCATTTTACAACAGTTTTTATGAATTGTTTTTTATGACTTTGAAAATTTATATTTTTGAAATAACTATAAAATTAATATGAAAAATGTCATATTTCGTTTAGAAAATGTTTTGTTATGTCAAGTATCATCAAAACGTATAAATATTATGGGGAAATGCAATCTGTTTGTGCATATACGCGCCTTTCAAAAAACCGCTTTCTCTTCGTCCTAGAAGCCTGAGACGTGCGGAATCGCATTTTCAGCAAATATGAAGCTGATTCTTGACAACACGAAGTAGGCTTTGCCACATATGTGCTATTGTTATGTTTTCGATTAATTATGGCTTTCCAACCCATTTTCATTCAGTTTTTGCATTTTACAACAGTTTTGATGAACTTCTGATTATGAATATGAAAATTTATATTTTTGAAATGACTATAAAATTTATATGAAAAATGTCATATTTCGATCAGAAAATGTTTTGTTTTGTCAAATATCATCATAAACATGTATTATTATTATGGGGAAATGCAAGCTGTTTGTGCATATACGCGCCATTCGAAAAACCGCTTTCTCTTCGTCCTAGAAACCTGAGACTTGCGGAATCGCATTTTCAGCAAATATGAAGCTAATTCTTGACAACACGAAGTAGGCTTTGCCAAATATGTGCTATTGTTATGTTTTCGATTAATTATGGCTTTCCAACCCATTTTCATTCAGTTTTTGCATTTTACAACAGTTTTTAAGACCTTATGATTATGAATATGAAAATTTATATTTTTGAAATACCTATAAAATTTATATGAAAAATTTCATATTTCGATCAGAAAATGTTTTGTTTTGTCAAATATCATCATAAACATGTATAAATATTATGGGTAAATGCAAGCTGTTTGTGAATATACGCGCCATTCGAAAAACCGCTTTCTCTTTATCCTAGAAGCCTGAGACTTGCGGAATCGCATTTTCTGCGAATATGAAAGCTCATCTTGAACACACGAAGTTGGCTTTGCCAAATATGTGCTATTGTTATGTTTTCGATTAATTATGGCTTTCCAACACATTTTCATTCAGTTTTTGCATTTTACAACAGTTTTTATGAACTTGTGATTATGAATAAAACAATTTTTATATTTTTGAAATAACTATAAAATTAATATAAAAAATGTCAAATTTCAATCAGAAAATGTTTTGTTATGTCATGTATCATCATGAACATGTATAAATATTATGGGGAAATGCAAGCTGTTTGTGCATATACGCGCCATTCGAAAAACCGCTTTCTCTTCGTCCTAGAAGCCTGAGACTTGCGGAATCGCATTTTCAGCAAATATGAAGCTAATTCTTGACAGCACATAGAATATTTTGCCAAATATGTGCTATTGTTACGTTTTTATTAATTATATATTTCCAACAAATTTGCATTCAGTTTTTGCATTTTACAACAGTTTTTATGAACTTCTGATTATGAATATGAAAATGTATATTTTTGAAATAACTATAAAATTTATATGAAAAATGTCATATTTCGATCAGAAAATGTTTTGTTATGTCAAATATCATCATAAACATGTATAAATATTATTGGGAAATGCAAGCTGTTTGTGCATATACGCGCCTTTCGAAAAACCGCTTTCTCTTCGTCCTAGAAGCCTAAAACTTTCGGAATCGCATTTTCAGCAAATATAAAGCTAATTCTTGACAACACGAAGTAGGCTTTGCCAAATATGTGCTATTGTTATGTTTTCGATTAATTATGGCTTTCCAACCCATTTTCATTCAGTTTTTGCATTTTACAACAGTTTTTAAGACCTTGTGATTATGAATATGAAAATTTATATTTTTGAAATACCTATAAAATTTATATGAAAAATGTCATATTTCGATCAGAAAATGTTTTGTTTTGTCAAATATCATCATAAACATGTATAAATATTATGGGGAAATGCAAGCTGTTTGTGCATATACGCGCCTTTCGAAAAACCGCTTTCTCTTCGTCCTAGAAGCCTGAGACTTGCGGAATCGCATTTTCAGCGAATATGAAAGCTCATCTTGACAACACGAAGTAGGCTTTGCCAAATATGTGCTATTGTTATGTTTTCAATTTATTATGGCTTTCCATCCCATTTTCATTCAGTTTTTGCATTTTACAGCAGTTTTTATGAAATTATGATTATGAAAAAAAAAAAAGATTTTTGAAATAACTGTACACCTTATATGAAAAATGTAATATTTCGATCAGAAAATGTTTTGTTATGTCATGTATCATCAAAACATGTATAAATATTATGGAGAAATGCAAGCTGTTTGTGCATATACGCGCCTTTCGAAAAACCGCTTTCTCTTCATCCTAGAAGCCTGAGACTTGCGGAATCGCATTTTCAGCAAATATAAAGCTAATTCTTGACAACACGAAGTAGGCTTTGCCAAATATGTGCTATTGTTATGTTTTCAATTTATTATGGCTTTCCCGCCCATTTTCATTCAGTTTTTGCATTTTACAGCAGTTTTTATGAAATTATGATTATGAAAAAAAAAAAAAAAGATTTTTGAAATAACTGTACAATTTATATGAAAAATGTCATATTTCGATCAGAAAATGTTTTGTTATGTCATAATTCATCATAAACATGTTTAAAATTATGGAGAAATGCAAGCTGTTTGTGCATATACGCGCCTTTCGAAAAACCGCTTTCTCTTCGTCCTAGAAGCCTGAGACTTGCGGAATCGCATTTTCAGCAAATATTAAGCTAATTCTTGACAACACGAAGTAGTCTTTGCCAAATATGTGCTATTGTTATGTTTTCGATTAATTATGGCTTTCCAACACATTTTCATTCAGTTTTTGCATTTTACAACAGTTTTTATGAATTGTTTTTTATGACTTTGAAAATTTATATTTTTGAAATAACTATAAAATTAATATGAAAAATGTCATATTTCGTTTAGAAAATGTTTTGTTATGTCAAGTATCATCAAAACGTATAAATATTATGGGGAAATGCAATCTGTTTGTGCATATACGCGCCTTTCAAAAAACCGCTTTCTCTTCGTCCTAGAAGCCTGAGACGTGCGGAATCGCATTTTCAGCAAATATGAAGCTGATTCTTGACAACACGAAGTAGGCTTTGCCACATATGTGCTATTGTTATGTTTTCGATTAATTATGGCTTTCCAACCCATTTTCATTCAGTTTTTGCATTTTACAACAGTTTTGATGAACTTCTGATTATGAATATGAAAATTTATATTTTTGAAATGACTATAAAATTTATATGAAAAATGTCATATTTCGATCAGAAAATGTTTTGTTTTGTCAAATATCATCATAAACATGTATTATTATTATGGGGAAATGCAAGCTGTTTGTGCATATACGCGCCATTCGAAAAACCGCTTTCTCTTCGTCCTAGAAACCTGAGACTTGCGGAATCGCATTTTCAGCAAATATGAAGCTAATTCTTGACAACACGAAGTAGGCTTTGCCAAATATGTGCTATTGTTGTGTTTTCGATTAATTATGGCTTTCCAACCCATTTTCATTCAGTTTTTGCATTTTACAACAGTTTTTAAGACCTTATGATTATGAATATGAAAATTTATATTTTTGAAATACCTATAAAATTTATATGAAAAATTTCATATTTCGATCAGAAAATGTTTTGTTTTGTCAAATATCATCATAAACATGTATAAATATTATGGGTAAATGCAAGCTGTTTGTGAATATACGCGCCATTCGAAAAACCGCTTTCTCTTTATCCTAGAAGCCTGAGACTTGCGGAATCGCATTTTCTGCGAATATGAAAGCTCATCTTGAACACACGAAGTTGGCTTTGCCAAATATGTGCTATTGTTATGTTTTCGATTAATTATGGCTTTCCAACACATTTTCATTCAGTTTTTGCATTTTACAACAGTTTTTATGAACTTGTGATTATGAATAAAACAATTTTTATATTTTTGAAATAACTATAAAATTAATATAAAAAATGTCAAATTTCAATCAGAAAATGTTTTGTTATGTCATGTATCATCATGAACATGTATAAATATTATGGGGAAATGCAAGCTGTTTGTGCATATACGCGCCATTCGAAAAACCGCTTTCTCTTCGTCCTAGAAGCCTGAGACTTGCGGAATCGCATTTTCAGCAAATATGAAGCTAATTCTTGACAGCACATAGAATATTTTGCCAAATATGTGCTATTGTTACGTTTTTATTAATTATATATTTCCAACAAATTTGCATTCAGTTTTTGCATTTTACAACAGTTTTTATGAACTTCTGATTATGAATATGAAAATGTATATTTTTGAAATAACTATAAAATTTATATGAAAAATGTCATATTTCGATCAGAAAATGTTTTGTTATGTCAAATATCATCATAAACATGTATAAATATTATGGGGAAATGCAAGCTGTTTGTGCATATACGCGCCTTTCGAAAAACCGCTTTCTCTTCGTCCTAGAAGCCTAAAACTTTCGGAATCGCATTTTCAGCAAATATAAAGCTAATTCTTGACAACACGAAGTAGGCTTTGCCAAATATGTGCTATTGTTATGTTTTCGATTAATTATGGCTTTCCAACCCATTTTCATTCAGTTTTTGCATTTTACAACAGTTTTTAAGACCTTGTGATTATGAATATGAAAATTTATATTTTTGAAATACCTATAAAATTTATATGAAAAATGTCATATTTCGATCAGAAAATGTTTTGTTTTGTCAAATATCATCATAAACATGTATAAATATTATGGGGAAATGCAAGCTGTTTGTGCATATACGCGCCTTTCGAAAAACCGCTTTCTCTTCGTCCTAGAAGCCTGAGACTTGCGGAATCGCATTTTCAGCGAATATGAAAGCTCATCTTGACAACACGAAGTAGGCTTTGCCAAATATGTGCTATTGTTATGTTTTCAATTTATTATGGCTTTCCATCCCATTTTCATTCAGTTTTTGCATTTTACAGCAGTTTTTATGAAATTATGATTATGAAAAAAAAAAAAGATTTTTGAAATAACTGTACACCTTATATGAAAAATGTAATATCTCGATCAGAAAATGTTTTGTTATGTCATGTATCATCAAAACATGTATAAATATTATGGAGAAATGCAAGCTGTTTGTGCATATACGCGCCTTTCGAAAAACCGCTTTCTCTTCATCCTAGAAGCCTGAGACTTGCGGAATCGCATTTTCAGCAAATATAAAGCTAATTCTTGACAACACGAAGTAGGCTTTGCCAAATATGTGCTATTGTTATGTTTTCAATTTATTATGGCTTTCCCGCCCATTTTCATTCAGTTTTTGCATTTTACAGCAGTTTTTATGAAATTATGATTATGAAAAAAAAAAAAAAAGATTTTTGAAATAACTGTACAATTTATATGAAAAATGTCATATTTCGATCAGAAAATGTTTTGTTATGTCATAATTCATCATAAACATGTTTAAAATTATGGAGAAATGCAAGCTGTTTGTGCATATACGCGCCTTTCGAAAAACCGCTTTCTCTTCGTCCTAGAAGCCTGAGACTTGCGGAATCGCATTTTCAGCAAATATTAAGCTAATTCTTGACAACACGAAGTAGTCTTTGCCAAATATGTGCTATTGTTATGTTTTCGATTAATTATGGCTTTCCAACACATTTTCATTCAGTTTTTGCATTTTACAACAGTTTTTATGAATTGTTTTTTATGACTTTGAAAATTTATATTTTTGAAATAACTATAAAATTAATATGAAAAATGTCATATTTCGTTTAGAAAATGTTTTGTTATGTCAAGTATCATCAAAACGTATAAATATTATGGGGAAATGCAATCTGTTTGTGCATATACGCGCCTTTCAAAAAACCGCTTTCTCTTCGTCCTAGAAGCCTGAGACGTGCGGAATCGCATTTTCAGCAAATATGAAGCTGATTCTTGACAACACGAAGTAGGCTTTGCCACATATGTGCTATTGTTATGTTTTCGATTAATTATGGCTTTCCAACCCATTTTCATTCAGTTTTTGCATTTTACAACAGTTTTGATGAACTTCTGATTATGAATATGAAAATTTATATTTTTGAAATGACTATAAAATTTATATGAAAAATGTCATATTTCGATCAGAAAATGTTTTGTTTTGTCAAATATCATCATAAACATGTATTATTATTATGGGGAAATGCAAGCTGTTTGTGCATATACGCGCCATTCGAAAAACCGCTTTCTCTTCGTCCTAGAAACCTGAGACTTGCGGAATCGCATTTTCAGCAAATATGAAGCTAATTCTTGACAACACGAAGTAGGCTTTGCCAAATATGTGCTATTGTTGTGTTTTCGATTAATTATGGCTTTCCAACCCATTTTCATTCAGTTTTTGCATTTTACAACAGTTTTTAAGACCTTATGATTTATGAATATGAAAATTTATATTTTTGAAATACCTATAAAATTTATATGAAAAATTTCATATTTCGATCAGAAAATGTTTTGTTTTGTCAAATATCATCATAAACATGTATAAATATTATGGGTAAATGCAAGCTGTTTGTGAATATACGCGCCATTCGAAAAACCGCTTTCTCTTTATCCTAGAAGCCTGAGACTTGCGGAATCGCATTTTCTGCGAATATGAAAGCTCATCTTGAACACACGAAGTTGGCTTTGCCAAATATGTGCTATTGTTATGTTTTCGATTAATTATGGCTTTCCAACACATTTTCATTCAGTTTTTGCATTTTACAACAGTTTTTATGAACTTGTGATTATGAATAAAACAATTTTTATATTTTTGAAATAACTATAAAATTAATATAAAAAATGTCAAATTTCAATCAGAAAATGTTTTGTTATGTCATGTATCATCATGAACATGTATAAATATTATGGGGAAATGCAAGCTGTTTGTGCATATACGCGCCATTCGAAAAACCGCTTTCTCTTCGTCCTAGAAGCCTGAGACTTGCGGAATCGCATTTTCAGCAAATATGAAGCTAATTCTTGACAGCACATAGAATATTTTGCCAAATATGTGCTATTGTTACGTTTTTATTAATTATATATTTCCAACAAATTTGCATTCAGTTTTTGCATTTTACAACAGTTTTTATGAACTTCTGATTATGAATATGAAAATGTATATTTTTGAAATAACTATAAAATTTATATGAAAAATGTCATATTTCGATCAGAAAATGTTTTGTTATGTCAAATATCATCATAAACATGTATAAATATTATGGGGAAATGCAAGCTGTTTGTGCATATACGCGCCTTTCGAAAAACCGCTTTCTCTTCGTCCTAGAAGCCTAAAACTTTCGGAATCGCATTTTCAGCAAATATAAAGCTAATTCTTGACAACACGAAGTAGGCTTTGCCAAATATGTGCTATTGTTATGTTTTCGATTAATAATGGCTTTCCAACCCATTTTCATTCAGTTTTTGCATTTTACAACAGTTTTTAAGACCTTGTGATTATGAATATGAAAATTTATATTTTTGAAATACCTATAAAATTTATATGAAAAATGTCATATTTCGATCAGAAAATGTTTTGTTTTGTCAAATATCATCATAAACATGTATAAATATTATGGGGAAATGCAAGCTGTTTGTGCATATACGCGCCTTTCGAAAAACCGCTTTCTCTTCGTCCTAGAAGCCTGAGACTTGCGGAATCGCATTTTCAGCGAATATGAAAGCTCATCTTGACAACACGAAGTAGGCTTTGCCAAATATGTGCTATTGTTATGTTTTCAATTTATTATGGCTTTCCATCCCATTTTCATTCAGTTTTTGCATTTTACAGCAGTTTTTATGAAATTATGATTATGAAAAAAAAAAAAGATTTTTGAAATAACTGTACACCTTATATGAAAAATGTAATATTTCGATCAGAAAATGTTTTGTTATGTCATGTATCATCAAAACATGTATAAATATTATGGAGAAATGCAAGCTGTTTGTGCATATACGCGCCTTTCGAAAAACCGCTTTCTCTTCATCCTAGAAGCCTGAGACTTGCGGAATCGCATTTTCAGCAAATATAAAGCTAATTCTTGACAACACGAAGTAGGCTTTGCCAAATATGTGCTATTGTTATGTTTTCAATTTATTATGGCTTTCCCGCCCATTTTCATTCAGTTTTTGCATTTTACAGCAGTTTTTATGAAATTATGATTATGAAAAAAAAAAAAAAAGATTTTTGAAATAACTGTACAATTTATATGAAAAATGTCATATTTCGATCAGAAAATGTTTTGTTATGTCATAATTCATCATAAACATGTTTAAAATTATGGAGAAATGCAAGCTGTTTGTGCATATACGCGCCTTTCGAAAAACCGCTTTCTCTTCGTCCTAGAAGCCTGAGACTTGCGGAATCGCATTTTCAGCAAATATTAAGCTAATTCTTGACAACACGAAGTAGTCTTTGCCAAATATGTGCTATTGTTATGTTTTCGATTAATTATGGCTTTCCAACACATTTTCATTCAGTTTTTGCATTTTACAACAGTTTTTATGAATTGTTTTTTATGACTTTGAAAATTTATATTTTTGAAATAACTATAAAATTAATATGAAAAATGTCATATTTCGTTTAGAAAATGTTTTGTTATGTCAAGTATCATCAAAACGTATAAATATTATGGGGAAATGCAATCTGTTTGTGCATATACGCGCCTTTCAAAAAACCGCTTTCTCTTCGTCCTAGAAGCCTGAGACGTGCGGAATCGCATTTTCAGCAAATATGAAGCTGATTCTTGACAACACGAAGTAGGCTTTGCCACATATGTGCTATTGTTATGTTTTCGATTAATTATGGCTTTCCAACCCATTTTCATTCAGTTTTTGCATTTTACAACAGTTTTGATGAACTTCTGATTATGAATATGAAAATTTATATTTTTGAAATGACTATAAAATTTATATGAAAAATGTCATATTTCGATCAGAAAATGTTTTGTTTTGTCAAATATCATCATAAACATGTATTATTATTATGGGGAAATGCAAGCTGTTTGTGCATATACGCGCCATTCGAAAAACCGCTTTCTCTTCGTCCTAGAAACCTGAGACTTGCGGAATCGCATTTTCAGCAAATATGAAGCTAATTCTTGACAACACGAAGTAGGCTTTGCCAAATATGTGCTATTGTTGTGTTTTCGATTAATTATGGCTTTCCAACCCATTTTCATTCAGTTTTTGCATTTTACAACAGTTTTTAAGACCTTATGATTATGAATATGAAAATTTATATTTTTGAAATACCTATAAAATTTATATGAAAAATTTCATATTTCGATCAGAAAATGTTTTGTTTTGTCAAATATCATCATAAACATGTATAAATATTATGGGTAAATGCAAGCTGTTTGTGAATATACGCGCCATTCGAAAAACCGCTTTCTCTTTATCCTAGAAGCCTGAGACTTGCGGAATCGCATTTTCTGCGAATATGAAAGCTCATCTTGAACACACGAAGTTGGCTTTGCCAAATATGTGCTATTGTTATGTTTTCGATTAATTATGGCTTTCCAACACATTTTCATTCAGTTTTTGCATTTTACAACAGTTTTTATGAACTTGTGATTATGAATAAAACAATTTTTATATTTTTGAAATAACAATAAAATTAATATAAAAAATGTCAAATTTCAATCAGAAAATGTTTTGTTATGTCATGTATCATCATGAACATGTATAAATATTATGGGGAAATGCAAGCTGTTTGTGCATATACGCGCCATTCGAAAAACCGCTTTCTCTTCGTCCTAGAAGCCTGAGACTTGCGGAATCGCATTTTCAGCAAATATGAAGCTAATTCTTGACAGCACATAGAATATTTTGCCAAATATGTGCTATTGTTACGTTTTTATTAATTATATATTTCCAACAAATTTGCATTCAGTTTTTGCATTTTACAACAGTTTTTATGAACTTCTGATTATGAATATGAAAATGTATATTTTTGAAATAACTATAAAATTTATATGAAAAATGTCATATTTCGATCAGAAAATGTTTTGTTATGTCAAATATCATCATAAACATGTATAAATATTATGGGGAAATGCAAGCTGTTTGTGCATATACGCGCCTTTCGAAAAACCGCTTTCTCTTCGTCCTAGAAGCCTAAAACTTTCGGAATCGCATTTTCAGCAAATATAAAGCTAATTCTTGACAACACGAAGTAGGCTTTGCCAAATATGTGCTATTGTTATGTTTTCGATTAATTATGGCTTTCCAACCCATTTTCATTCAGTTTTTGCATTTTACAACAGTTTTTAAGACCTTGTGATTATGAATATGAAAATTTATATTTTTGAAATACCTATAAAATTTATATGAAAAATGTCATATTTCGATCAGAAAATGTTTTGTTTTGTCAAATATCATCATAAACATGTATAAATATTATGGGGAAATGCAAGCTGTTTGTGCATATACGCGCCTTTCGAAAAACCGCTTTCTCTTCGTCCTAGAAGCCTGAGACTTGCGGAATCGCATTTTCAGCGAATATGAAAGCTCATCTTGACAACACGAAGTAGGCTTTGCCAAATATGTGCTATTGTTATGTTTTCAATTTATTATGGCTTTCCATCCCATTTTCATTCAGTTTTTGCATTTTACAGCAGTTTTTATATAATTATGATTATGAAAAAAAAAAAAGATTTTTGAAATAACTGTACACCTTATATGAAAAATGTAATATTTCGATCAGAAAATGTTTTGTTATGTCATGTATCATCAAAACATGTATAAATATTATGGAGAAATGCAAGCTGTTTGTGCATATACGCGCCTTTCGAAAAACCGCTTTCTCTTCATCCTAGAAGCCTGAGACTTGCGGAATCGCATTTTCAGCAAATATAAAGCTAATTCTTGACAACACGAAGTAGGCTTTGCCAAATATGTGCTATTGTTATGTTTTCAATTCATTATGGCTTTCCAGCCCATTTTCATTCAGTTTTTGCATTTTACAGCAGTTTTTATGAAATTATGATTATGAAAAAAAAAAAAAAAGATTTTTGAAATAACTGTACAATTTATATGAAAAATGTCATATTTCGATCAGAAAATGTTTTGTTATGTCATAATTCATCATAAACATGTTTAAAATTATGGAGAAATGCAAGCTGTTTGTGCATATACGCGCCTTTCGAAAAACCGCTTTCTCTTCGTCCTAGAAGCCTAAAACTTTCGGAATCGCATTTTCAGCAAATATAAAGCTAATTCTTGACAACACGAAGTAGGCTTTGCCAAATATGTGCTATTGTTATGTTTTCGATTAATAATGGCTTTCCAACCCATTTTCATTCAGTTTTTGCATTTTACAACAGTTTTTAAGACCTTGTGATTATGAATATGAAAATTTATATTTTTGAAATACCTATAAAATTTATATGAAAAATGTCATATTTCGATCAGAAAATGTTTTGTTTTGTCAAATATCATCATAAACATGTATAAATATTATGGGGAAATGCAAGCTGTTTGTGCATATACGCGCCTTTCGAAAAACCGCTTTCTCTTCGTCCTAGAAGCCTGAGACTTGCGGAATCGCATTTTCAGCGAATATGAAAGCTCATCTTGACAACACGAAGTAGGCTTTGCCAAATATGTGCTATTGTTATGTTTTCAATTTATTATGGCTTTCCATCCCATTTTCATTCAGTTTTTGCATTTTACAGCAGTTTTTATGAAATTATGATTATGAAAAAAAAAAAAGATTTTTGAAATAACTGTACACCTTATATGAAAAATGTAATATTTCGATCAGAAAATGTTTTGTTATGTCATGTATCATCAAAACATGTATAAATATTATGGAGAAATGCAAGCTGTTTGTGCATATACGCGCCTTTCGAAAAACCGCTTTCTCTTCATCCTAGAAGCCTGAGACTTGCGGAATCGCATTTTCAGCAAATATAAAGCTAATTCTTGACAACACGAAGTAGGCTTTGCCAAATATGTGCTATTGTTATGTTTTCAATTTATTATGGCTTTCCCGCCCATTTTCATTCAGTTTTTGCATTTTACAGCAGTTTTTATGAAATTATGATTATGAAAAAAAAAAAAAAAGATTTTTGAAATAACTGTACAATTTATATGAAAAATGTCATATTTCGATCAGAAAATGTTTTGTTATGTCATAATTCATCATAAACATGTTTAAAATTATGGAGAAATGCAAGCTGTTTGTGCATATACGCGCCTTTCGAAAAACCGCTTTCTCTTCGTCCTAGAAGCCTGAGACTTGCGGAATCGCATTTTCAGCAAATATTAAGCTAATTCTTGACAACACGAAGTAGTCTTTGCCAAATATGTGCTATTGTTATGTTTTCGATTAATTATGGCTTTCCAACACATTTTCATTCAGTTTTTGCATTTTACAACAGTTTTTATGAATTGTTTTTTATGACTTTGAAAATTTATATTTTTGAAATAACTATAAAATTAATATGAAAAATGTCATATTTCGTTTAGAAAATGTTTTGTTATGTCAAGTATCATCAAAACGTATAAATATTATGGGGAAATGCAATCTGTTTGTGCATATACGCGCCTTTCAAAAAACCGCTTTCTCTTCGTCCTAGAAGCCTGAGACGTGCGGAATCGCATTTTCAGCAAATATGAAGCTGATTCTTGACAACACGAAGTAGGCTTTGCCACATATGTGCTATTGTTATGTTTTCGATTAATTATGGCTTTCCAACCCATTTTCATTCAGTTTTTGCATTTTACAACAGTTTTGATGAACTTCTGATTATGAATATGAAAATTTATATTTTTGAAATGACTATAAAATTTATATGAAAAATGTCATATTTCGATCAGAAAATGTTTTGTTTTGTCAAATATCATCATAAACATGTATTATTATTATGGGGAAATGCAAGCTGTTTGTGCATATACGCGCCATTCGAAAAACCGCTTTCTCTTCGTCCTAGAAACCTGAGACTTGCGGAATCGCATTTTCAGCAAATATGAAGCTAATTCTTGACAACACGAAGTAGGCTTTGCCAAATATGTGCTATTGTTGTGTTTTCGATTAATTATGGCTTTCCAACCCATTTTCATTCAGTTTTTGCATTTTACAACAGTTTTTAAGACCTTATGATTATGAATATGAAAATTTATATTTTTGAAATACCTATAAAATTTATATGAAAAATTTCATATTTCGATCAGAAAATGTTTTGTTTTGTCAAATATCATCATAAACATGTATAAATATTATGGGTAAATGCAAGCTGTTTGTGAATATACGCGCCATTCGAAAAACCGCTTTCTCTTTATCCTAGAAGCCTGAGACTTGCGGAATCGCATTTTCTGCGAATATGAAAGCTCATCTTGAACACACGAAGTTGGCTTTGCCAAATATGTGCTATTGTTATGTTTTCGATTAATTATGGCTTTCCAACACATTTTCATTCAGTTTTTGCATTTTACAACAGTTTTTATGAACTTGTGATTATGAATAAAACAATTTTTATATTTTTGAAATAACAATAAAATTAATATAAAAAATGTCAAATTTCAATCAGAAAATGTTTTGTTATGTCATGTATCATCATGAACATGTATAAATATTATGGGGAAATGCAAGCTGTTTGTGCATATACGCGCCATTCGAAAAACCGCTTTCTCTTCGTCCTAGAAGCCTGAGACTTGCGGAATCGCATTTTCAGCAAATATGAAGCTAATTCTTGACAGCACATAGAATATTTTGCCAAATATGTGCTATTGTTACGTTTTTATTAATTATATATTTCCAACAAATTTGCATTCAGTTTTTGCATTTTACAACAGTTTTTATGAACTTCTGATTATGAATATGAAAATGTATATTTTTGAAATAACTATAAAATTTATATGAAAAATGTCATATTTCGATCAGAAAATGTTTTGTTATGTCAAATATCATCATAAACATGTATAAATATTATGGGGAAATGCAAGCTGTTTGTGCATATACGCGCCTTTCGAAAAACCGCTTTCTCTTCGTCCTAGAAGCCTAAAACTTTCGGAATCGCATTTTCAGCAAATATAAAGCTAATTCTTGACAACACGAAGTAGGCTTTGCCAAATATGTGCTATTGTTATGTTTTCGATTAATTATGGCTTTCCAACCCATTTTCATTCAGTTTTTGCATTTTACAACAGTTTTTAAGACCTTGTGATTATGAATATGAAAATTTATATTTTTGAAATACCTATAAAATTTATATGAAAAATGTCATATTTCGATCAGAAAATGTTTTGTTTTGTCAAATATCATCATAAACATGTATAAATATTATGGGGAAATGCAAGCTGTTTGTGCATATACGCGCCTTTCGAAAAACCGCTTTCTCTTCGTCCTAGAAGCCTGAGACTTGCGGAATCGCATTTTCAGCGAATATGAAAGCTCATCTTGACAACACGAAGTAGGCTTTGCCAAATATGTGCTATTGTTATGTTTTCAATTTATTATGGCTTTCCATCCCATTTTCATTCAGTTTTTGCATTTTACAGCAGTTTTTATGAAATTATGATTATGAAAAAAAAAAAAGATTTTTGAAATAACTGTACACCTTATATGAAAAATGTAATATTTCGATCAGAAAATGTTTTGTTATGTCATGTATCATCAAAACATGTATAAATATTATGGAGAAATGCAAGCTGTTTGTGCATATACGCGCCTTTCGAAAAACCGCTTTCTCTTCGTCCTAGAAGCCTGAGACTTGCGGAATCGCATTTTCAGCAAATATTAAGCTAATTCTTGACAACACGAAGTAGTCTTTGCCAAATATGTGCTATTGTTATGTTTTCGATTAATTATGGCTTTCCAACACATTTTCATTCAGTTTTTGCATTTTACAACAGTTTTTATGAATTGTTTTTTATGACTTTGAAAATTTATATTTTTGAAATAACTATAAAATTAATATGAAAAATGTCATATTTCGTTTAGAAAATGTTTTGTTATGTCAAGTATCATCAAAACGTATAAATATTATGGGGAAATGCAATCTGTTTGTGCATATACGCGCCTTTCAAAAAACCGCTTTCTCTTCGTCCTAGAAGCCTGAGACGTGCGGAATCGCATTTTCAGCAAATATGAAGCTGATTCTTGACAACACGAAGTAGGCTTTGCCACATATGTGCTATTGTTATGTTTTCGATTAATTATGGCTTTCCAACCCATTTTCATTCAGTTTTTGCATTTTACAACAGTTTTGATGAACTTCTGATTATGAATATGAAAATTTATATTTTTGAAATGACTATAAAATTTATATGAAAAATGTCATATTTCGATCAGAAAATGTTTTGTTTTGTCAAATATCATCATAAACATGTATTATTATTATGGGGAAATGCAAGCTGTTTGTGCATATACGCGCCATTCGAAAAACCGCTTTCTCTTCGTCCTAGAAACCTGAGACTTGCGGAATCGCATTTTCAGCAAATATGAAGCTAATTCTTGACAACACGAAGTAGGCTTTGCCAAATATGTGCTATTGTTGTGTTTTCGATTAATTATGGCTTTCCAACCCATTTTCATTCAGTTTTTGCATTTTACAACAGTTTTTAAGACCTTATGATTTATGAATATGAAAATTTATATTTTTGAAATACCTATAAAATTTATATGAAAAATTTCATATTTCGATCAGAAAATGTTTTGTTTTGTCAAATATCATCATAAACATGTATAAATATTATGGGTAAATGCAAGCTGTTTGTGAATATACGCGCCATTCGAAAAACCGCTTTCTCTTTATCCTAGAAGCCTGAGACTTGCGGAATCGCATTTTCTGCGAATATGAAAGCTCATCTTGAACACACGAAGTTGGCTTTGCCAAATATGTGCTATTGTTATGTTTTCGATTAATTATGGCTTTCCAACACATTTTCATTCAGTTTTTGCATTTTACAACAGTTTTTATGAACTTGTGATTATGAATAAAACAATTTTTATATTTTTGAAATAACTATAAAATTAATATAAAAAATGTCAAATTTCAATCAGAAAATGTTTTGTTATGTCATGTATCATCATGAACATGTATAAATATTATGGGGAAATGCAAGCTGTTTGTGCATATACGCGCCATTCGAAAAACCGCTTTCTCTTCGTCCTAGAAGCCTGAGACTTGCGGAATCGCATTTTCAGCAAATATGAAGCTAATTCTTGACAGCACATAGAATATTTTGCCAAATATGTGCTATTGTTACGTTTTTATTAATTATATATTTCCAACAAATTTGCATTCAGTTTTTGCATTTTACAACAGTTTTTATGAACTTCTGATTATGAATATGAAAATGTATATTTTTGAAATAACTATAAAATTTATATGAAAAATGTCATATTTCGATCAGAAAATGTTTTGTTATGTCAAATATCATCATAAACATGTATAAATATTATGGGGAAATGCAAGCTGTTTGTGCATATACGCGCCTTTCGAAAAACCGCTTTCTCTTCGTCCTAGAAGCCTAAAACTTTCGGAATCGCATTTTCAGCAAATATAAAGCTAATTCTTGACAACACGAAGTAGGCTTTGCCAAATATGTGCTATTGTTATGTTTTCGATTAATAATGGCTTTCCAACCCATTTTCATTCAGTTTTTGCATTTTACAACAGTTTTTAAGACCTTGTGATTATGAATATGAAAATTTATATTTTTGAAATACCTATAAAATTTATATGAAAAATGTCATATTTCGATCAGAAAATGTTTTGTTTTGTCAAATATCATCATAAACATGTATAAATATTATGGGGAAATGCAAGCTGTTTGTGCATATACGCGCCTTTCGAAAAACCGCTTTCTCTTCGTCCTAGAAGCCTGAGACTTGCGGAATCGCATTTTCAGCGAATATGAAAGCTCATCTTGACAACACGAAGTAGGCTTTGCCAAATATGTGCTATTGTTATGTTTTCAATTTATTATGGCTTTCCATCCCATTTTCATTCAGTTTTTGCATTTTACAGCAGTTTTTATGAAATTATGATTATGAAAAAAAAAAAAGATTTTTGAAATAACTGTACACCTTATATGAAAAATGTAATATTTCGATCAGAAAATGTTTTGTTATGTCATGTATCATCAAAACATGTATAAATATTATGGAGAAATGCAAGCTGTTTGTGCATATACGCGCCTTTCGAAAAACCGCTTTCTCTTCATCCTAGAAGCCTGAGACTTGCGGAATCGCATTTTCAGCAAATATAAAGCTAATTCTTGACAACACGAAGTAGGCTTTGCCAAATATGTGCTATTGTTATGTTTTCAATTTATTATGGCTTTCCCGCCCATTTTCATTCAGTTTTTGCATTTTACAGCAGTTTTTATGAAATTATGATTATGAAAAAAAAAAAAAAAGATTTTTGAAATAACTGTACAATTTATATGAAAAATGTCATATTTCGATCAGAAAATGTTTTGTTATGTCATAATTCATCATAAACATGTTTAAAATTATGGAGAAATGCAAGCTGTTTGTGCATATACGCGCCTTTCGAAAAACCGCTTTCTCTTCGTCCTAGAAGCCTGAGACTTGCGGAATCGCATTTTCAGCAAATATTAAGCTAATTCTTGACAACACGAAGTAGTCTTTGCCAAATATGTGCTATTGTTATGTTTTCGATTAATTATGGCTTTCCAACACATTTTCATTCAGTTTTTGCATTTTACAACAGTTTTTATGAATTGTTTTTTATGACTTTGAAAATTTATATTTTTGAAATAACTATAAAATTAATATGAAAAATGTCATATTTCGTTTAGAAAATGTTTTGTTATGTCAAGTATCATCAAAACGTATAAATATTATGGGGAAATGCAATCTGTTTGTGCATATACGCGCCTTTCAAAAAACCGCTTTCTCTTCGTCCTAGAAGCCTGAGACGTGCGGAATCGCATTTTCAGCAAATATGAAGCTGATTCTTGACAACACGAAGTAGGCTTTGCCACATATGTGCTATTGTTATGTTTTCGATTAATTATGGCTTTCCAACCCATTTTCATTCAGTTTTTGCATTTTACAACAGTTTTGATGAACTTCTGATTATGAATATGAAAATTTATATTTTTGAAATGACTATAAAATTTATATGAAAAATGTCATATTTCGATCAGAAAATGTTTTGTTTTGTCAAATATCATCATAAACATGTATTATTATTATGGGGAAATGCAAGCTGTTTGTGCATATACGCGCCATTCGAAAAACCGCTTTCTCTTCGTCCTAGAAACCTGAGACTTGCGGAATCGCATTTTCAGCAAATATGAAGCTAATTCTTGACAACACGAAGTAGGCTTTGCCAAATATGTGCTATTGTTGTGTTTTCGATTAATTATGGCTTTCCAACCCATTTTCATTCAGTTTTTGCATTTTACAACAGTTTTTAAGACCTTATGATTATGAATATGAAAATTTATATTTTTGAAATACCTATAAAATTTATATGAAAAATTTCATATTTCGATCAGAAAATGTTTTGTTTTGTCAAATATCATCATAAACATGTATAAATATTATGGGTAAATGCAAGCTGTTTGTGAATATACGCGCCATTCGAAAAACCGCTTTCTCTTTATCCTAGAAGCCTGAGACTTGCGGAATCGCATTTTCTGCGAATATGAAAGCTCATCTTGAACACACGAAGTTGGCTTTGCCAAATATGTGCTATTGTTATGTTTTCGATTAATTATGGCTTTCCAACACATTTTCATTCAGTTTTTGCATTTTACAACAGTTTTTATGAACTTGTGATTATGAATAAAACAATTTTTATATTTTTGAAATAACAATAAAATTAATATAAAAAATGTCAAATTTCAATCAGAAAATGTTTTGTTATGTCATGTATCATCATGAACATGTATAAATATTATGGGGAAATGCAAGCTGTTTGTGCATATACGCGCCATTCGAAAAACCGCTTTCTCTTCGTCCTAGAAGCCTGAGACTTGCGGAATCGCATTTTCAGCAAATATGAAGCTAATTCTTGACAGCACATAGAATATTTTGCCAAATATGTGCTATTGTTACGTTTTTATTAATTATATATTTCCAACAAATTTGCATTCAGTTTTTGCATTTTACAACAGTTTTTATGAACTTCTGATTATGAATATGAAAATGTATATTTTTGAAATAACTATAAAATTTATATGAAAAATGTCATATTTCGATCAGAAAATGTTTTGTTATGTCAAATATCATCATAAACATGTATAAATATTATGGGGAAATGCAAGCTGTTTGTGCATATACGCGCCTTTCGAAAAACCGCTTTCTCTTCGTCCTAGAAGCCTAAAACTTTCGGAATCGCATTTTCAGCAAATATAAAGCTAATTCTTGACAACACGAAGTAGGCTTTGCCAAATATGTGCTATTGTTATGTTTTCGATTAATTATGGCTTTCCAACCCATTTTCATTCAGTTTTTGCATTTTACAACAGTTTTTAAGACCTTGTGATTATGAATATGAAAATTTATATTTTTGAAATACCTATAAAATTTATATGAAAAATGTCATATTTCGATCAGAAAATGTTTTGTTTTGTCAAATATCATCATAAACATGTATAAATATTATGGGGAAATGCAAGCTGTTTGTGCATATACGCGCCTTTCGAAAAACCGCTTTCTCTTCGTCCTAGAAGCCTGAGACTTGCGGAATCGCATTTTCAGCGAATATGAAAGCTCATCTTGACAACACGAAGTAGGCTTTGCCAAATATGTGCTATTGTTATGTTTTCAATTTATTATGGCTTTCCATCCCATTTTCATTCAGTTTTTGCATTTTACAGCAGTTTTTATATAATTATGATTATGAAAAAAAAAAAAGATTTTTGAAATAACTGTACACCTTATATGAAAAATGTAATATTTCGATCAGAAAATGTTTTGTTATGTCATGTATCATCAAAACATGTATAAATATTATGGAGAAATGCAAGCTGTTTGTGCATATACGCGCCTTTCGAAAAACCGCTTTCTCTTCATCCTAGAAGCCTGAGACTTGCGGAATCGCATTTTCAGCAAATATAAAGCTAATTCTTGACAACACGAAGTAGGCTTTGCCAAATATGTGCTATTGTTATGTTTTCAATTCATTATGGCTTTCCAGCCCATTTTCATTCAGTTTTTGCATTTTACAGCAGTTTTTATGAAATTATGATTATGAAAAAAAAAAAAAAAGATTTTTGAAATAACTGTACAATTTATATGAAAAATGTCATATTTCGATCAGAAAATGTTTTGTTATGTCATAATTCATCATAAACATGTTTAAAATTATGGAGAAATGCAAGCTGTTTGTGCATATACGCGCCTTTCGAAAAACCGCTTTCTCTTCGTCCTAGAAGCCTAAAACTTTCGGAATCGCATTTTCAGCAAATATAAAGCTAATTCTTGACAACACGAAGTAGGCTTTGCCAAATATGTGCTATTGTTATGTTTTCGATTAATAATGGCTTTCCAACCCATTTTCATTCAGTTTTTGCATTTTACAACAGTTTTTAAGACCTTGTGATTATGAATATGAAAATTTATATTTTTGAAATACCTATAAAATTTATATGAAAAATGTCATATTTCGATCAGAAAATGTTTTGTTTTGTCAAATATCATCATAAACATGTATAAATATTATGGGGAAATGCAAGCTGTTTGTGCATATACGCGCCTTTCGAAAAACCGCTTTCTCTTCGTCCTAGAAGCCTGAGACTTGCGGAATCGCATTTTCAGCGAATATGAAAGCTCATCTTGACAACACGAAGTAGGCTTTGCCAAATATGTGCTATTGTTATGTTTTCAATTTATTATGGCTTTCCATCCCATTTTCATTCAGTTTTTGCATTTTACAGCAGTTTTTATGAAATTATGATTATGAAAAAAAAAAAAGATTTTTGAAATAACTGTACACCTTATATGAAAAATGTAATATTTCGATCAGAAAATGTTTTGTTATGTCATGTATCATCAAAACATGTATAAATATTATGGAGAAATGCAAGCTGTTTGTGCATATACGCGCCTTTCGAAAAACCGCTTTCTCTTCATCCTAGAAGCCTGAGACTTGCGGAATCGCATTTTCAGCAAATATAAAGCTAATTCTTGACAACACGAAGTAGGCTTTGCCAAATATGTGCTATTGTTATGTTTTCAATTTATTATGGCTTTCCCGCCCATTTTCATTCAGTTTTTGCATTTTACAGCAGTTTTTATGAAATTATGATTATGAAAAAAAAAAAAAAAGATTTTTGAAATAACTGTACAATTTATATGAAAAATGTCATATTTCGATCAGAAAATGTTTTGTTATGTCATAATTCATCATAAACATGTTTAAAATTATGGAGAAATGCAAGCTGTTTGTGCATATACGCGCCTTTCGAAAAACCGCTTTCTCTTCGTCCTAGAAGCCTGAGACTTGCGGAATCGCATTTTCAGCAAATATTAAGCTAATTCTTGACAACACGAAGTAGTCTTTGCCAAATATGTGCTATTGTTATGTTTTCGATTAATTATGGCTTTCCAACACATTTTCATTCAGTTTTTGCATTTTACAACAGTTTTTATGAATTGTTTTTTATGACTTTGAAAATTTATATTTTTGAAATAACTATAAAATTAATATGAAAAATGTCATATTTCGTTTAGAAAATGTTTTGTTATGTCAAGTATCATCAAAACGTATAAATATTATGGGGAAATGCAATCTGTTTGTGCATATACGCGCCTTTCAAAAAACCGCTTTCTCTTCGTCCTAGAAGCCTGAGACGTGCGGAATCGCATTTTCAGCAAATATGAAGCTGATTCTTGACAACACGAAGTAGGCTTTGCCACATATGTGCTATTGTTATGTTTTCGATTAATTATGGCTTTCCAACCCATTTTCATTCAGTTTTTGCATTTTACAACAGTTTTGATGAACTTCTGATTATGAATATGAAAATTTATATTTTTGAAATGACTATAAAATTTATATGAAAAATGTCATATTTCGATCAGAAAATGTTTTGTTTTGTCAAATATCATCATAAACATGTATTATTATTATGGGGAAATGCAAGCTGTTTGTGCATATACGCGCCATTCGAAAAACCGCTTTCTCTTCGTCCTAGAAACCTGAGACTTGCGGAATCGCATTTTCAGCAAATATGAAGCTAATTCTTGACAACACGAAGTAGGCTTTGCCAAATATGTGCTATTGTTGTGTTTTCGATTAATTATGGCTTTCCAACCCATTTTCATTCAGTTTTTGCATTTTACAACAGTTTTTAAGACCTTATGATTATGAATATGAAAATTTATATTTTTGAAATACCTATAAAATTTATATGAAAAATTTCATATTTCGATCAGAAAATGTTTTGTTTTGTCAAATATCATCATAAACATGTATAAATATTATGGGTAAATGCAAGCTGTTTGTGAATATACGCGCCATTCGAAAAACCGCTTTCTCTTTATCCTAGAAGCCTGAGACTTGCGGAATCGCATTTTCTGCGAATATGAAAGCTCATCTTGAACACACGAAGTTGGCTTTGCCAAATATGTGCTATTGTTATGTTTTCGATTAATTATGGCTTTCCAACACATTTTCATTCAGTTTTTGCATTTTACAACAGTTTTTATGAACTTGTGATTATGAATAAAACAATTTTTATATTTTTGAAATAACAATAAAATTAATATAAAAAATGTCAAATTTCAATCAGAAAATGTTTTGTTATGTCATGTATCATCATGAACATGTATAAATATTATGGGGAAATGCAAGCTGTTTGTGCATATACGCGCCATTCGAAAAACCGCTTTCTCTTCGTCCTAGAAGCCTGAGACTTGCGGAATCGCATTTTCAGCAAATATGAAGCTAATTCTTGACAGCACATAGAATATTTTGCCAAATATGTGCTATTGTTACGTTTTTATTAATTATATATTTCCAACAAATTTGCATTCAGTTTTTGCATTTTACAACAGTTTTTATGAACTTCTGATTATGAATATGAAAATGTATATTTTTGAAATAACTATAAAATTTATATGAAAAATGTCATATTTCGATCAGAAAATGTTTTGTTATGTCAAATATCATCATAAACATGTATAAATATTATGGGGAAATGCAAGCTGTTTGTGCATATACGCGCCTTTCGAAAAACCGCTTTCTCTTCGTCCTAGAAGCCTAAAACTTTCGGAATCGCATTTTCAGCAAATATAAAGCTAATTCTTGACAACACGAAGTAGGCTTTGCCAAATATGTGCTATTGTTATGTTTTCGATTAATTATGGCTTTCCAACCCATTTTCATTCAGTTTTTGCATTTTACAACAGTTTTTAAGACCTTGTGATTATGAATATGAAAATTTATATTTTTGAAATACCTATAAAATTTATATGAAAAATGTCATATTTCGATCAGAAAATGTTTTGTTTTGTCAAATATCATCATAAACATGTATAAATATTATGGGGAAATGCAAGCTGTTTGTGCATATACGCGCCTTTCGAAAAACCGCTTTCTCTTCGTCCTAGAAGCCTGAGACTTGCGGAATCGCATTTTCAGCGAATATGAAAGCTCATCTTGACAACACGAAGTAGGCTTTGCCAAATATGTGCTATTGTTATGTTTTCAATTTATTATGGCTTTCCATCCCATTTTCATTCAGTTTTTGCATTTTACAGCAGTTTTTATGAAATTATGATTATGAAAAAAAAAAAAGATTTTTGAAATAACTGTACACCTTATATGAAAAATGTAATATTTCGATCAGAAAATGTTTTGTTATGTCATGTATCATCAAAACATGTATAAATATTATGGAGAAATGCAAGCTGTTTGTGCATATACGCGCCTTTCGAAAAACCGCTTTCTCTTCATCCTAGAAGCCTGAGACTTGCGGAATCGCATTTTCAGCAAATATAAAGCTAATTCTTGACAACACGAAGTAGGCTTTGCCAAATATGTGCTATTGTTATGTTTTCAATTCATTATGGCTTTCCAGCCCATTTTCATTCAGTTTTTGCATTTTACAGCAGTTTTTATGAAATTATGATTATGAAAAAAAAAAAAAAAGATTTTTGAAATAACTGTACAATTTATATGAAAAATGTCATATTTCGATCAGAAAATGTTTTGTTATGTCATAATTCATCATAAACATGTTTAAAATTATGGAGAAATGCAAGCTGTTTGTGCATATACGCGCCTTTCGAAAAACCGCTTTCTCTTCGTCCTAGAAGCCTGAGACTTGCGGAATCGCATTTTCAGCAAATATTAAGCTAATTCTTGACAACACGAAGTAGTCTTTGCCAAATATGTGCTATTGTTATGTTTTCGATTAATTATGGCTTTCCAACACATTTTCATTCAGTTTTTGCATTTTACAACAGTTTTTATGAATTGTTTTTTATGACTTTGAAAATTTATATTTTTGAAATAACTATAAAATTAATATGAAAAATGTCATATTTCGTTTAGAAAATGTTTTGTTATGTCAAGTATCATCAAAACGTATAAATATTATGGGGAAATGCAATCTGTTTGTGCATATACGCGCCTTTCAAAAAACCGCTTTCTCTTCGTCCTAGAAGCCTGAGACGTGCGGAATCGCATTTTCAGCAAATATGAAGCTGATTCTTGACAACACGAAGTAGGCTTTGCCACATATGTGCTATTGTTATGTTTTCGATTAATTATGGCTTTCCAACCCATTTTCATTCAGTTTTTGCATTTTACAACAGTTTTGATGAACTTCTGATTATGAATATGAAAATTTATATTTTTGAAATGACTATAAAATTTATATGAAAAATGTCATATTTCGATCAGAAAATGTTTTGTTTTGTCAAATATCATCATAAACATGTATTATTATTATGGGGAAATGCAAGCTGTTTGTGCATATACGCGACATTCGAAAAACCGCTTTCTCTTCGTCCTAGAAACCTGAGACTTGCGGAATCGCATTTTCAGCAAATATGAAGCTAATTCTTGACAACACGAAGTAGGCTTTGCCAAATATGTGCTATTGTTGTGTTTTCGATTAATTATGGCTTTCCAACCCATTTTCATTCAGTTTTTGCATTTTACAACAGTTTTTAAGACCTTATGATTATGAATATGAAAATTTATATTTTTGAAATACCTATAAAATTTATATGAAAAATTTCATATTTCGATCAGAAAATGTTTTGTTTTGTCAAATATCATCATAAACATGTATAAATATTATGGGTAAATGCAAGCTGTTTGTGAATATACGCGCCATTCGAAAAACCGCTTTCTCTTTATCCTAGAAGCCTGAGACTTGCGGAATCGCATTTTCTGCGAATATGAAAGCTCATCTTGAACACACGAAGTTGGCTTTGCCAAATATGTGCTATTGTTATGTTTTCGATTAATTATGGCTTTCCAACACATTTTCATTCAGTTTTTGCATTTTACAACAGTTTTTATGAACTTGTGATTATGAATAAAACAATTTTTATATTTTTGAAATAACTATAAAATTAATATAAAAAATGTCAAATTTCAATCAGAAAATGTTTTGTTATGTCATGTATCATCATGAACATGTATAAATATTATGGGGAAATGCAAGCTGTTTGTGCATATACGCGCCATTCGAAAAACCGCTTTCTCTTCGTTCTAGAAGCCTGAGACTTGCGGAATCGCATTTTCAGCAAATATGAAGCTAATTCTTGACAGCACATAGAATATTTTGCCAAATATGTGCTATTGTTACGTTTTTATTAATTATATATTTTCAACAAATTTGCATTCAGTTTTTGCATTTTACAACAGTTTTTATGAACTTCTGATTATGAATATGAAAATGTATATTTTTGAAATAACTATAAAATTTATATGAAAAATGTCATATTTCGATCAGAAAATGTTTTGTTATGTCAAATATCATCATAAACATGTATAAATATTATGGGGAAATGCAAGCTGTTTGTGCATATACGCGCCTTTCGAAAAACCGCTTTCTCTTCGTCCTAGAAGCCTAAAACTTTCGGAATCGCATTTTCAGCAAATATAAAGCTAATTCTTGACAACACGAAGTAGGCTTTGCCAAATATGTGCTATTGTTATGTTTTCGATTAATTATGGCTTTCCAACCCATTTTCATTCAGTTTTTGCATTTTACAACAGTTTTTAAGACCTTGTGATTATGAATATGAAAATTTATATTTTTGAAATACCTATAAAATTTATATGAAAAATGTCATATTTCGATCAGAAAATGTTTTGTTTTGTCAAATATCATCATAAACATGTATAAATATTATGGGGAAATGCAAGCTGTTTGTGCATATACGCGCCTTTCGAAAAACCGCTTTCTCTTCGTCCTAGAAGCCTGAGACTTGCGGAATCGCATTTTCAGCGAATATGAAAGCTCATCTTGACAACACGAAGTAGGCTTTGCCAAATATGTGCTATTGTTATGTTTTCAATTTATTATGGCTTTCCATCCCATTTTCATTCAGTTTTTGCATTTTACAGCAGTTTTTATGAAATTATGATTATGAAAAAAAAAAAAGATTTTTGAAATAACTGTACACCTTATATGAAAAATGTAATATTTCGATCAGAAAATGTTTTGTTATGTCATGTATCATCAAAACATGTATAAATATTATGGAGAAATGCAAGCTGTTTGTGCATATACGCGCCTTTCGAAAAACCGCTTTCTCTTCATCCTAGAAGCCTGAGACTTGCGGAATCGCATTTTCAGCAAATATAAAGCTAATTCTTGACAACACGAAGTAGGCTTTGCCAAATATGTGCTATTGTTATGTTTTCAATTCATTATGGCTTTCCAGCCCATTTTCATTCAGTTTTTGCATTTTACAGCAGTTTTTATGAAATTATGATTATGAAAAAAAAAAAAAAAGATTTTTGAAATAACTGTACAATTTATATGAAAAATGTCATATTTCGATCAGAAAATGTTTTGTTATGTCATAATTCATCATAAACATGTTTAAAATTATGGAGAAATGCAAGCTGTTTGTGCATATACGCGCCTTTCGAAAAACCGCTTTCTCTTCGTCCTAGAAGCCTGAGACTTGCGGAATCGCATTTTCAGCAAATATTAAGCTAATTCTTGACAACACGAAGTAGTCTTTGCCAAATATGTGCTATTGTTATGTTTTCGATTAATTATGGCTTTCCAACACATTTTCATTCAGTTTTTGCATTTTACAACAGTTTTTATGAATTGTTTTTTATGACTTTGAAAATTTATATTTTTGAAATAACTATAAAATTAATATGAAAAATGTCATATTTCGTTTAGAAAATGTTTTGTTATGTCAAGTATCATCAAAACGTATAAATATTATGGGGAAATGCAATCTGTTTGTGCATATACGCGCCTTTCAAAAAACCGCTTTCTCTTCGTCCTAGAAGCCTGAGACGTGCGGAATCGCATTTTCAGCAAATATGAAGCTGATTCTTGACAACACGAAGTAGGCTTTGCCACATATGTGCTATTGTTATGTTTTCGATTAATTATGGCTTTCCAACAAATTTGCATTCAGTTTTTGCATTTTACAACAGTTTTGATGAACTTCTGATTATGAATATGAAAATTTATATTTTTGAAATGACTATAAAATTTATATGAAAAATGTCATATTTCGATCAGAAAATGTTTTGTTTTGTCAAATATCATCATAAACATGTATTATTATTATGGGGAAATGCAAGCTGTTTGTGCATATACGCGCCTTTCGAAAAACCGCTTTCTCTTCGTCCTAGAAACCTGAGACTTGCGGAATCGCATTTTCAGCAAATATGAAGCTAATTCTTGACAACACGAAGTAGGCTTTGCCAAATATGTGCTATTGTTGTGTTTTCGATTAATTATGGCTTTCCAACCCATTTTCATTCAGTTTTTGCATTTTACAACAGTTTTTAAGACCTTATGATTATGAATATGAAAATTTATATTTTTGAAATACCTATAAAATTTATATGAAAAATTTCATATTTCGATCAGAAAATGTTTTGTTTTGTCAAATATCATCATAAACATGTATAAATATTATGGGTAAATGCAAGCTGTTTGTGAATATACGCGCCATTCGAAAAACCGCTTTCTCTTTATCCTAGAAGCCTGAGACTTGCGGAATCGCATTTTCTGCGAATATGAAAGCTCATCTTGAACACACGAAGTTGGCTTTGCCAAATATGTGCTATTGTTATGTTTTCGATTAATTATGGCTTTCCAACACATTTTCATTCAGTTTTTGCATTTTACAACAGTTTTTATGAACTTGTGATTATGAATAAAACAATTTTTATATTTTTGAAATAACTATAAAATTAATATAAAAAATGTCAAATTTCAATCAGAAAATGTTTTGTTATGTCATGTATCATCATGAACATGTATAAATATTATGGGAAAATGCAAGCTGTTTGTGCATATACGCGCCATTCGAAAAACCGCTTTCTCTTCGTCCTAGAAGCCTGAGACTTGCGGAATCGCATTTTCAGCAAATATGAAGCTAATTCTTGACAGCACATAGAATATTTTGCCAAATATGTGCTATTGTTACGTTTTTATTAATTATATATTTCCAACAAATTTGCATTCAGTTTTTGCATTTTACAACAGTTTTTATGAACTTCTGATTATGAATATGAAAATGTATATTTTTGAAATAACTATAAAATTTATATGAAAAATGTCATATTTCGATCAGAAAATGTTTTGTTATGTCAAATATCATCATAAACATGTATAAATATTATGGGGAAATGCAAGCTGTTTGTGCATATACGCGCCTTTCGAAAAACCGCTTTCTCTTCGTCCTAGAAGCCTAAAACTTTCGGAATCGCATTTTCAGCAAATATAAAGCTAATTCTTGACAACACGAAGTAGGCTTTGCCAAATATGTGCTATTGTTATGTTTTCGATTAATTATGGCTTTCCAACCCATTTTCATTCAGTTTTTGCATTTTACAACAGTTTTTAAGACCTTGTGATTATGAATATGAAAATTTATATTTTTGAAATACCTATAAAATTTATATGAAAAATGTCATATTTCGATCAGAAAATGTTTTGTTTTGTCAAATATCATCATAAACATGTATAAATATTATAGGGAAATGCAAGCTGTTTGTGCATATACGCGCCTTTCGAAAAACCGCTTTCTCTTCGTCCTAGAAGCCTGAGACTTGCGGAATCGCATTTTCAGCGAATATGAAAGCTCATCTTGACAACACGAAGTAGGCTTTGCCAAATATGTGCTATTGTTATGTTTTCAATTTATTATGGCTTTCCATCCCATTTTCATTCAGTTTTTGCATTTTACAGCAGTTTTTATGAAATTATGATTATGAAAAAAAAAAAAGATTTTTGAAATTACTGTACACCTTATATGAAAAATGTAATATTTCGATCAGAAAATGTTTTGTTATGTCATGTATCATCAAAACATGTATAAATATTATGGAGAAATGCAAGCTGTTTGTGCATATACGCGCCTTTCGAAAAACCGCTTTCTCTTCATCCTAGAAGCCTGAGACTTGCGGAATCGCATTTTCAGCAAATATAAAGCTAATTCTTGACAACACGAAGTAGGCTTTGCCAAATATGTGCTATTGTTATGTTTTCAATTTATTATGGCTTTCCAGCCCATTTTCATTCAGTTTTTGCATTTTACAGCAGTTTTTATGAAATTATGATTATGAAAAAAAAAAAAAAAAGATTTTTGAAATAACTGTACAATTTATATGAAAAATGTCATATTTCGATCAGAAAATGTTTTGTTATGTCATAATTCATCATAAACATGTTTAAAATTATGGAGAAATGCAAGCTGTTTGTGCATATACGCGCCTTTCGAAAAACCGCTTTCTCTTCGTCCTAGAAGCCTGAGACTTGCGGAATCGCATTTTCAGCAAATATTAAGCTAATTCTTGACAACACGAAGTAGTCTTTGCCAAATATGTGCTATTGTTATGTTTTCGATTAATTATGGCTTTCCAACACATTTTCATTCAGTTTTTGCATTTTACAACAGTTTTTATGAAATTGTTTTTTATGACTTTGAAAATTTATATTTTTGAAATAACTATAAAATGAATATGAAAAATGTCATATTTCGTTTAGAAAATGTTTTGTTATGTCAAGTATCATCAAAACGTATAAATATTATGGGGAAATGCAATCTGTTTGTGCATATACGCGCCTTTCAAAAAACCGCTTTCTCTTCGTCCTAGAAGCCTGAGACGTGCGGAATCGCATTTTCAGCAAATATGAAGCTGATTCTTGACAACACAAAGTAGGCTTTGCCACATATGTGCTATTGTTATGTTTTCGATTAATTATGGCTTTCCAACCCATTTTCATTCAGTTTTTGCATTTTACAACAGTTTTGATGAACTTCTGATTATGAATATGAAAATTTATATTTTTGAAATGACTATAAAATTTATATGAAAAATGTCATATTTCGATCAGAAAATGTTTTGTTTTGTCAAATATCATCATAAACATGTATTATTATTATGGGGAAATGCAAGCTGTTTGTGCATATACGCGCCATTCGAAAAACCGCTTTCTCTTCGTCCTAGAAACCTGAGACTTGCGGAATCGCATTTTCAGCAAATATGAAGCTAATTCTTGACAACACGAAGTAGGCTTTGCTAAATATGTGCTATTGTTATGTTTTCGATTAATTATGGCTTTCCAACCCATTTTCATTCAGTTTTTGCATTTTACAACAGTTTTGATGAACTTCTGATTATGAATATGAAAATTTATATTTTTGAAATGACTATAAAATTTATATGAAAAATGTCATATTTCGATCAGAAAATGTTTTGTTTTGTCAAATACATCATAAACATGTATCAATATTATGGGGAAATGCAAGCTGTTTGTGCATATACGCGCCTTTCGAAAAACCGCTTTCTCTTCGTCCTAGAAGCCTGAGACTTGCGGAATCGCATTTTCAGCAAATATAAAGCTAATTCTTGACAACACGAAGTAGGCTTTGCCAAATATGTGCTATTGTTATGTTGTCAATTATTATGGCTTTCCAACCCATTTTCATTCAGTTTTTGCATTTTACAGCAGTTTTTATGAACTTATGATTATGAAAAAAAAAAAAAAGATTTTTGAAATAACTGAACACCTTATATAAAAAATGTCATATTTCGATCAGAAAATGTTTTGTTATGTCATAATTCATCATAAACATGTATAAATATTATGGAGAAAGCAAGTTGTTTGTGCATATACGCGCCTTTCGAAAAACCGCTTTCTCTTCGTCCTAGAATCCTGAGACTTGCGGAATCGCATTTTCAGCAAATATGAAGCTGATTCTTGACAACACGAAGTAGGCTTTGCCACATATGTGCTATTGTTATGTTTTCGATTAAATATGGCTTTCCAGCCTATTTTCATTTAGATTTTGCATTTTACAACAGTTTTTATGAACTTATGATTATGAATATGAAAATTTATATTTTTGAAATAACTATACAATTTATATGAAAAATGTCATATTTCGATCAGAAAATGTTTTGTTTTGTCAAATATCATCATGAACATGTATAAATATTATGGGGAAATGCAAGCTGTTTGTGCATATACGCGCCTTTCGAAAAACCGCTTTCTCTTTATCCTAGAAGCCTGAGACTTGCGGAATCGCATTTTCAGCGAATATGAAAGCTCATCTTGAACACACGAAGTAGGCTTTGCCAAATATGTGCTATTGTTATGTTTTCGATTAATTATGGCTTTCCAACACATTTTCATTCAGTTTTTGCATTTTACAACAGTTTTTATGAACTTGTGATTATGAATAAAACAATTTTTATATTTTTGAAATAACTATAAAATTAATATAAAAAATGTCAAATTTCAATCAGAAAATGTTTTGTTATGTCATGTATCATCATGAACATGTATAAATATTATGGGAAAATGCAAGCTGTTTGTGCATATACGCGCCTTTCGAAAAACCGCTTTCTCTTCGTCCTAGAAGCCTGAGACATGCGGAATCGCATTTTCAGCAAATATAAAGCTAATTCTTGACAACACGAAGTAGGCTTTGCCAAATATGTGCTATTGTTATGTATTCGATTAATTATGTCTTTCCAACCCATTTTCATTCAGTTTTTGCATTTTACAACAGTTTTTATGACCTTATGATTATGAAAATGAAAATTTATATTTTTGAAATAACTATAAAATTTATATGAAAAAAGTCATATTTCGATCAGAAAATGTTTTGTTTTGTCAAATATCATCATAAACATTATGGGGAAATGCAAGCTGTTTGTGCATATACGCGCCTTTCGAAAAACCGCTTTCTCTTCGTCCTAGAAGCCTAAAACTTGCGGAATCGCATTTTCAGCAAATAAAAAGCTAATTCTTGACAACACGAAGTAGGCTTTGCCAAATTTGTTCTATTGTTATGTTTTGAATTAATTATGGCTTTCCAACACATTTTCATTCAGTTTTTGCATTTTACAGCAGTTTTTATGAAATTATGATTATAAAATAAAATTATAATAATTTTGAAATAACTGAACAACTTATATGAAAAATGTCATATTTCGATCAGAAAATGTTTTGTTGTGTCATATTTCATCATAAACATGTTTAAAAATCATGGAGAAATGCAAGCTGTTTGTGCATATACGCGCCTTTCGAAAAACCGCTTTCTCTTCGTCCTAGAAGCCTGAGATTTGCGGAATTGCATTTTCAGCAAATATAAAGCTAATTCTTGACAACACGAAGTAGGCTTTGCCAAATAAATGCTATTGTTATGTTTTCGATTAATTATGGCTTTCCAACCCATTTTCATTCAGTTTTTGCATTTTACAGCAGTTTTTATGAAATTATGATTATGAAATAAAAAATAATTTTTGAAATAACTGTACAATTTATATGAAAAATGTCATATTTCGATCAGAAAATGTTTTGTTATGTCATATTTTATCATAAACATGTTTAAAGAGAAGATTATAGAGAAATGCAAGCTGTTTGTGCATATACGCGCCTTTCGATAAACCGCTTTCTCTTCGTCCTAGAAGCCTGAGACTTGCGGAATCGCATTTTCAGCAAATATGAAGCTAATTCTTGACAGCACGTAGAATATTTTGCCAAATATGTGCTGTTGTTACGTTTTTATTAATTATATCTTTCCAACCCATTTTAATTCAGTTTTTGCATTTTACAGCAGTTTTTATGAAATTATGAACACTTATTTTAAGAAGAAGTAGGATCATAGGGTGACGTAGAGTGAAGGAAGGTGCACACAGGTGGACTATTTTCTATGCAGGAGATGCAACCTGAAGGAGATTGGAGACTGTTAGGTGTTGGCGGGGGACAGTGTAGCTAGACAGCATCGGATGGTGGTCTGTTGGATGGTTTTGGAGGCGAAGAAGAAGAGGAGGAGCGTGAGGACTGAAAGAAAAATAAAATGGTGGAAACTGAAGGAGGAAGAGTGTAGTGTGAGGTTCAGGGAAGAGGTCAGACAGGGGCTCGGTGGTGTTAAAGTTTTTGGATGATTGGGTAACTACTGCAGTTGTGATGAGGGTGGCAGCTAGAAAAGTATTGGTGTGACATCTGGAAATAGAAAGGAAAACAAAGAGACGTGGTGGTGGAATTAGCAAGTGCAGGAGAGCATATGGAGAAAGCGGTTGGCAAAACAGAAGTGGGATTGACAGAGTGATGAGAAACGTAGGCAGGAGTACAAGGAGATGCAGCAGCAGGTAAAGAGGGATGTGGCGAAAGCCATGGAAAAGGCATATGAGGAGCTGTATGAGAGGTTGAACACTAAGGGAAGAGAAAAGGATTTATTCCGATTGGCCAGGCTGAGAGACCAAGCTGGGAAGGATGTACTGCAAGTTAGAGCAATTAAGGATGGAGATGGAAATGTGTTGGCTAGTGAGGAGAGTGTGTTGAGAAGGTGGGGGGAGTATTTTGAGCAGCTGATGAATGAAGAAAATCAGAAAGAGAGAGAAGATTGGATGATGTGGAGTTGGTGAAGCTGGATGTGGATAGGATTAGTAAGGAGGAAGTGGGAGCAGCGATAAAGAGATGAAGAGTGAAAAGTTGGTTGGACCAGACAACATACCTGTAGAAGCGTGGAAATGTTTAGGAGAGATGGCAGTGAAGTTTTGTAAGATTAAATTTTTACATTAATATTATAATATTGTTTAATTATATGTATTTTGTTATAATCACTGTATGTATGAAGTTTTTCTTTTCAAAGCTGAACTGCAAACAATCCATAAAGCTTGCAATGTAGAGCGTGATCAAGGTTGCATGTCTGAACACAATGCTCTTGATCGGGGACTGTGCTCTCAGATAAGCAAAACAGAGAAAGATAAAAGATTATCTTTGTACAGAATGGGAAAACATCTGTGTGCAAAGTGCGTAACTAGGGCAAAGTGAACTAAAAAAGCGCGAGAAACAAATGATTAGTTTTATTATGGAGCAAAACAATCAGTATAATATTGCAATGTCGTAATAATAATGTGGTCTCGAAGGTTGAATAACAGCATAAAAGCATGGTGGGAAGCGTTTATCGGCACACTTCTCGGTGCAGCATTGTCTGACTGATGAACGCCTGTTTGCTCTCTGCAGAGGGCAAATAAAATTGTCTATTTTATTCTCATGTCGACTCTATGTCTCTTTTCTGATTAATAGGACTAGAAAGCAAATTTTGAACTACAATCTGGCGACGAGGATGGGATCGGCTAGCTGAGGATTCCTGGTCGAAGCAACAGACTGATCATCCCAAGACAAAATCGTCTTCTGGCTCTTGAACCCCAAAATCGGGTGGAGGGTTGGGATCCTCGGCGACCCGATCCAACAAACTTTCACACGGTGCACATACTACAAAAATTCTAGGTGAGTGTTCCTTTTTCTCTTCTCAAAGGTAAAAGTAGATCAGGGACGTATTCTCAAAAGGGTCAGGACTTAATCCAAAACAAGGGATTAAGTAAAGGGAAAAATAGGCTGATGACGATCAGTCGATGATACGTGGTGACCACGTGGAGAATTAATAGATCTACAGGGAGTGGAGAGATGGGGAACAGTCAACAGAAAACAGACAGAGATGGAGACTCAGGAGTGGATTTCACTCAAGGGTGTTATAAGATAATGACTAACAAACATGGGTCTTGGTGGCATGAGGTTGTGAACGCCTTACAACAATTATACTAGGCGTGACCCACATGACAGATGTAATGCAGAGATGGAAAGAATTAAATTATGAAAGACATGGTAGAATCTGTAAGAAACAGTCGATGATACAGGAGCCATTTCTTTACACAATTGGCTCCTGTATCATCCACTGTTTCTACTTCTGTTTTTTCTGAGAGTGATAGATGCGTAAGGGACCGCAAAGGACAAGAGGATGACGATCGCTGTCCGGTCTCTCTCCGCTCTCCTCCACCCCCTGCTCCTCAAATTGTCGCCGCCGCACTCCCCTTACCACAATCAAAGCCAGGACCTGGACCAGCTGAGGAGAGAAAAGAAACACAAGCTGCACTAACATATTCTGATCTATCGTCAATATCTACACTGCCTCTCCCACCGCCTCCATCTCCACGACTCCTTCAAGTAAAGGGCGAAGAAGCCCTAACTATGGATACAAGAGGAAAAGATAGAAGCAGAGGAAGATCCGCTGCATGAAAGAAAGACAGAGGCAGACACGGACCACAGATGGAAACCAGATCTTCGACCAGAAGACGCCAAGAATCAACATCTGAACATCGTTTGGTAAAAGACCGAACAAATATCAGACGACGGAAATCAAGGGGAGACCCAGATAGGGAGTGATGAAACCGTTGAGTATGATGAAACCGTTGATCCACACGCGGACGAAAAACACGACCCTGACACAGACACTGAATCAGAGAGTGAGAGTGAAGATGGATTTGTGCATTCTCATACGAAGATGGTTGAAGTGGCGGGTCCAGAAGGACCCGCCACAGAGCATGGACCAACAATGACATTTTAGAAGCATCAAAACATCTCCCACCACTGGATGCAGGAGGGCAAGCGTTGGGAGACGCAATTATCCTTTTCTGTAAAGAATTTTGTCCCACAATGTCCGAACTGACACGATTGATGAAATTGAAATTCGGACCCACCAAGATGGCGCGGATGGATGGAAAATGGCCAGCAGACGACCATCCCCGAAAGTCTGACTGGGACCATGCAGACAATGCCCCATATAGACAGAAATTGACACAACTACAGGCTAATCTTGTTTAAGCCTTCCCCACGGTAGTAAATATTGAAAAGATCAGAAACACCAAACAAAAAGACAACGAAGATGTAGAGGATTTTCTGGCTCGTCTCAAAGAAACATTTGAAGCTTGCAGTGGCATGATGCAGTGGCATCTAACGACCCACAAAACCCAGGCCCATACGAAGACTATTTAAAAACTATGTTTCTGGAAGGATTAAAACCAGACCTCTGTAGTCGTGTAAAAACCTCCTGTGTGGGGGTGGGGACTGCCAGCCTGGCCGAAGTAAAAAGACATGCCACACATCAACAAGGACTGATAAAAGCTTCTAGAAAACATAAATCTGATAAACAAAAATTTGACTTCCAACTCTCCTTGATTAAAATGGCTGGGTTACAAACAACCCCGCCTCAAGCCACGAACAGCTGCCACAACATGTAAAAGAAATAGATAAATGGGTTACATCATGTAGCGCAACAGGACACACAGTTAAAGAACCCTTTACTGAACCTTGTGTTTGGGATAATACTAAATTCAAACATAATTTCTTAATCACGGACACATGCCCATACAATTTGTAAGGAAGGGCCTTACTATGTAAGTTAGGTGCTAGTTTACAATGCTCAGGGACGGGGGTTGAGGTCTGTTTGAAAATGTATCGTGATTCAGGATGTGATTTGTACATTTATGAATGGCTCACCCCTGAGACCGATGGTTTGTCCCCACTAACTGTAGCTGCACACCTAATGCAGCCAAAACATTCCTTCATGTCACCAAACCACCTGTATTGCACGGTACATATAATCACAGGGCCCAGACCACATTTTTGATTCTGATTGGATGAAAATGCTAATGGACGTACTAAACACTGATTGGTTATATTGGAATAATAAATTCTGTGCCTTGTCAGTAAACTTCACTAACGCACAAAGAGCATTATTTAGCGTTCAGGATGCAGCACCACATATATCACTAGCCAAACCCGTTTCGCATGCATGGAAAGAATTGGGCCCTTTCGTACTCACATGCAAAACGCTAGAGGGTGGGTAAGCACTGATTCGCCCCCAATGGAGCGATCAGGCGATTTGTTTCGCTTCCTTTTTAGACATACCATCTGCGCACTCCGTTCGGTTGAGGTAATCTCGGAATCTAACCTTGCCCCTCGATGTGCGCGTGACCAAGATGTTAATAACCCTGTGGCCGTCCCAAAAGGCCTTAAATCCGTTCCGTCCACATTATGGGCCACTGACAAATATGATGTGGGACTCATTAAGGACTGTGCACCAGTAGTTATCACACCTAAGTCCTCATTCCGTCCAAAGAAACAACAATACCCATTGAAAAAAGAAGCCTTGGACGGAATTTGACCAGTTTTTTAGGCACTGTTACAGAAGGGCATCATTGTTCCTTGCCCAGACTCGCCCGTCCGAATGCTTCTCTTTCCGGTCAAAAAGATTCTTGACAAGGGCCGCCCAATAGAATGGCGTTTTGTTCAAGATTTACAGGCTGTTAATGACGCTGTACAGGCCCGTGCTCCTAATGTCCCTAATCCATATACTATCCTCTCCCAGGTGCCGGCATCTGCAAAATACTTCACAGTAGTTGATATTTCCAACGCTTTTTTTCAGTGTCCCAGTCCATCCAGATTCTCAGTTCTGGTTCGCGTTCACCTTTCACTCGCTTGTGTCAGGGGTATTGTGAAAGCCCCACTATTTACAATGATGCGTTGCGGGAAAATTTATCCTCACTCCTGCTGTCCGTGGGTGTGGCAATTTTGCAATATGTGGATGACCTCCTACTCTGTGCCCCAATCCGACAGGAGTGTCTTAATAGCACAATAATTCTTTTGAAATTCTTGGCCGACCAAGGCCACAAAGTCAATCCCTCAAAGGTCACAGTAGCAGCCACTCAGGTTTCATTTCTAGGCCATGTGCTTTCAGCAGAAGGGAAAACACTTTCCACTAAACGAATACAAGCCATCCAACAGGTGCCAAAACCAGTCACAAAAAACAAATGTCTTTTTTGGGAATGACCTCCTACTGTCGTACCTTTATTCCAAATTACGCTGAAATAGAAGCTCCACTCACTCAGTGCATTTATGGTACCCGTATGTCCGCATCTATTAAAGTCACATGGACTCCGGTGGCTAATGATTCCTTTATATAATTGAAAACCGCTTTGCAATGTACTCCAACTCTTGGCCTACCGAACCCAGATAAACCTTTCACTCAGACAGTTGATGAACGACAGGGCACCATGGTTTCAGTCCTTTTACAGGACCATGGAGGCAAACTGCGCCCAGTGGCATACTTCTTGTCAAAACTGGACGCAGTAGCTCGAGGTCTGCCTCCATGCCTTCGCACTGTGGCTGCAGCTAAAAAAGCAGTCATAGCTTCAAAGGAATTTGTGAGTTTCGCTACACTTACACTTCTTGTTCCTCATGAGGTTTCCATGATATTATTAGAACAAAAAACGTCTCATCTTTCAGCGGCTCGTTGGCTGCGGTATAATTTTGTTCTTTTACAAATGCCAAATCTCACTGTTAAACGATGTACTACTCTTAACCCAGCTACTTTACTCCCTATCGCAGGTGACGGGGACCCGCACTCTTGCGTGGCGGCGCTGGAACAAGTCTGCACTCCACGTCCTGATTTTACAGGACACAGAATTGCTGAACAGCGATCTCATATTGTTTTAGACGGTTCATCCAGCAAAGAGGCATTGGGCGTCAATAAAATAGGGTGTGCCGTAGTAACATTAAATGACATCCTTTTTCAAGAACCACTGCCTTCCTCATACTCTGCACAGGCAGCAGAATTAGTGGCGCTCTCGAAAGCTTGTGCTTTGGCCAAGGGTAAGCGGGTTACCATTTACACAGACTCCCGTTACGCTTTCGGGGTAGTACATGATTTCGGAGCTTTGTGGAAACACATGATATTTATGAAGGCAGACGGTAATCCAATCTTAAATCATTCTCTATTAAAAGATTTACTGGATTCACTTCTCTAACCATCTGAGATCGCAGTCTGCATTTCGTGAATGAGGCAATAAAAGCAGTGGAAACATCCCTCCAAACGTCATGGAAACATGACGTCATGGAAACACTGCTCATATCACCCACAGTCTGCAGGGGCTGTGGAAAGAGAAAACCAAACAATAAAACAAAAACTAGCTAAAATATGCGAAGAAACGAATTTTCCATGGCCAAAAGCTCTGCCAATTGTTTTTATGTACATGAGAATGAGAGAAAGAAGAAAGTTGAAATTATCACCTTTCGAAATATTATTTGGAAGGCCTTCACACATGGGCTGGGAACCCAGAGCTGTAATATTGCCTGACTCTACAATGTGTGAACATGATTTTATGTCATATTGTATTGGACTAGATAAGGTGTTATGTTCCATCTCCAAACAGGTGAAAACGGCAGCAGGGAAAGGGGCAGAGGGTCCTCTACACCCGATCAAGCCTGGCGACTACGTGGTCATCAAAGATTTCCGCCGACGCCATTGGAATTAGCGACGGTTCCAGGTGTTGCTGATAACACACACTGGAGTGAAAGTACCAGAGAAGGTACCGTGGATTCACTGCAGAATTGTCCCGGCGCCAACAGGGGAAGACGTATCCCCAGAGGACCAGGACATCCAGGACCTGAACATCTCCCACAACGGTGGCGTTGCCAAATAGCTCAACACAACAACGTGAGAGATCCTATGTGGAATAGACCGGAAACACTCTGTGCCACAAACGCATCTGTCTTGGCGGTAGTTTTCACTCGAGCACAAGGCGAATATCTACATATTAACACAACATCATCTACGGCCTTTGTTCTTGTGGAGACAAGGACTGCTTGTGTTTGAATCTATACAACCAGATTTGTGGGGGCGAATAAACAGGTGGCAATATGCGACTGCTATGTATCCTGGTAATTAGCATAGCTCTTATCTTTTTGGTAAGGGCAAAAGAACTAGCTCTAACAGAAGCAGAAGTGGGAATAACAATAGAATTTGTAGAAGGTCACGCTGCAACATTTACCTGTGACCCCATAGGGGAAGCAGGACCACAATCCAATACTGAGCAATCTCGTTATGAATGGGGTACCGCTATGTACTTTTGCAAAGACCCTTGTATTTGGAGCAACGTGTTAGGGGGAAATGCTGTAGCAATAAGGGCAGGTCTCCAACTCACTAACGAAATGAAACAACTATTGACTGTTACTACGAAATTAGAAAACGGGAAAGTCAAAATAACAGTAAGCTTCCATAATGTCACAAAGGAAGACAAGGGTCGTTATTATTGTGGTTGGTGGACTAGCGGTGCAGACACATTTACAATCAATCTAGATAAATGTTTTGACCCCGACCACTCCAACATTAACGGACATGTTTGCTGAAAGAACAATAGAGGAACAAGAACAGGCATGGTTTGAGAAAACACTACTATTACCTGCAGAGGATATAGTACATGCTTGTTTACGATGCGAAGGGAAATCGCGCATGCATGCTCTCAGTATTACAAAAACAAGCCTTAGGAATAGATCAAGAATGTTGGTGGTGTCAAGAACTTAGTCGATTAATGAAGGTTACCCCTTTGAAACGATCTCAGGAAAACGAATTAGCAGGATATATTCCATGTGTCATGCACGAATTGTTACGACTAGCAAATGCTATAGCAAAGAATGTCACCTTAGAGAAGAACAACACGTGCCCATCTATAGCTCACACCCAATGGCCAATTATAGTACCCATAACGTAGAGCGAAAATGGCACGTGAGACCAGAAGTGGCTGAACATGTATTTGTCAACACTCCCCTGATAGGCAGAACTTAAGCGAAGATACTATTGAAGTAGGTTGGTCTACCTGTCATACAACTATTCAAATAATTAACATTTCTTGTATAGGTCCAAACGGTCAGAACTACACCTGCCCATTCGACAAGAACGATATGATGGACTCCACTGCAGCCTCATTGTGGGTGTGCGGTCAAAACGCCTAGCACTCCCTCCCTGAAAATTTTGCAGGGAGCTGTTACCCGGCGTTGTTAAGTGTAGGCACAACTGTATATGTAGCACAGGACCTGTCAACTGAAGAAAAACGGGTAAAGCGTGACTTGTCAACTATGCCTAAATTTTACCAAGGTACTAAACTATGGGACCCCTGGACTAGCCGTGGGGCGATGACAGGGTGGTCATTAGTCTTGGGAGGGGGCACCGCGGCAGCCCTATTATAGATAAATGGACTTGCCTGGCAAGTGTTAAGGTTGGCCAACGAAACAGAGGAAGCACTATTTGAGATATCAGCAGAACTACATACAATCAGAAAAGCAGTTATTCAAATTAGGTTGGTTTTAGATATGTTAACTGCGGAGAAAGGTGGGGTATGCAAAATGTTGGGAACATCCTGTTGTTTCAGCTTGCCGGATGTTTCAGCAAATGTATCAGATTTATTACAACATATGAAATCCGCTATAGCAACACCACATGACATGTCCTCCTCTTGGGACACCTGGTTACAAGGATTATCGGGGTGGGCTTATTGGGCCATAACAACTGGGGCTCCAGTTGTTATTATTTTATTGTTGTTGGTTTTCATTTTTCCATGTATAATACCTTGCATTACTACGGCGGTACGGGCGTGCATATCATCATCTGTAAGTACCCGCTTAATAGCCCTTACTGTAACTGAACCAAGTGACGACACTCAGGTTATCATAGAAGATGATAGCTAGGAGGAGGATTATGCGTAAAATGGACCTTATGGAATGAAAGAAATAGGGAAAATCTTAAACAGAAGACCTATATTCTTGATGTGATAAGTGTTTTATATGATAAGGTTTGGTTGTCATAAAATGAAAAAGGGGGGGAATGTAAGATGTTTTTCTTTTTAAAGCTGAACTGCAAATAATCCATAAAGCTTGCAATGCAGAGCGTGATCAAGGTTGCATGTCTGAACACAATGCTGCTTGAACACTGTGCTCTCAGATAAGCAAAACAGAGAATTATAAAAGATTATCTTTGTACAGAATGGGAAAACATCTGTGTGCAAAGTGCGTCACTAGGGCGAGGTGAACTAAAAAAGCGCGAGAAACAAATGATTAGTTTTATTATGGAGCAAACCAATCAGTATAATATTGCAAGGTCGTAATAAGAGAATTAATAATATTGTCTTAAACAGCGAGAGAAAACAATTGATGATATTGCAATGTCGTAATAATAATGTGGTCTCGAAGGTTGAATAACAGCATAAAAGCATGGTGAGAAGCGTTTATCGGCACGCTTCTCGGTGCAGCATTGTCTGACTGATGAATGCCTGTTTGTGAATTTGCCTCTCTGAAGAGGGCAAATAAAATTGTCTATTTTATTCTCATGTCGACTCTCTGTCTTTTTTCTGATTAATAGGACTAGAAAGCAAATTTTGAACTACAGTTTTTAACCAGATTGTTTCACAAGATTCTGGAAGGTGGGAGGATGCCTGAGGAATGGAGAAGGAGTGTGCTGGTTCCGATCTTTAAGCATAAGGGAGAAGAGCACTACAGGGGAATTAAGTTGATCAGTCACACCATAAAGTTATGGGAAAGAGTAGTGGAAGCAACAGTATGGTTTCATGCCGAGGAAGAGCACCACAGATGCCTTATTTGCTTTGAGGATGTTGATGGAGAAGTATAGAGAAGGACAGAAGGAATTGCATTGTGTATTTGTGGATTTAGAAAAAGCGTACAACAGAGTGCCAAGAGAGGAGTTGTGTATAAGGGGAATGAAAGTCAATCTTAAACAATCTAAGACAGAGTACATTTGTGTAAAGATGAGGGAGGGCAGTGGAGTGGTGCGGTTACAGGGAGAAGAGGTGGAGAATGTGGAAGAGTTCAGGTACCTGGGGTCAACAGTGCAAAGTAATGGAGAGTGTGTTAGAGAAGTGAAGAAAAGAGTGCAGGCAGGGTGGAGTGGGTGGAGAAGAGTGACAGGAGTGATTTGTGATAGTAGGGTATCTGCAAGAGTGAAAGGGAAAGTTTATAGGCCTGTGGTGAGACCTGCGATGTTGTATGGTTTAGAGACAGTGGCATTGAGTAAAAGACAGGAGGCCGAGCTGGAGGTAGCAGAGCTGAAGATGTAAAGGTTTTCGTTGGGAGTGACGAGGATGGACAAGATTAGAAATAAGTTTATTAGAGGGACAGCCCATGTATAATGTTTTGGTGACAAGGTGAGGAAGGCGAGATTGAGATGGTTTGGACATGTGCAGAGGAGGGACATGAATTATATTGGTAGAAGAATGCTGAGGATGGAGCCACCAGGTAGGAGGAAAAGAGGAAGGCCAAGGAGGAAGGTAATTGATGTGGTGAGGGAAGACATGCATGTAGTTGGTGTGAAAGAGGCAGATGTAGAGGACAGGGTGGTATGGAGACGGATGATCCGCTGTGGCGACCGCTAATGGGAGCAGCCGAAAGAAGAAGAAGATAAGGGAAAAGTCATTGTTATGTCAAAACATGGTATATCATGAAACCTTTTTTGTTCATTGATTGCACTTTTAAAAATTCTTAATGAAATGATGCTTTTGAATATGAAAATTCATATTTTTACAATAACTTGTAAAAACTTGGTCATTTCACGTTTATCATTGACTTTTTGCACTTTTTAACAGTTTTTCATTAAATGGTGCTTATGAATATGAAAATTCGTATTTTCACAATAACTATGAAATTTTTTATGAAAAAGACATATTTTTGTCAAAACGTGATTTGTACTTTTTTGTGTTTCCTTCAATTATGGAACTTTTTAAAAGTTTTTCCATAGTCATATGATCTATATTTTTACAATTACTCATATTTTCACAGTAAAGGTTAAAATTTTTTTAAATGAAATTATGATTCATGAAAATATGAAATATGAAATTAATAGGTACACTACTTGTAAACTTTTTACACGTTATTGTGAAATTATGACTTTACATGTTCGTAATCATTATTAACTAAAAACCATTGGAAGTGAAAATATTCATTGCAAAAAGTGATGACAAACAATAATGTCAAAGAAATCAGATTTTCTTAAAAAAAAAAAAAAAAAATTTTATTAAAAAGTTTTTATTAAAATATAACATTTTATACTCATAACCATAATTTCACTAAGAAATACAGAAAGGCTATTCAGTCTGCTCCAGCTCTAGGTCTTCTGAATTATGTTAAGCCTTTTCACCTTTATTTGCACGAACGTGGTGGTACGGCTGCGGGTATTCTAGCCCAGGAGGATGTTGACAGATATCGCTCTGTTGCGTATCTTTCCAAATCTTTAGACAACATAGCAAAAAGGTTGCTTGTGTGCAGTGGCTGAACAGAACAGAAGATACTTGCATATTTCTCGGAAGGCAAATTAAGTACAATTTACCAACAAATTTCCCAAACATTTGTGAGTCATGACAATGGGTCTGTCATTTAGAAACATGGCTTTTCAATTACCGCTATTGAAATAACCTCCTCTCTCTCTCTCTCTCTCTCTCTCTCTCTCTCTCTCTCTCTCTCTCTCTCTCTCTCTCTCTCTCTCTCTCTCTCTCTCTCTCTCTCTCTCTCTCTGATTTCAGCTGGATGTCCCGACAATTGCTGCTCTCATCATTGCCTCCTGGACAGAAATATCTTGCTGTATGTTGAATGATCAACTCAACCCTGCCAAGACAGAACTGCTCATGTTTTCAGCTGACCTAACTTTGGTGTTATTGTTGACACATATATAAATCGCACTGGCCCGATCCTGCAGATTTGCCCTGTACAACATTAAGATCAGACTCATTTTTTTGGAGCCATGCTACAGAACTACCTGTCCAAGCTCTTGTTCTCGCCAAACTGGACTGTTGTATTGCTCTCTTAGCAGACTTTCCAGCATTTACTACCAAGCCTCTGCAGCTAATCCAGCCTATGGCACTGAGACTGATCTTCAACAAGCTGAAGAGTGCACGTCACTTTTTTATTTTTTTATATAAACTGCTGTGTCGACTGTGTTAGACTAACTTGGATTTGGTATGTTGCTTTGGAGAAAATGTCATTGTAAATGTATAAAGGTATACAGCAATTGCCATTTAATGAATGGTATTTTTGCATGCTTTAACATTTTCTATAATTGGATTGTTCATTTAACTCGATATACAGTGCTTCTGTTCAATTATTAATACTGTGAAATGTGCAGGTTCCTTTTATAAGTACAGAATATACAGTAGAGCTCATTGCTCTACTGTCCAAAAATGTTAAACTGTAATATGTCTGGAAAATGAAACTATTAAGATGTATCTACAGTTTTACATTTTTACAGTTTTTTGCTAGCAATTTAGTAAAATGGTTATTTCGGTAATTTAACGGATTATCTTTGGAAGCCCTGCGGCCAGTCTTTTTACGGTTTATTTTTAAAGATTTAATTTTTTTACAGTGTACCAAGGTCAGAAAAATATGAATTTTCATGAATCATAATTTCATTACAAAATGTTTGACCTTTACCATGAAAATATGAGTAATTGTATAAATCATATCAATTATATGATCATGGAAAACCTTTAAAAAATGTCCATAAGTGAAGGAAAAACAAAAATGTACAAATCATGTTTTGACAAAAATATGATTTTTTTTTATATAAAATGTGATAGTTATTGTGAATAACTATAACTTTTATATTCATAAGCACCATTTAATGAAGAACTTTTAAAAACTGCAAAAATTCAATGATAAATGTGAAATTATAAAGTTATTGTGAAAATATGAATGTTCATATTCAAAAGCTTATGTTCATGGAAAACCTTTAAAAAAGTGCCATTAAGAAACAAAAAGTTGGCCATGCAAATATTTTTTTTACAATATCACATTCATTTAAAATGTGATATTGTGAAAATATGAATTTTCATATTTATGAACATCATTTAATGAAAAAACGTTAAAAAGTGTAATATGCAAGCAAGTATAATACCGGTTTTTTTTTTTACAGATTTTTTTTTAACAGTGTACTAAGGTCAGAAAAATATAAAGTTTCATGAATCATAATTTCATTAAAACAATTTTGACCTTTACCATGAAAATATGAGTAATTGTAAAAATATAAATCATATGATTATGGAAAAACTTTTAAAAGGTTCCATAAGTAAAGGAAAAACAATAAAGTACAAATCACATTACATTACATTACATTACATCTTCTCCCGCTTATCCGAGGCCGGGTCGCGGGGGCAGCAGTCTAAGCAGAGATGCCCAGACTTCTCTTTCCCTAGACACTTCTTCCAACTCTTCCGAGGGGACACCGAGGCGTTCCCAGGCCAGCTGGAAGACATAGTCTTCCCGGGAAGGCGTCCAGGAGGCATCCGGAACAGATGCCCGAGCCACCTCAGCTGACCCCTCTCGATGTGGAGGAGCAGCGGCTCTACCCTGAGCTCCTCCCGAGTTACCGAGCTTCTCACCCTATCTCTAAGGGATCGCCCAGCCACCCTGCAGAGAAAGCTCATTTCGGCCGCCTGTATCCGGGATCTTGTCCTTTCGGTCATGACCCAGAGCTCATGACCATAGGTGAGAGTAGGAACGTAGATTGACCGGTAAATCGAGAGTTTCGCCTTGCGGCTCAGCTCTTTCTTCACCACGACAGACCGGTACATCGACCGCATTACTGCAGAAGCTGCACCGATCCGTCTGTCAATTTCCCGTTCCACCCCTCCCTCACTCGTGAACAAAACCCCAAGATACTTAAACTCCTCCACTTGCGGCAGGAACTCTCCTCCAACCTGAAGTGGGCAAGCCACCCTTTTCCTACTGAGGACCATGGCCTCGGATTTGGAGGTGCTGATTCTCATGCCAGCCGCTTCACACTCGGCAGCAAACCGTCCCAGTGCGTGCTGAAGGTCCTGTTCTGATTAAGCCAACACGAAGTTCTGATGAAGCCAACACGACAACATCATCTGCAAAGAGCAGAGACGAAATCTTGTTGTCACCAAACCGGACACCCTTAGGCCCCTGGCTGCGCCTAGAAATTCTGTCCATAAAAATTATGAACAGAACCGGTGACAAAGGGCAGCCCTGCCGGAGTCCAACATGCACCGGGAACAAGTCTGACTTACTGCCGGCGATGCGAACCAAGCTCCTGCTTCGTTCGTACAGGGACCGGACAGCCCTTAGTAAAGGGCCCGCGGACCCCATACTCCCGGAGCACCCTCCACAGGCCGCCACGAGGGATACAGTCGAATGCCTTTTCCAAATCCACAAAACACATGTGGACTGGTTGGGCAAACTCCCATGAACCCTTCAGCACCCTGTAGAGGATATAGAGCTGGTCCAGTGTTCCACGGCCTGGACGAAAACCACACTGTTCCTCCTGAATCCGAGGTTCTACTATCGGCCGTATTCTCCTCTTCAGTACCCTGGCATAGACTTTCCCAGGTAGGCTGAGAAGTGTGATCCCCCTATAGTTGGAACACACCCTCCCCTTCTTAAAAAGTGGGATCACCACCCCGGTCTGCCATTCCAGAGGCACTGGCCCCGACCGCCACGCGATGCTGCAGAGGCATGTCAGCCAAGACAGCCCCACAACATCCAGAGACTTGAGGTACTCAGGGCAGATCTCATCCACCCCCGGTGCCTTGCCACCGAGGAGTTTCTTTACTACCTCGGTGACTTCAGCTTGGGTGATGGACGAGTCCACCTCTGAGCCCTCAGCCTCCGCTTCCTCAATAGAAGACGTGACGGCGGGATTGAGGAGATCCTCGAAATATTTCTTCCACCGTCCGACATCCCCAGTTGAGGTCAAAAGCTCCCCACCTCCACTGTAAACAGCATCGGTAGGGCACTGCTCCCCTCTCCTGAGGCGCCGGACGGTTTGCCAGAATCTCTTCGAGGCCAGCCGATAGTCCTTCTCCATGGCCTCACCGAACTCCTCCCAGGCCCGAGTTTTTGCCTCCACAACCACCCGGGCTGCAGTTCGCTTGGCCTGCTGGTACCCGTCAGCTGCCTCAGGAGTCCCACAAGCCATCCAGGCCCGATAGGACTCCTTCTTCAGCTTGACGGCATCCCTTACTTCCGGTTTCCACCACCGGGTTCGGGGATTGCCGCCTCGACAGGCACCGGAGACCTTACGGCCACAGCTCCGAGCGGCCGCTTCGACAATGGAGGTGGAGAACATGGTCCACTCGGACTCAATATCTCCAGCCTCCCTTGGGATCCGGTCAAAGCTCCGCCAGAGGTGGGAGTTGAAGATCTCTCTGACAGGAGACTCGGCCAAACGTTCCCAGCAGACCCTCACAGTACGCTTGGGTCTGCCGAGTCTGTCCAGCTTCCTCCCCCGCCATCGGATCCAACTCACCACCAGGTGGTGATCAGTTGACAGCTCCACCCCCTCTTTACTCGAGTGTCCAAGACATACGGCCGCAGGTCAGATGAACTGACCACAAAGTCGATCATCGACCTACGTCCTAGGGTGTCCTGGTGCCACGTGCACTGATGGACACCCTTATGCTTGAACATGGTGTTCGTTATGGACAAACTGTAACCAGCACAGGAGTCCAATAACTGAACACCACTTGGGTTCAGATCAGGGGGGCCGTTTCTCCCAATCACGCCCCTCCAGGTGTCACGTAGGCATTGAAGTCTCCCAGTAGAACGACGGAGTCCCAAGTCGGAGCACTGTCCAGCACCCTTCCCAGAGACCCCAAGAAGGCCGGGTACTCTACACTGCCGTTTGGCCTGTAGGCACACACGACAGTGAGAGACCTATCCCCGACCCGTAGGCGCAGGGAAGCGACCCTCTCATTCACCGGGTAAACTCCAACACATGGCGGCTGAGCTGGGGGGCTATAAGCAAACCCACCCCAGCCCGCCGCCTTTCACCATGGGCAACTCCAGAGTGGTGAAGAGGCCATCCTCTTTTGAGGAGTGTGGTTCCAGAGCCCAAGCCGTGCGTAGAGGTGATCCCGACTATCTCTAGTCGGAACCTCTCAACCTCACGCACAATCTCAGGCTCCTTCCCCGCCAGCGAGGTGACATTCCACGATGTCGAGGGCCCCGCCTTCGACTGCTGCCCGATCCTCTCAGCACCGGCCCCTTACGGTCCCTCCTGCAGGTGGTGAGCTCACTGGAAGGCGGCCCCACGTCGCTCCTTCGGGCTGAGCCCGGCCGGACCCCGTGGGGGAATGCCTGGCCACCAGACGCTTGCATACGAGCCCCAAACCCGGGCCTGGCTCCAGGGTGGGGCCCCGGCTGCGCCATACCGGGCGACGTCACGGTCCTTAGTATGTTTTTTCTCATAAGGGTTTTTTAAAACCGCTCTTAGTCTGACCCGTCGCCTAGGACCTGTTTGCCTTGGGAGACCCTACCAGGGGCATATAACCCCGGACAACATAGCTCCTAGGGTCATTCGGGTACTCAAACCCCTCCACCACATTAAGGTGACAGTTCAAGGAGGGGAGTACAAATCACGTTTTGACAATATCACATTTTATGAAAAAGTCATATTTTTCAGAAATCAATAGTCAAAAAGTCAAAAATATGACTTTTTCATAAAATGTGATAGTTATTGTGAAAATACGAATTTTCATATTCATAAGCACCATTTAATGATAAAATGTTATAAAGTGCAAAAAGTCAATGATAAACGTTAAATGACCAAGTTTTTACAAGTTATTGTAAAAATATGAATTTTCATATTCAAAAGCATCATTTCATCAAGAATTTTTAAAAGTGCAATCAATAAACGAAAAAGGTTTCATGATATACGATGTTTTAACATAAACAATGACTTTTCCCTTATAAATATGAAATTAATAGGTAATTGTAAACTTGTGAACTTTTCACGTTATTGTGAAATTATGACTTTTCATATTCATAAGCATTATTAACTAAAAACCATTGAAAATGAAAATATTCATAGCATAAAGTGATGACAAACAATGGTTTGAAAGAAATCAAATTTTCTTTTATAAAAAATAATTGTTTTTATTAAAATATAACAATTTATACTCAAAAGCAAAATTTCATTAAAAAAAAATGTTAGCCATTATCATAAAAAATATGAGTAATTTTGAAATTATGAATTTTCATATAGATTAGCATGATTAAAAAAATTACAATAAAAAATTGCAATAAGTGCACGAAATGTGATGAAAAATATGTTTAGACAGAAATATAAGTTTTTCATAAAAATAGTTATTTAAAAAAATATGAATATTTATATTCATAAGCACAATCAAGTTTGTTAAATTTATTGTGAAAAATATGACTTTTTATTAGCATTTAACTAAAACCCATTAAACTTCAACGCATATGAGAAACAATGGTTTGAAAATGATTTTTTTTAAATAAAATGTGTATTATTTTTATTAAAAAATATAATTTCCTATTTTTGCAGTTTACAACAGTTTTTATGAACTTATGATTATGAATATAAAAAATATTATTTTTTAAATAACTATACAATTTATATGAACAATAACATATTTTGATCAGAAAATGTTTTTTTATGTCATATATCATCATAAATATGTATAAATGTATAAATATTATGGGGAAATGCAAGCTGCGTGTATAATGCGTGCATATACGCGCCTTTCGAAAAACCGCTTTCTCTTCGTCCTAGAATCGCATTTTCAGCGAATATGAAAGCTCATCTTGACAACACGAAGTAGGATTTGCCAAATATGTGCTATTGTTATGTTTTCGATTAATTATGGCTTTCCAACACATTTTCATTCAGTTTTTGCATTTTACAACAGTTTTTATGAACTTCTGATTATGAATAAAAAAATTTTTATATTTTTGAAATAACTATAAAATTAATATGAAAAATGTCAAATTTCAATCAGAAAATGTTTTGTTATGTCATGTACATGTATAAATATTATGGGAAAATGCAAGCTGTTTGTGCATATACGCGCCTTTCGAAAAACCGCTTTCTCTTCGTCCTAGAAGCCTGAGACTTGCGGAATCGCATTTTCAGCAAATATGAAGCTAATTCTTGACAGCACGTAGAATATTTTGCCAAATATGTGCTGTTGTTACGTTTTTATTAATTATATCTTTCCAACCCATTTTAATTCAGTTTTTGCATTTTACAGCAGTTTTTATGAAATTATGAACACTTATTTTAAGAAGAAGTAGGATCATAGGGTGACGTAGAGTGGAGGAAGGTGCACACAGGTGGACTATTTTCTATGCAGGAGATGCAACCTGAAGGAGATTGGAGACTGTAAGGTGTTGGCGGGGGACAGTGTAGCTAGACCGCATCGGATGGTGGTCTGTTGGATGGTTTTGGAGGCGAAGAAGAAGAGGAGGAGCGTGAGGACTGAAAGAAAAATAAAATGGTGGAAACTGAAGGAGGAAGAGTGTAGTGTGAGGTTCAGGGAAGAGGTCAGACAGGGGCTCGGTGGTGTTAAAGAGGTGTTGGATGATTGGGTAACTACTGCAGTTGTGATGAGGGTGGCAGCTAGAAAAGTATTGGTGTGACATCTGGAAATAGAAAGGAAAACAAAGAGACGTGGTGGTGGAATTAGCAAGTGCAGGAGAGCATATGGAGAAAGCGGTTGGCAAACAGAAGTGGGATTGACAGAGTGATGAGAAACGTAGGCAGGAGTACAAGGAGATGCAGCAGCAGGTAAAGAGGGATGTGGCGAAAGCCATGGAAAAGGCATATGAGGAGCTGTATGAGAGGTTGAACACTAAGGGAAGAGAAAAGGATTTATTCAGATTGGCCAGGCTGAGAGACCGAGCTGGGAAAGATGTACTGCAAGTTAGAGCAATTAAGGATGGAGATGGAAATGTGTTGGCTAGTGAGGAGAGTGTGTTGAGAAGGTGGGGGGAGTATTTTGAGCAGCTGATGAATGAAGAAAATCAGAAAGAGAGAGAAGATTGGATGATGTGGAGTTGGTGAAGCTGGATGTGGATAGGATTAGTAAGGAGGAAGTGGGAGCAGCGATAAAGAGATGAAGAGTGAAAAGTTGGTTGGACCAGACAACATACCTGTAGAAGCGTGGAAATGTTTAGGAGAGATGGCAGTGAAGTTTTGTAAGAATAAATTTTTACATTAATATTATAATATTGTTTAATTATATGTATTTTGTTATAATCAGTGTATGTATGAAGTTTTTCTTTTCAAAGCTGAACTGCAAATAATCCATAAAGCTTGCAATGTAGAGCGTGATCAAGGTTGCATGTCTGAACACAATGCTCTTGATCGGGGACTGTGCTCTCAGATAAGCAAAACAGAGAAAGATAAAAGATTATCTTTGTACAGAATGGGAAAACATCTGTGTGCAAAGTGCGTAACTAGGGCAAAGTGAACTAAAAAAGCGCGAGAAACAAATGATTAGTTTTATTATGGAGCAAAACAATCAGTATAATATTGCAATGTCGTAATAATAATGTGGTCTCGAAGGTTGAATAACAGCATAAAAGCATGGTGGGAAGCGTTTATCGGCACACTTCTCGGTTGAACCCCAAAATCGGGTGGAGGGTTGGGCTCATCCGGGATCCTCGGCGACCCGATCCAACAAACTTTCACACGGTGCACATACTACAAAAATTCAAGGTGAGTGTTCCTTTTTCTCTTCTCAAAGGTAAAAGTAGATCAGGGACGTATTCTCAAAAGGGTCAGGACTTAATCCAAAACAAGGGATTAAGTAAAGGGAAAAATAGGCTGATGACGATCAGTCGATGATACGTGGTGACCACTTGGAGAATTAATAGATCTACAGGGAGTGGAGAGATGGGGAACAGTCAACAGAAAACAGACAGAGATTGAGACTCAGGAGTGGATTTCACTCAAGGGTGTTATAAGATAATGACTAACAAACATGGGTCTTGGTGGCATGAGGTTGTGAACGCCTTACAACAATTATACTAGGCGTGACCCACATGACAGATGTAATGCAGAGATGGAAAGAATTAAATTATGAAAGACATGGTAGAATCTGTAAGAAACAGTCGATGATACAGGAGCCATTTCTTTACACAATTGGCTCCTGTATCATCCACTGTTTCTACTTCTGTTTTTTCTGAGAGTGATAGATGCGTAAGGGACCGCAAAGGACAAGAGGATGACGATCGCTGTCCGGTCTCTCTCCGCTCTCCTCCTCCCCCTGCTCCTCAAATTGTCGCCGCCGCACTCCCCTTACCACAATCAAAGCCAGGACCTGGACCAGCTGAGGAGAGAAAAGAAACACAAGCTGCACTAACATATTCTGATCTATCGTCAATATCTACACTGCCTCTCCCACCGCCTCCATCTCCACGACTCCTTCAAGTAAAGGGCGAAGAAGCCCTAACTATGGATACAAGAGGAAAAGATAGAAGCAGAGGAAGATCCGCTGCATGAAAGAAAGACAGAGGCAGACACGGACCACAGATGGAAACCAGATCTTCGACCAGAAGACGCCCAGAATCAACATCTGAACATCGTTTGGTAAAAGACCGAACAAATATCAGACGACGGAAATCAAGGGGAGACCCAGTTAGGGAGTGATGAAACCGTTGAGTATGATGAAACCGTTGATCCACACGCGGACGAAAAACACGACCCTGACACAGACACTGAATCAGAGAGTGAGAGTGAAGATGGATTTGTGCATTCTCATACGAAGATGGTTGAAGTGGCGGGTCCAGAAGGACCCGCCACAGAGCATGGACCAACAATGACATTTTAGAAGCATCAAAACATCTCCCACCACTGGATGCAGGAGGGCAAGCGTTGGGAGGCGCAATTATCCTTTTCTGTAAAGAATTTTGTCCCACAATGTCCGAACTGACACGATTGATGAAATTGAAATTCGGACCCACCAAGATGGCTCGGATGGATGGAAAATGGCCAGCAGACGACCATCTCCGAAAGTCTGACTGGGACCATGCAGACAATGCCCCATATAGACAGAAATTGACACAACTACAGGCTAATCTTGTTTAAGCCTTCCCCACGGTAGTAAATATTGAAAAGATCAGAAACACCAAACAAAAAGACAACGAAGATGTAGAGGATTTTCTGGCTCGTCTCAAAGAAACATTTGAAGCTTGCAGTGGCATGATGCAGTGGCATCTAACGACCCACAAAACCCAGGCCCATACGAAGACTATTTAAAAACTATGTTTCTGGAAGGATTAAAACCAGACCTCTGTAGTCGTGTAAAAACCTCCTGTGTGGGGGTGGGGACTGCCAGCCTGGCCGAAGTAAAAAGACATGCCACACATCAACAAGGACTGATAAAAGCTTCTAGAAAACATAAATCTGATAAACAAAAATTTGACTTCCAACTCTCCTTGATTAAAATGGCTGGGTTACAAACAACCCCGCCTCAAGCCACGAACAGCTGCCACAACATGTAAAAGAAATAGATAAATGGGTTACATCATGTAGCGCAACAGGACACACAGTTAAAGAACCCTTTACTGAACTATTACCTTGTATTTGGGATAATACTAAATTCAAACATAATTTCTTAATCACAGACACATGCCCATACAATTTGTAAGGAAGGGCCTTACTATGTAAGTTAGGTGCTAGTTTACAATGCTCAGGGACGGGGGTTGAGGTCTGTTTGAGAATGTATCGTGATTCAGGATGTGATTTGTACATTTATGAATGGCTCACCCCTGAGACCGATGGTTTGTCCCCACTAACTGTAGCTGCACACCTAATGCAGCCAAAACATTCCTTCATGTCACCAAACCACCTGTATTGCACGGTACATATAATCACAGGGCCCAGACCACATTTTTGATTCTGATTGGATGAAAATGCTAATGGACGTACTAAACACTTATTGGTTATATTGGAATAATAAATTCTGTGCCTTGTCAGTAAACTTCACTAACGCACAAATAGCATTATTTAGCGTTCAGGATGCAGCACCACATATATCACTAGCCAAACCCGTTTCGCATGCATGGAAAGAATTGGGCCCTTTCGTACTCACATGCAAAAACGCTAGAGGGTGGGTAAGCACTGATTCGCCCCCAATGGAGCGATCAGGCGATTTGTTTCGCTTCCTTTTTAGACATACCATCTGCGCACTCCGTTCGGTTGAGGTAATCTCGGAATCTAACCTTGCCCCTCGATGTGCGCGTGACCAAGATGTTAATAACCCTGTGGCCGTCCCAAAAGGCCTTGAATCCGTTCCGTCCACATTATGGGCCACTGACAAATATGATGTGGGACTCATTAAGGACTGTGCACCAGTAGTTATCACACCTAAGTCCTCATTCCGTCCAAAGAAACAACAATACCCATTGAAAAAAGAAGCCTTGGACGGAATTTGACCAGTTTTTCAGGCACTGTTACAGAAGGGCATCATTGTTCCTTGCCCAGACTCGCCCGTCCGAATGCTTCTCTTTCCGGTCAAAAAGATTCTTGACAAGGGCCGCCCAATAGAATGGCGTTTTGTTCAAGATTTACAGGCTGTTAATGACGCTGTACAGGCCCGTGCTCCTAATGTCCCTAATCCATATACTATCCTCTCCCAGGTGCCGGCATCTGCAAAATACTTCACAGTAGTTGATATTTCCAACGCTTTTTTTCAGTGTCCCAGTCCATCCAGATTCTCAGTTCTGGTTCGCGTTCACCTTTCACTCGCTTGTGTCAGGGGTATTGTGAAAGCCCCACTATTTACAATGATGCGTTGCGGGAAAATTTATCCTCACTCCTGCTGTCCGTGGGTGTGGCAATTTTGCAATATGTCGATGACCTCCTACTCTGTGCCCCAATCCGACAGGAGTGTCTTAATAGCACAATAATTCTTTTGAAATTCTTGGCCGACCAAGGCCACAAAGTCAATCCCTCAAAGGTCACAGTAGCAGCCACTCAGGTTTCATTTCTAGGCCATGTGCTTTCAGCAGAAGGGAAAACGCTTTCCACTAAACGAATACAAGCCATCCAACAGGTGCCAAAACCAGTCACAAAAAAACAAATGTCTTTTTTGGGAATGACCTCCTACTGTCGTACCTTTATTCCAAATTACGCTGAAATAGAAGCTCCACTCACTCAGTGCATTTATGGTACCCGTATGTCCGCATCTATTAAAGTCACATGGACTCCGGTGGCTAATGATTCCTTTATATAATTGAAAACCGCTTTGCAATGTACTCCAACTCTTGGCCTACTGAACCCAGAAAAACCTTTCACTCAGACAGTTGATGAACGACAGGGCACCATGGTTTCAGTCCTTTTACAGGACCATGGAGGCAAACTGCGCCCAGTGGCATACTTCTTGTCAAAACTAGACGCAGTAGCTCGAGGTCTGCCTCCATGCCTTCGCGCTGTGGCTGCAGCTAAAAAAGCAGTCATGGCTTCAAAGGAATTTGTGAGTTTCGCTCCACTTACACTTCTTGTTCCTTATGAGGTTTCCATGATATTATTAGAACAAAAAACGTCCCATCTTTCAGCGGCTCGTTGGCTGCGGTATAATTTTGTTCTTTTACAAATGCCAAATCTCACTGTTAAACGATGTACTACTCTTAACCCAGCTACTTTACTCCCTATCGCAGGTGACGGGGACCCGCACTCTTGCGTGGCGGCGCTGGAACAAGTCTGCACTCCACGTCCTGATTTTACAGGACACAGAATTGCTGAACAGCGATCTCATATTGTTTTAGACGGTTCATCCAGCAAAGAGGCATTGGGCGTCAATAAAATAGGGTGTGCCGTAGTAACATTAAATGACATCCTTTTTCAAGAACCACTGCCTTCCTCATACTCTGCACAGGCAGCAGAATTAGTGGCGCTCTCGAAAGCTTGTGCTTTGGCCAAGGGTAAGCGGGTTACCATTTACACAGACTCCCGTTACGCTTTCGGGGTAGTACATGATTTCGGAGCTTTGTGGAAACACATGATATTTATGAAGGCAGACGGTAATCCAATCTTAAATCATTCTCTATTAAAAGATTTACTGGATTCACTTCTCTAACCATCTGAGATCGCAGTCTGCATTTCGTGAATGAGGCAATAAAAGCAGTGGAAACATCCCTCCAAACGTCATGGAAACATGACGTCATGGAAACACTGCTCATATCACCCACAGTCTGCAGGGGCTGTGGAAAGAGAAAACCAAACAATAAAACAAAAACTAGCTAAAATATGCGAAGAAACGAATCTTCCATGGCCAAAAGCTCTGCCAATTGTTTTGATGTACATGAGAATGAGAGAAAGAAGAAAGTTGAAATTATCATCTTTCGAAATATTATTTGGAAGGCCTTCACACATGGGCTGGGAACCCAGAGCTGTAATATTGCCTGACTCTACAATGTGTGAACATGATTTTATGTCATATTGTATTGGACTAGATAAGGTGTTATGTTCCATCTCCAAACAGGTGAAAACGGCAGCAGTGAAAGGGGCAGAGGGTCCTCTACACCCGATCAAGCCTGGCGACTACGTGGTCATCAAAGATTTCCGCCGACGCCATTGGAATTAGCGACGGTTCCAGGTGTTGCTGATAACACACACTGGAGTGAAAGTAGCAGAGAAGGTACCGTGGATTCACGCGCAGCACTGCAGAATTGTCCCGGCGCCAACAGGGGAAGACGTATCCCCAGAGGACCAGGACATCCAGGACCTGAACATCTCCCACAATGGTGGCGTTGCCAAATAGCTCAACACAACAACGTGAGAGATCCTATGTGGAATAGACCGGAAACACTCTGTGCCACAAACGCATCTGTCTTGGCGGTAGTTTTCACTCGAGCACAAGGCGAATATCTACATATTAACACAACATCATCTACGGCCTTTGTTCTTGTGGAGACAAGGACTGCTTGTGTTTGAATCTATACAACCAGATTTGTGGGGGCGAATAAACAGGTGGCAATATGCGACTGCTATGTATCCTGGTAATTAGCATAGCTCTTATCTTTTTGGTAAGGGCAAAAGAACTAGCTCTAACAGAAGCAGAAGTGGGAATAACAATAGAATTTGTAGAAGGTCACGCTGCAACATTTACCTGTGACCCCATAGGGGAAGCAGGACCACAATCCAATACTGAGCAATCTCGTTATGAATGGGGTACCGCTATGTACTTTTGCAAAGACCCTTGTATTTGGAGCAACGTGTTAGGGGGAAATGCTGTAGCAATAAGGGCAGGTCTCCAACTCACTAACGAAATGAAACAACTATTGACTGTTACTACGAAATTAGAAAACGGGAAAGTCAAAATAACAGTAAGCTTCCATAATGTCACAAAGGAAGACGAGGGTCGTTATTATTGTGGTTGGTGGACTAGCGGTGCAGACACATTTACAATCAATCTAGATAAATGTTTTGACCCCGACCACTCCAACATTAACGGACATGTTTGCTGAAAGAACAATAGAGGAACAAGAACAGGCATGGTTTGAGAAAACACTACTATTACCTGCAGAGGATATAGTACATGCTTGTTTACGATGCGAAGGGAAATCGCGCATGCATGCTCTCAGTATTACAAAAACAAGCCTTAGGAATAGATCAAGAATGTTGGTGGTGTCAAGAACTTAGTCGATTAATGAAGGTTACCCCTTTGAAACGATCTCAGGAAAACGAATTAGCAGGATATATTCCATGTGTCATGCACGAATTGTTACGACTAGCAAATGCTATAGCAAAGAATGTCACCTTAGAGAAGAACAACACGTGCCCATCTATAGCTCACACCCAATGGCCAATTATAGTACCCATAAGGTAGAGCGAAAATGGCACGTGAGACCAGAAGTGGCTGAACATGTATTTGTCAACACTCCCCTGATAGGCAGAACTTAAGCGAAGATACTATCGAAGTAGGTTGGTCTACCTGTCATACAACCATTCAAATAATTAACATTTCTTGTATAGGTCCAAACGGTCAGAACTACACCTGCCCATTCGACAAGAACGATATGATGGACTCCACTGCAGCCTCATTGTGGGTGTGCGGTCAAAACGCCTAGCACTCCCTCCCTGAAAATTTTGCAGGGAGCTGTTACCCGGCATTGTTAAGTGTAGGCACAACTGTATATGTAGCACAGGACCTGTCAACTGAAGAAAAACGGGTAAAGCGTGACTTGTCAACTATGCCTAAATTTTACCAAGGTACTAAACTATGGGACCCCTGGACTAGCCGTGGGGCGATGACAGGGTGGTCATTAGTCTTGGGAGGGGGCACCGCGGCAGCCCTATTATAGATAAATGGACTTGCCTGGCAAGTGTTAAGGTTGGCCAACGAAACAGAGGAAGCACTATTTGAGATATCAGCAGAACTACATACAATCAGAAAAGCAGTTATTCAAATTAGGTTGGTTTTAGATATGTTAACTGCGGAGAATGGTGGGGTATGCAAAATGTTGGGAACATCCTGTTGTTTCAGCTTGCCGGATGTTTCAGCAAATGTATCAGATTTATTACAACATATGAAATCCGCTATAGCAACACCAAATGACATGTCCTCCTCTTGGGACACCTGGTTACAAGGATTATCGGGGTGGGCTTATTGGGCCATAACAACTGGGGCTCCAGTTGTTATTATTTTATTGTTGTTGGTTTTCATTTTTCCATGTATAATACCTTGCATTACTACGGCGGTACGGGCGTGCATATCATCATCTGTAAGTACCCGCTTATTAGCCCTTACTGTAACTGAACCAAGTGACGACACTCAGGTTATCATAGAAGATGATAGCTAGGAGGAGGATTATGCGTAAAATGGACCTTATGGAATGAAAGAAATAGGGAAAATCTTAAACAGAAGACCTATATTCTTGATGTGATAAATAAGTGTTTTATATGATAAGGTTTGGTTGTCATAAAATGAAAAAGGGGGGGGAATGTAAGATGTTTTTCTTTTTAAAGCTGAACTGCAAATAATCCATAAAGCTTGCAATGCAGAGCGTGATCAAGGTTGCATGTCTGAACACAATGCTGTTCGAACACTGTGCTCTCAGATAAGCAAAACAGAGAATTATAAAAGATTATCTTTGTACAGAATGGGAAAACATCTGTGTGCAAAGTGCGTCACTAGGGCGAGGTGAACTAACAAAGCGTGAGAAACAAATGATTAGTTTTATTATGGAGCAAACCAATCAGTATAATATTGCAAGGTAGTAATAAGAGAATTAATAATATTGTCTTAAACAGCGAGAGAAAACAATTGATTATATTGCAATGTCGTAATAATAATGTGGTCTCGAAGGTTGAATAACAGCATAAAAGCATGGTGAGAAGCGTTTATCGGCGCGCTTCTCGGTGCAGCATTGTCTGACTGATGAATGCCTGTTTGTGAATTTGCCTCTCTGAAGAGGGCAAATAAAATTGTCTATTTTATTCTCATGTCGACTTTCTGTCTTTTTTCTGATTAATAGGACTAGAAAGCAAATTTTGAACTACAGTTTTTAACCAGATTGTTTTACAAGATTCTGGAAGGTGGGAGGATGCCTGAGAAATGGAGAAGGAGTGTGCTGGTTCCGATCTTTAAGCATAAGGGAGAAGAGCACTACAGGGGAATTAAGTTGATCAGTCACACCATAAAGTTATGGGAAAGAGTAGTGGAAGCAACAGTATGGTTTCATGCCGAGGAAGAGCACCACAGATGCCTTATTTGCTTTGAGGATGTTGATGGAGAAGTATAGAGAAGGACAGAAGGAATTGCATTGTGTATTTGTGGATTTAGAAAAAGCGTACAACAGAGTGCCAAGAGAGGAGTTGTGTATAAGGGGAATGAAAGTCAATAGGAGTAAGACAGAGTACATTTGTGTAAAGATGAGGGAGGGCAGTGGAGTGGTGCGGTTACAGGGAGAAGAGGTGGAGAATGTGGAAGAGTTCAGGTACCTGGGGTCAACAGTGCAAAGTAATGGAGAGTGTGTTAGAGAAGTGAAGAAAAGAGTGCAGGCAGGGTGGAGTGGGTGGAGAAGCGTGACAGGAGTGATTTGTGATAGTAGGGTATCTGCAAGAGTGAAAGGGAAAGTTTATAGGCCTGTGGTGAGACCTGCGATGTTGTATGGTTTAGAGACAGTGGCATTGAGTAAAAGACAGGAGGCCGAGCTGGAGGTAGCAGAGCTGAAGATGTTAAGGTTTTCGTTGGGAGTGACGAGGATGGACAAGATTAGAAATAAGTTTATTAGAGGGACAGCCCATGTATAATGTTTTGGTGACAAGGTGAGGAAGGCGAGATTGAGATGGTTTGGACATGTGCAGAGGAGGGACATGAATTATATTGGTAGAAGAATGCTGAGGATGGAGCCACCAGGTAGGAGGAAAAGAGGAAGGCCAAGAAGGAAGGTAATTGATGTGGTGAGGGAAGACATGCATGTAGTTGGTGTGAAAGAGGCAGATGTAGAGGACAGGGTGGTATGGAGACGGATGATCCGCTGTGGCGACCGCTAATGGGAGCAGCCGAAAGAAGAAGAAGATAAGGGAAAAGTCATTGTTATGTCAAAACATGGTATATCATGAAACCTTTTTCGTTCATTGATTGCACTTTTAAAAATTCTTAATGAAATGATGCTTTTGAATATGAAAATTCATATTTTTACAATAACTTGTAAAAACTTGGTCATTTCACGTTTATCATTGACTTTTTGCACTTTTTACCAGTTTTTCATTAAATGGTGCTTATGAATATGAAAATTCGTATTTTCACAATAACTATGACATTTTTTATGAAAAAGTCATATTTTTGTCAAAACGTGATTTGTACTTTTTTGTGTTTCCTTCAATTATGCAACTTTTTAAAAGTTTTTCCATAGTCATATGATCTATATTTTTACAATTACTCATATTTTCACAGTAAAGGTAAAATTTTTTTAAATGAAATTATGATTCATGAAAATATGAAATATGAAATTAATAGGTAAACTACTTGTAAACTTTTTACACGTTATTGTGAAATTATGACTTTACATGTTCGTAATTATTATTATCTAAAAACCATTGGAAGTGAAAATATTCATTGCAAAAAGTGATGACAAACAATAATGTCAAAGAAATCAGATTTTCTTAAAAAAAAAAAAAATTACTGTTTTTATTAAAATATAACATTTTATACTCATAACCATAATTTCACTAAGAAATACAGAAAGGCTATTCAGTCTGCTCCAGCTCTAGGTCTTCTGAATTATGTTAAGCCTTTTTTACCTTTATTTGCACGAACGTGGTGGTACAACTGCGGGTATTCTAGCCCAGGAGGATGTTGACAGATATCGCTCTGTTGCGTATCTTTCCAAATCTTTAGACAACATAGCAAAAAGGTTGCTTGTGTGCAGTGGCTGAACAGAACAGAAGATACTTGCATATTTCTCGGAAGGCAAAATAAGTACAATTTACCAACAAATTTCCCAAACATTTGTGAGTCATGACAATGGGTCTGTCATTTAGAAACATGGCTTTCATATTACCGCTATTGAAATAACCTCCTCTCTCTCTCTCTCTCTCTCTCTCTCTCTCTCTCTCTCTCTCTCTCTCTCTCTCTCTCTCTCTCTCTCTCTCTCTCTCTCTCTCTCTGATTTCAGCTGGATGTCCCGACAATTGCTGCTCTCATCATTGCCTCCTGGACAGAAATATCTTGCTGTATGTTGAATGATCAACTCAACCCTGCCAAGACAGAACTGCTCATGTTTTCAGCTGACCTAACTTTGGTGTTATTGTTGACACATATATAAATCGCACTGGCCCGATCCTGCAGATTTGCCCTGTACAACATTAAGATCAGACTCTTTTTTTGGGGCCATGCTACAGAACTCCCTGTCCAAGCTCTTGTTCTCGCCAAACTGGACTGTTGTATTGCTCTCTTAGCAGACTTTCCAGCATTTACTACCAAGCCTCTGCAGCTAATCCAGCCTATGGCACTGAGACTGATCTTCAACAAGCTGAAGAGTGCACGTCACTTTTTTATTTTTTTATATAAACTGCTGTGTCGACTGTGTTAGACTAACTTGGATTTGGTATGTTGCTTTGGAGAAAATGTCATTGTAAATGTATAAAGGTATACAGCATTTGCCATTTAATGAATGGTATTTTTGCATGCTTTAACATTTTCTATAATTGGATTGTTCATTTAACTCGACATACAGTGCTTCTGTTCAATTATTAATACTGTGAAATGTGCAGGTTCCTTTTATAAGTACAGAATATACAGTAGAGCTCATTGCTCTACTGTCCAAAAATGTTAAACTGTAATATGTTTGGAAAATGAAACTAGTAAGATGTATCTACAGACATTTGTCTGTGTATTATGAATTGTGTATATTTTTTATACATATTTATCGTATTTCTTGATTATTGTAATTAATGAAATCTGTATTATACAGAAAATGCCTTTTAATTTACAGAGATTAAATATACAAACATTTTACAAATATGTGCTTTCTGGATTTATTTCATTGTTATTGTACATGAGGAAAACTATTCTTTTACAGTAAATTATTGTAAATGGACAGATCAGTTTTAAAAAATAACAAATTGAAATCTTAAATTCATGGTGATTGACAGTTGGTTGTTTTTCTATGTTATTTGACAGAATTTATCTGTTTTTCTATAGTTTAAAAATTATTTATCAACAGTAAAGTTCTGTAATTTAAGTACTTTTGACCATAAAGTCTATTCCGTATTTTTACAGTTTTTTGCTAGCAATTTTGTAAAATGGATATTTCGGTAATTTAACGGATTATCTTTGGAAGCCCTGCTGCCAGTCTTTTTACGGTTTATTTTTTAAGATTTTATTTTTTCACAGTGTACCAAGGTCAGAAAAATATGAATTTTCATGAATCATAATTTCATTACAAAATGTTTGACCTTTACCATGAAAATATGAGTAATTGTATAAATCATTTAAATTATATGATCATGGAAAACCTTTAAAAAATGTCCATAAGTGAAGGAAAAACAAAAAAGTACAAATCACGTTTTGACAAAAATATGATTTTTTTTTTAATAAAATGTGATAGTTATCGTGAATAACTATAACTTTTATATTCATAAACACCATTTAATGAAGAACTTTTAAAAACCGCAAAAATTCAATGATAAATGTGAAATTATAAAGTTATTGTGAAAATATGAATGTTCATATTCAAAAGCATATGTTCATGGAAAACCTTTAAAAAAGTGCCATTGAGAAACAAAAAGGTGGCCATACAAATATTTTTTTTTTATAAAAATATGAAATTTTCATTTAAAATGTGATATTGTGAAAATATGAATTTTCATATTTATGAACATCATTTAATGAAAAAACTTTAAAAAAGTGTAATATGCAAGCAAGTATAATACCATTTTTTTTTTTACAGATTTTTTTTTTAACAGTGTACTAAGGTCAGAAAAATATGAAGTTTTATGAATCATAATTTCATTAAAACAATTTTGACCTTTACCATGAAAATATAAGTAATTGTAAAAATATAAATCATATGATTATGGAAAAACTTTTAAAAGGTTCCATAAGTAAAGAAAAAACAATAAAGTACAAATCACATTACATTACATTACATTACATCTTCTCCCGCTTATCCGAGGCCGGGTCGCGGGGGCAGCAGTCTAAGCAGAGATGCCCAGACTTCTCTTTCCCTAGACACTTCTTCCAACTCTTCCGGGGGAACACCGAGGCGTTCCCAGGCCAGCCGGGAGACATAGTCTCTCCAGCGTGTCCTAGGTCTTCCCCAGGGTCTCCTCCCAGTGGGACGCGCCCGGAACACCTTCCCGAGGAGGGGTCCAGGAGGCATCCGGAACAGATGCCCGAGCCACCTCAGCTGACCCCTCTCGATGTGGAGGAGCAGCGGCTCTACCCTGAGCTCCTCCCGAGTTACCGAGCTTCTCGCTCACCCTGCGGAGAAAGCTCATTTCGGCCGCCTGTATTTTGTCCCTTCGGTCATGACCCAGAGCTCATGACCATAGGTGAGAGTAGGAACGTAGATTGACCGGTAAATCGAGAGTTTCGCCTTGCGGCTCAGCTCTTTCTTCACCACGACAGACCGGTACATCGACCGCATTACTGCAGAAGCTGCAACGATCCGTCTGTCAATTTCCCGTTCCACCCCTCCCTCACTCGTGAACAAAACCCCAAGATACTTAAACTCCTCCACTTGCGGCAGGAACTCTCCTCCAACCTGAAGTGGGCAAGCCACCCTTTTCCTACAAATGAAAAAGTGCCATAAGTGAATGAAAATCTTTTGATATGACTTTTTCATAAACAATTTGAGTTATTGTGAAAATATGAATTTCTATATTCATAAGCATAATTGAATAGAAAACCATTAAAAAGTGCAACATGTAAGTGAGAAACTTACATGAAAAAACATGGTCTGAGAAAAATATGAAATGAATTGGTAAAATATACATTTTTATATTAAATCGAATAATTTCATTAAAACTGTTAAAAAGTTAATGAATAACGTGATGACAAATCAAATTTGTAAAAGTTACTGTGAAAAATTTTACTTTCATATTCATACGCATTATCAACTAAAAGCGGTTTTTCAAACCAAGCGTTTTTGCACAAACAGCCTGCATTTCCCCATGATAATTTTTACATTTGTATGATGAAATATGAATTAACAAAACATTTTCTGATCAAAGTATGACATTTTTTTATATAAATATTTTAGGTTTTTTTTTAAAAAATATTGATTTTCATATTCTTAATAAGTTCATAAAAACTGTTGTAAACTGCAAAAACTGAATGAATATAGCCTGGAAAGCCATAATTAATCGAAAACATAACAATAGTACATAAAAGACTGAGACTTGCGGAATGGAAGCGAATATGAAAGCTCATCTTGACAGCACGAAGTATGCTTTGCCAAATATGTGCTGTTGTTACCTTTTTAATAATTATATCTTTCCAACCCATTTTCATTCAGTTTTTGCATTTTAAAGCAGTTTTTATGAACTTATGATTATGAATAAATTTATTTTTATATTTTTGAAATAACTATAAAATTAATATGAAAAATGTCATATTTCGTTTAGAAAATGTTTTGTTATGTCAAGTATCATCAAAACATGTATAAATATCATGGGTAAATGCAAGCTGTTTGTGCATATACGCGCCTTTCGAAAAACCGCTTTCTCTTCGTCCCAGAAGCCTGAGATTTGCGGAATCGCATTTTCAGCAAATATGAAGCTAATTCTTGACAACACGAAGAATATTTTGCCAAATATGTGCTATTGTTATGTTTTCGATTAATTATGGCTTTCCAACCCATTTTCATTCAGTTTTTGCATTTTACAACAGTTTTTATGAACTTCTGATTATGAATATAAAAAATATTTTTGAAATAACTATTCAATTTATATGAACAACAACATATTTCGATCAGAAAATGTTTTTTATGTCATATTTTATCATAAACATCTATAAATATTATGGGAAAATGCAATCTGTTTGTGCATATACGCGCCTTTCGAAAAACCGCTTTCTCTTCGTCCTAGAAGCCTGAGACTTGCGGAATCGCATTTTCAGCAAAAATGAAGCTAATTATTGACAGCACCTAGAATGTTTTGCCAAATATGTGCTATTGTTATGTTTTCGAATAATTATGGTTTTCCAGCCCATTTTCATTCAGTTTTTGCATTTTACAACAGTTTTTATGAACTTATGATTATGAATTTGAAAATTTATATTTTTGAAATACCTATAAAATCTATATGAAAAATGCCATATTTCGATCAGAAAATGTTTTGTTATGTCATATATCATCATAAGCATGTATAAATAATATGGGAAAATGCAAGCTGTTTGTGCATACACGCGCCTTTCGCAAAACCGCTTTCTCTTCGTCCTAGAAGCCTGAGACTTGCGGAATCGCATTTTCAGCGAATATGAAAGCTCATCTTGACAACACGAAGTAGGCTTTGCCAAATATGTGCTATTGTAATGTTTTCGATTAATTATGGCTTTCCAACCCATTTTTATTCAGTTTTTGCATTTTACAAAAGTTTTTATGAACTTATGATTATGAATAAAAAAATTTTTATATTTTTGAAATAACTATAAAATTTATATGAAAAATGTCATATTTCGTTTAGAAATTTTTTTGTTATGTCATTTATAATCAAAACATGTATAAATATTATGGGGAAATGCAAGCTGTTTGTGCATATACGCGCCTTTCGAAAAACCGCTTTCTCTTCGTCCTAGAAGCCTGAGACTTGCGGAATCGCATTTTCAGCGAATATGAAGCTAATTCTTGACAACACGAAGTAGGCTTTGCCAAATATGTGCTATTTATGTTTTCGATTAATTATGGCTTTCCAACCCATTTTCATTCAGTTTTTGCAGTTTACAACAGTTTTTATGAACTTATGATTATGAATATGAACATTTATATTTTTGAAATAACTATAAAATTAATATGAAAAATGTCATATTTCGATCAGAAAATGTTTTGTCATGTCATATTTCATCATAAACATCTATAAATATTATGGGGAAATGCAAGCTGTTTGTGCATATACGCGCCTTTCGAAAAACCGCTTTCTCTTCGTCCCAGAAGCCTGAGACTTGCGGAATCGCATTTTCAGCAAATATGAAGCTAATTCTTGACAGCACGTAGATTATTTTGCCAAATATGTGCTGTTGTTATGTTTTTAATAATTTTATCTTTCCAACACATTTTCATTCAGTTTTTGCATTTTACAACAGTTTTTATGAAATTATGAACACTTATTTTAAGAAGAAGGAGGATCATAGGGTGACATATAAGAGTGGAGGAAGGTGCACACAGGTGGACTATGTTCTATGCAGGAGATGCAACCTGAAGGAGATTGGAGACTGTAAGGTGTTGGCGGGGGACAGTGTAGCTAGACAGCATCGGATGTTGGTCTGTAGGATGGTTTTGGAGGCGAAGAAGAAGAGGAGTAGTGTGAAGACTGAAAGAAAAATAAAATGGTGGAAACTGAAGGAGGAAGAGTGTAGTGTGAGGTTCAGGGAAGAGGTCAGACAGGGGCTCGGTGGTGTTAAAGAGGTGTTGGATGATTGGGTAACTACTGCAGTTGTGATGAGGGTGGCAGCTAGAAAAGTATTGGTGTGACATCTGGAAATAGAAAGGAAAACAAAGAGACGTGGTGGTGGAATTAGCAAGTGCAGGAGAGCATATGGAGAAAGAGGTTGGCAAAACAGAATTGGGATTGACAGAGTGATGAGAAAAGTAGGCAGGAGTACAAGGAGATGGAGCAGCAGGTAAAGAGGGATGTGTGGCGAAAGCCATGGAAAAGGCATATGAGGAGCTGTATGAGAGGTTGAACACTAAGGGAAGAGAAAAGGATTTATTCCGATTGGCCAGGCCGAGAGACCGAGCTGGGAAGGATGTACTGCAAGTTAGAGCAATTAAGGATGGAGATGGAAATGTGTTGGCTAGTGAGGAGAGTGTGTTGAGAAGGTGGGGGGAGTATTTTGAGCAGCTGATGAATGAGGAAAATCAGAGAGAGAGAAGATTGGATGATGTGGAGTTGGTGAAGCAGGATGTGGATAGGATTAGTAAGGAGGAAGTGGGAGCAGTGATAAAGAGGATGAAGAGTGGAAAGTTGGTTGGACCAGACAACATACCTGTAGAAGCGTGGAAATGTTTAGGAGAGATGGCAGTTAAGTTTTTGTAAGATGAAATTTTTACATTAATATTATAATATTGTTTAATTATATGTATTTTGTTATAATCAGTGTATGTATGAAGTTTTTTCATACAAAAGTGCGTCACTAGGGCGAAGTGAACTAAAAAAGCGCGAGAAACAAATGATTAGTTTTATTATGGAGCAAACCAATCAGTATAATATTGCAAGGTCATAATAAGAGAATTAATAATATTGTCTTAAACAGCGAGAGAAAACAATTGATTATATTGCAATGTCGTAATAATAATGTGGTTTTGAAGGTTGAATACCAGCATAAAAGCATGGTGAGAAGCGTTTATCGGCGCGCTTCTCGGTGCAGCATTGTCTGACTGATGAACGCCTGTTTGCTCTCTGCAGAGGGCAAATAAAATTGTCTATTTTATTCTCATGTCGACTCTCTGTCTCTTTTCTGATTAATAGGACTAGAAAGCAAATTTTGAACTACAATCTGGCGACGAGGATGGGATCGGCTAGCTGAGGATTCCTGGTCGAAGCAACAGACTGATCATCCCAAGACAAAATCGTCTTCTGGCTCCTGAACCCCAAAATCGGGTGAAGGGTTGCGCTCATTCGGGATCCTCGGCGACCCGATCCAACGAACTTTCACACGGTGCACATACTACAAAAATAAAAAAAAAATACAAAAAAAGGTGAGTGTTCCTTTTTCTCTTCTCAAAGGTAAAAGTAGATCAGGGACATATTCTCAAAAGGGTCAGGACTTAATCCAAAACAGGGGATTAAGTAAAGGGAAAAATAGGCTGATGACGATCAGTCGCTTATAAGTGGTGACCACGTGGTCACCACTTGGAGAATTAATAGATCTACAGGGAGTGGAGAGATGGGGAACAGTCAACAGAAAACAGACAGAGACGGAGACTCAGGAGTGGATTTCACTCAAGGGTGTTATAAGATAATGACTAAAAAACATGGGTCTTGGTGGCATGAGGATGTGAACGCCTTACAACAATTATATGGGTTTAAGGGGATACTAGGCGTGACGCACATGACAGATGTAATGCAGAGATGGAAAGAATTAAATTATGAAAGACATGGTAGAATCTTACAGCTCTGGTTTAATGAAGCTGATAGACGATATAAGAAACAATTGTGTAAAGAAATGGCTCCTGTATCATCCACTGTTTCTACTTCTGTTTTTTTCTGAGAGTGATAGATGCGTAAGGGACCGCAAAAGACAAGAGGATGACGATCGCTGTCCGGTCTCTCCCCGCTCTCCTCCTCCCCCTGCTCCTCAAATTGTCGCCGCCGCACTCCCCTTAACACAATCACAGCCAGGACCTGGACCAGCTGAGGAGAGAAAAGAAACACAAGCTGCACCATCATATTCTGATCTATCGTCAATATCTACACTGCCTCTCCCACCGCCTCCATCTCCACGACTCCTTCAAGTAAAGGGCGAAGAAGCCCTAACTATGGATACAAAAGGAAAAGATAGAAGCAGAGGAAGATCCGCTGCATGAAAGAAAGACGGAGGCAGACACGGACCACAGATGGAAACCAGATCTTCGACCAGAAGACGCCAAGAATCAACATCTGAACATCGTTTGGTAAAAGACCGAACAAATATCAGACGACGGAAATCAAGGAGAGACCCAGATAGAGAGTGATGAAACTGTTGAGTATGATGAAACCGTTGATCCGACGAAAAACACGACCCTGACACAGACACTGAATTAGAGAATGAGAGTAAAGATGGATTTGTGCATACTCATACGAAGATGGTTGAAGTGGCGGGTCCAGAAGGACCTATACTAGTCCACAGAGCATGGACCAACAATGACATTTTAGAAGCATCAAAACATCTCCCACCACTGGATGCAGGAGGGCAAGCGTTGGGAGACGCAATTATCCTTTTCTGTAAAGAATTTTGTCCCACAATGTCTGAACTGACACGATTGATGAAATTGAAATTCGGACCCACCAAGATGGCTCGGATGGATGGAAAATGGCCAGCAGACGACCATCCCTGAAAGTCTGACTGGGACCATGCAGACAATGCCCCATATAGACAGAAATTTACACAACTACAGGCTAATCTTGTTTAAGCCTTCCCCACGGTAGTAAATATTGAAAAGATCAGAAACACCAAACAAAAAGACGACGAAGATGTAGAGGATTTTCTGGCTCATCTCAAAGAAACATTTGATGCTTGCAGTGGCATGACGCCATCTAACGACCCACAAAACCCAGGCCCATACGAAGACTATTTAAAAACTATGTTTCTGGAAGGATTAAAACCAGACCTCTGTAGTCGTGTAAAAACCTCCTGTGTGGGGGTGGTGACTGCCAGCCTGGCTGAAGTAAAAAGACATGCCACACATCAACAAGGACTGATGAAAGCTTCTAGAAAACATAAATCTGATAAACAAAACAATGACTTCCAACTGGCCTTGATTAAAATGGCTGGGTTACAAACAACCCCGCCTCAAGCCACGGGAGGGAGGGGAAGAGGAAGAGAAAAAGACAGGCCACAAAGGTGGACTAAGTTACATGGCGACCCTGAGGTGTGTTTCAACTGTGGACAAAAAGGTCACTGGAGAAGAGAATGTCCTAACCCACCCAGGCAAAAACCACAACAAGGAGAAAAAAAGGAGGGGGACTGAGAGGAGGAGAGAAAGGAAGACGACAGTTTTCAGCGTTCGTCAGACTCAGATAAGTCCTCGTCTATTATTTCTTTTGCTTGCAATGAAGAAATGCTTACGCTTTTGAAAGCTTTCCAACGTTTGCCTACAGTCAGTCTCAGTATTGCAGGGACACACATTAGCTTCTTATTGGACACAGGGTCTACAAATTCCGTGATAATACGCGAACAGCTGCCACAACATGTAAAAGAAATAGATAAATGGGTTACATCATGTAGCGCAACAGGACACACAGTTAAAGAACCCTTTACTGAACTATTACCTTGTGTTTGGGATAATACTAAATTCAAACATAATTTCTTAATCACGGACACATGCCCATACAATTGGGCCCTTTCGTACTCACATGCAAAAACGCTAAAGGGTGAGTGGGCACTGATTCGCCCCCAATGGAGCGATCAGGGGATTTGCCTTTTAGACATACCATCTGCGCACTCCGTTCGGTTGAGGTAATCTCGGAATCTAACCTTGCCCCTCGATGTGCGCGTGACCAATATGTTAATAACCCTGTGGCCGTCCCAAAAGGCCTTGAATCCGTTCCGTCCACATTATGGGCCACTGACAAATATGATGTGGGACTCATTAAGGACTGTGCACCAGTAGTCATCACACCTAAGTCCTCATTCCGTCCAAAGAAACAACAATACCCATTGAAAAAAGAAGCCTTGGACGGAATTCGACCAGTTTTTCTGGCACTGTTACAGAAGGGCATAATTTTTCCTTGCCCAGACTCACCCGTCCGAACGCCTCTCTTTCCGGTCAAAAAGATTCTTGACAAGGGCCGCCCAATAGAATGGTGTTTTGTTCAAGATTTACAGGCTGTTAATGACGCTGTACAGGCCCGTGCTCCTAATGTCCCTAATCCATATACTATCCTCTCCCAGGTGCCGGCATCTGCAAAATACTTCACAGTAGTTGATATTTCCAACGCTTTTTTTCAGTGTCCCAGTCCATCCAGATTCTCAGTTCTGGTTCGCGTTCAACTTTCACGCGCTTGTGTCAGGGGTATTGTGAAAGCCCCACTATTTACAATGATGCGTTGCGGGAAAATTTATCCTCACTCCTGCTGTCCGAGGGTGTGGCACTTTTGCAATATGTGGATGACCTCCTACTCTGTGCCCCAACCCGACAGGAGTGTCTTGATAGCACGATAATTCTTTTGAAACTCTTGGCCGACCAAGGCCACAAAGTCAATCCCTCAAAGGTCACAGTAGCAGCCACTCAGGTTTCATTTCTAGGCCATGTGCTTTCAGCAGAAGGGAAAACACTTTCCACTAAACGAATACAAGCCATCCAACAGGTGCCAAAACCAGTCACAAAAAAACAAATGATGTCTTTTTTGGGAATGACCTCCTACTGTTGTACCTTTATTCCAAATTACGCTGAAATGGAAGCTCCACTCACTCAGTGCATTTATGGTACCCGTATGTCTGCATCTGATAAAGTCACATGGACTCCGGTGGCTAATGATTCGTTTATAGCATTGAAACCCGCTTTGCAATTGTTGTGTATTGTGTTAACGCTGTTTACGTAACTACATTACCCACAATGCACCTTGTTTACGTTTTCCGGATGTACATGTTCCGGTGTTATGCTCTCTCATATATGTGAGTAAAAACAGTCACGCTAAGTCCGTGTGTGTGTCATCCTTAACTGAATGCCTTATTATAATCTCACAAAAGACACAACAAAGTAGCGACGAGGATCTTGTTATCCCGTGTGTGTTTCAAGTGGCGGAAGTGAAGCGGCTTGACGGCGAAATCGCTGACAAAAAGCGCGGATATTTGTTTGCTGCAAGTTTCACGTCTTGGTTGATAAGCGGGGAGGAGACCACGATTCAGATAAGTGACTGAATCGATTGTTAAACGACAGAGAACAGGCTAAAATGGCATCAGTTTTTGGAAATTTGGGTCCTTTTGAGGAAAGCAGTGAGCAGTGGTGTTCTTACACAGAACGATTTGAGCACTTTGTAGCAGCGAATGCTATTATTGAAGATAAAGTTGTACCCACATTTTTAAGTGTAATGGGTCCAAAGACATATACACTACTGCGTAACCTCCTGCAGCCAGAGAAACCTGGAGAGAAAACGTATGCTCAAATAGTGAACACTCTTAAAGCACATTTCTCACCAAAACCCTTAGTAATAGCAGAGAGATTTCGGTTCCACAGACGAAATCAGCTAGAAGGGGAATCAGTGGCAGTGTTTGTGGCAGTGCTAAAAAAATTTGCTGAACACTGTGAATTTGGTGATGTGCTCAACGATACACTGCGGGACAGATTAGTATGCGGACTACGCTGCGAGGGCATACAGAAAAGACTGTTAACAGAGAGCAACCTGACACTACAAAGAGCAATTGAGTTGAGTGTATCTATGGAATTGGCTGCAAAGGAAGCCCAGCAATTGAGCTCTAACAGTAAAGTGTACAAGATGGAGACAGAAAAACAAACTGAAATTAAAGGCCCATGTTTCCGTTGTGGTAAGACTGGGCACTCGCCTGTTTCATGCTGGTTTAAGGATATGGAGTGCCGCAGCTGTAAGAAAAAGGGACACATTGAGCGTGCGTGTAGGAATAAAACAAGAAAAGAAAAAATGCATCAAAAACCAGTTTTCGGAAGGAAACAAAAGAAGCGCATCTTTACAGTCGGACAGGAGAATAAAGAGAGTACTGACACATCTGATGAGGAATTTCCTTTGCATGTGCTCACTGTCGCAGGTGGAACCAAGGCTTATAAAGTCACCGCGCTGCTGGAAGGACAGCCAGTGAAAATGGAAATCGACACTGGTGCTGCTGTATCGCTGGTGTCGGATGCGGTATACAGAAAAAATACTCAGCCACCTGCCACTCAAACCACCTAATGTTGTCCTTAAAACTTATACTGGGGAATCAGTGACAATGAAAGGACTCACCCAAGTAACAGTTGAACTGAATGGACAAACAAAAAAACTGCCATTGTATGTGGTCGTGGGTGATTACCCCTCGTTGATGGGACGTTCCTGGCTGGAGCAATTCAAAGTGGACTGGCCGACCATACATATGATGACACCTAAAACCCTGGACCTTGAAGGTGTTCTTGAAAAACACAGTGAAGTTTTCAAACAGGAATTAGGCAGTATGGAAGGCATCACAGTAAAATTGACTGTGGAGCAGGGAAGCCAGCCAAAGTTCTTAAAGTCCCGGCCCCTGCCATATGCACTCAAACCTAAAGTAGAGGCGAGCTTGGATGAACTTGTGAAAAATGGTGTGCTGGAACCAGTCAATGTGAGTAAGTGGGCAACACCTATTGTTCCAGTTATAAAGAAGGATGGAGGCATAAGGATCTGTGGGGACTTTAAAGTTACTGTAAATCCAGTGTTGTCGGCAGAACAATACCCCTTGCCTCACATTAATGACCTTTTTGCTGGGTTGACTGGAGGACAAAGATTCAGCAAAATCGACCTCAACCAGGCATACCTACAGATGCATGTTGAGGAACAGTCCAGAGAACTTCTCACCATTAACACACACAAAGGCCTATTTCGGTACAAACGTTTACCGTTTGGAATTACTTCGGCTCCATCCGTTTTTCAGCGAGCGATGGATCAGATTCTTGCTGGACTTCCAGGAGTTGTGTGTTATTTAGATGACATTCTGGTGACTGGCACAGATGAACAGTCGCATTTACAACATCTGGATGCTACCCTTGAGAGACTGAAAGAGTATGGATTAAGAGTGCGCAAGGATAAATGTGAATTTTTCCAGTTTGCAGTCGAGTACTTGGGGCACGTCATTGATGCATCTGGTCTGCATACGTCCCCATCCAAGGTTAAGGCTATTGTTGATGCTCCAGTACCCAAAAATGTCAGTCAGTTACGGTCTTTCCTCGGCTTACTGAACTATTATGGGCGTTTCATTCCAAACATCGCTACACTGTTGAAACCTTTGCACAAATTGTTATGCCATGAAAATAATTGGAAGTGGACCTCTGAATGCCAGGAGTCATTCAGAAAAGCAAAGGAGACACTTTCAGGGTCAAACGCACTCACTCATTTTGACCCTGCTCTTCCTATCCAGCTGGCCTGCGATGCTTCTCCATATGGTGTGGGAGCTGTCTTGTCCCACATCATGCCCAATGGTCAAGAAAGGCCAATCGCGTTTGCTTCCAGGAGTCTGAGCAAAGCAGAAGCAAACTATGCTCAGATTGAGCGAGAAGCATTGAGCATTGTGTTTGGAGTGCGTAAGTTTTATCAGTTTATTTTTGGAAGGAAGTTCACACTGCTGACCGATCATCGCCCACTCACTGCAATATTTGGTCCACACCATGGCATTCCCGCTCTTGCTGCCAGTAGGATGCAAAGGTGGGCTTTGTTGCTATCTGCTCACACCTATGACATCAAATACCGAAAGTCAGAATTGCACGGAAATGCGGACGGTCTGTCCAGGTTGCCTCTCGCTGACAGGATAAAGGAAGCAAAGGTGGCTAAAATCTTCTATTTCAGCCAGGTGGAACGGGCTCCTATAACGGCCACACAAGTACGCAGGGGCACACGAAATGACCCTGTCCTGTCAAGAGTCGTGGATATCGTCATGACCGGTAAAGGGGAGAACGATGGTCTGGAGCTAAAACCTTACATCTCTCGACGTCATGAACTTTCGGTGCAGTCCGGCTGCTTGTTGTGGGGAAGGAGAGTGGTTATTCCCCCGGCTTTACGCGAGCCAGTGTTAAAACAGCTGCATGTGGGACACTGTGGAATGGTCCGTATGAAGGAGATTGCCAGGAGCTACTTCTGGTGGCCAGGAGTAGATGGCCAAATTGAGGAAAAAGCTAGGACGTGTACCTCATGCCAGCGCATACGTAACGCACCACAACTTGCACCTCTGCACCCGTGGGAATATCCTGAAAAACCATGGCATCGCATTCATATTGATTTTGCTGGCCCAGTCGAGGACAAAATGCTGTTGGTGGTCATGGATGCACACAGTAAGTGGCCTGAGGTGGCCATTATGAAATCTACTTCAGCTGAAAAGACAATTGAGAAACTGGGAGAAATGTTCAGTAGGTTTGGATCACCAGTGCAACTTGTCTCAGATAATGGCCCCCAATTTACATCTCATGAGATGGCCACATTTCTACAAGCAAATGGTGTACAACATATAACGTCATCACCTTACCATCCTGCAACTAATGGATTAGCCGAAAGGTTTGTCCAAACCATGAAACATGCTTTGAAAGCTTCGCTCGGGCAAGGCACATTTCATCAACGTCTACACAGCTTTTTGCTCTTCTATCGTAGTACTCCGCATGCGATCACCAAAGTATCGCCAGCGTTTTTGTTGTTCAGCAGAGAGCTCAGGACAAGCTTTGAGCTGATTAAACCAGCTACACTCAAAGAAACTGTCCAACGGCAACAAGACCATCAAGTACAGCGACGGAATCTGCGAGCCAAGGACAGAATCTTTGCAACAGGCTCATCAGTGCTTGCTCGGAACTATAATAGTGGTCCTAAATGGGTTCCGGCCACTGTGGAGGCCCAAACGGGTCCAGTGTCATATAAGGTCAAGACTGCTGAAAATCTTTCCTGGAGGAGACATACTGATCAGTTGCTTGGTGGAGCCAGCACCGTTATAGATCTTCCTGAGGTCACTGATGTCACTGATCAAATATATGACAATTTTCCAACTTCAGTAGTCTCCACAAAGGAGCCTATAATGACCACAAATTGTCCTTGTGCTAACGAACAATCATCTTCACCAGCAGGAAATGGAAACCAAATTGGCCGCCGGTATCCAGCAAGGGAGCGGCGTCCTCCTCAGCGTTTACTGGACTACACTTAATTAGGGGCTACCCTTATTGCTTCGGGGCAGAATAATCCCCTAAGGGTAAGCTAGGGTTTGAGGTAGTCTACCCTCATTCCCAGGATATAGTTGTCACTTTACAACGGGATCCAACATAAAGACTCCATGTTCATGTTTAAAAAAAAAAAAAAAAAAAAAAAAAAAAAAAAAAAGGGGTCTAAGTTCATAGATATGTTGATAAAAGAAACTAAATTTTATAATTTAAGTGGTACAGTTTAATTTGCAATCTTGTGTTATACCTCAAGGAGTAAGAGGGGAGGAAATGTTGTGTATTGTGTTAACGCTGTTTACGTAACTACATTACCCACAATGCACCTTGTTTACGTTTTCCGGATGTACATGTTCCGGTGTTATGCTCTCTCATATATGTGAGTAAAAACAGTCACGCTAAGTCCGTGTGTGTGTCATCCTTAACTGAATGCCTTATTATAATCTCACAAAAGACACAACAGCAATGTACTCCAACTCTTGGCCTACCGAACCCAGATAAACATTTCACTCAGACAGGGCACCATGGTTTCAGTCCTTTTACAGGACCATAGAGGCAAACTGCGCCCAGTGGCATACTTCTCGTCAAAACTGGACGCAGTAGCTCAAGGTCTGCCTCCATGCCTTCGCGCTGTGGCTGCAGCTCAAAAAGCAGTCATGGCTTCAAAGGAATTTGTGAGCTTCGCTCCACTTACACTTCTTTCAGCAGCTCGTTGGCTGAGAATGAGAGAAAGAAGAAAGTTGAAATTATCACCTTTCGAAATATTATTTGGAAGGCCTCTACACATGGGCTGGGAACCCAGAGCTGCAATATTGCCTGACTCTACAATGTGTGAACATGATTTTATGTCATATTGTATTGGACTAGATAAGGTGTTATGTTCCATCTCCAAACAGGTGAAAATGGCAGTAGGGAAAGGGGCAGAAGGTCCTCTACACCCGATCAAGTGTGGCGACTACGTGGTCATCAAAGATTTCCGCCGACTCCATTGGAATCAGCGACGGTGGCAGGGTCCGTTCCAGGTGTTGCTGATAACACACACTGCAGTGAAAGTAGCAGAGAAGGTACCGTGGATTCACGCGCAGCACTGCAGAATTGTCCCGGTGCCAACAGGGGAAGACGTATCCCCAGAGGACCAGGACATCCAGGACCTGAACATCTCCCACAACGGTGGCGTTGCCAAATAGCTCAACACAACAACGTGAGAGATCCTAGGTGGAAAAGACCGGAAAAACTCTGTGCCACAGACGCATCTGTCTTGGCGGTAGTTTTCACTCGAGCACAAGGCGAATATCTACATATTGACACAACATCATCTACGGCCTTTGTTCTTGTGGAGACAAGGACTGCTTGTGTTTGAATCTATACAACCAGATTTGTGGGGGCGAATAAACAGGTGGCAATATGCGACTGCTATGTATCCCGGTAATTAGCATAGCTCTTATCTTTTTGGTAAGGGCAAAAGAACTAGCTCTAACAGAAGCAGAAGTGGGAATAACAATAGAATTTGTAGAAGGTCACGCTGCAACATTTACCTGTGACCCCATAGGGGAAGCAGGACCACAATCCAATACTGAGCAATCTCGTTATGAATGGGGTACCGCTATGTACTTTTGCAAAAACCCTTGTATTTGGAGCAATGTGTTAGGGGGAAATGCTGTAGCAATAAGGGCAGGTCTCCAACTCACTAACAAAATGAAACAACTATTGACTGTTACTACGAAATTAGAAAATGGGAAAGTCAAAATAACAGTAAGCTTCCATAATGTCACAAAGGAAGACGAGGGTTGTTATTATTGTGGTTGGTGGACTAGCGGTGCAGACACATTTACAATCAATCCAGATAAATGTTTTGACACCGACCACTCCAACATTAACGGACATGTTTGCTGAAAGAACAATAGAGGAACAAGAACAGGCATGGTTTGAGAAAACACTACTATTACCTGCAGAGGATATAGTACATGCTCGTTTACGATGCGAAGGGAAATCGCGCATGCATGCTCTCAGTATTACAAAAACAAGCCTTAGGAATAGATCAAGAATGTTGGTGGTGTCAAGAACTTATTCGATTAATGAAGGCTGCCCCTTTGAAACGATCTCAGGAAAACGAATTAGCAGGACATATTCCATGTGTCATGCACGAATTGTTACGACTAGCAAATGCTATAGCAAAGAATGTCACCTTAGAGAAGAACAACACGTGCCCATCTACTACCCATAGCTCACACCCAATGGCCAATTATAGTACCCATAAGGTAGAGCGAAAATGGCACGTGAGACCAGAAGTGGCTGAAACATGTATTTGTCAACACTCCCTTGACAGGCAGGACTTAAGCAAAGAGACTATTGAAGTAGGTTGGTCTACCTGTCATACAACCATTCAAATGAATAACATTTCTTGTATAGGTCCCAACGGTCAGAACTACACCTGCCCATTCGACAAGAACGATATGATGGACTCCACTGCAGCCTCAGTGTGGGTGTGCGGTCAAAACGCCTATCACTCCCTCCCTGAAAATTTTGCAGCGAGCTGTTACCCGGCGTTGTTAAGTGTAGGCACAACTGTATATGTAGCACAGGACCTGTCAACTGAAGAAAAACGGGTAAAGCGTGACTTGTCAACTATGCCTAAATTTTACCAAGGTACTAAACTATGGGACCCCTGGACTAGCCATGGGGCGATGACAGGGTGGTCATTAGGCTTGGGAGGGGGCACCGCGGCAGCCCTATTAAAGATAAATGGACTTGCCTGGCAAGTGTTAAGGTTGGCCAACGAAACAGAGAAAGCACTATTTGAGATATCAGCAGAACTACATACAATCAGAGAAGCAGTTATTCAAATTAGGTTGGTTTTAGATATGTTAACTGCGGAGAAAGGTGGGGTATGCAAAATGTTGGGAACATCCTGTTGTTTCAGCTTGCCGGATGTTTCAGCAAATGTATCAGATTTATTACAACATATAAAATCTGCTATAGCAACACCACATGACATATCCTCCTCTTGGGACGCCTGGTTACAAGGATTATCGGGGTGGGCTTATTGGGCCATAACAACTGGGGCTCCAGTTGTTATTATTTTATTGTTGTTGGTTTTCATTTTTCCATGTATAATGCCTTGCATTACTACGGCGGTACGGGCGTGCATATCATCATCTGTAAGTACCCGCTTATTAGCCCTTACTGTAACTGAACCAAGTAATGACACTCAGGTTATTATAGAAGATGATAGCGAGGAGGATGATTATGCGTAAAACGGAACTTATGGAATGAAAGAAATAGGGAAAATCTTAAACAGAAGACCTATATTCTTGATGTGATAAATAAAGTGTTTTATATGATAAGGTTTGGTTGTCATAAAATGATAAAGGGGTGGAATGTAAGATGAAATTTTTACATTAATATTATAATATTGTTTAATTATATGTATTTTGTTATAATCAGTGTATGTATGAAGTTTTTCTTTTCAAAGCTGAACTGCAAATAATCCATAAAGCTTGCAATGCAGAGCGTGATCAAGGTTGCATGTCTGAACACAATGCTCTTGACTCTGCTGCTTGAACACTGTGCTCTCAGATAAGCAAAACAAAGAAAGATAAAAGATTATCTTTGTACAGAATGGGAGAACATCTGTGTGCCAAGTGCGTCACTTGGGCGAAGTGAACTAAAAAAGCGCAAGAAACAAATGATTAGTTTTATTATGGAGCAAACCAATCAGTATAATATTGCAAGGTCGTAACAAGAGAATTAATAATATTGTCTTAAACAGCGAGAGAAAACAATTGATTATATTGCAATGTCGTAATAATAATGTGGTCTCGAAGGTTGAATAACAGCATAAAAGCATGGTGAGAAGCTTTTATCGGCACACGCTTCTTGGTGCAGCATTGTCTGACTGATGAACGCCTGTTTGCTCTCTGCAGAGGGCAAATAAAATTGTCTATTTTATTCTCATGTCGGCGCTGTGTCTCTTTTCTGATTACGACAGAGTGCCAAGAGAGGAGTTGTGTATAAGGGGAATGAAAGTCAATAGGAGTAAGACAGAGTACATTTGTGTAAAGATGAGGGAGGGCAGTGGAGTGGTGCGGTTACAGGAAGAAGAGGTGGAGAATGTGAAAGAGTTCGGGTACCTGGGGTCAACAGTGCAAAGTAATGGAGAGTGTGTTAGAGAAGTGAAGAAAAGAGTGCAGGCAGGGTGGAATGCGTGGAGAAGAGTGACAGGAGTGATTTGTGATAGAAGAGTATCTGCAAGAATGAAACGGAAAGTTTATAGGCCTGTGGTGAGACCTGCGATGTTGTATGGTTTAGAGACAGTGGCATTGAGTAAAAGACAGGAGGCCGGGCTGGAGGTAGCAGAGCTGAAGATGTTAAGGTTTTCGTTGGGAGTGACGAGGATGGACAAGATTAGAAATAAGTTTATTAGAGGGACAGCCCATGTATAATGTTTTGGTGACAAGGTGAGGAAGGCGAGATTGAGATGGTTTGGACATGTGCAGAGGAGGGACATGAATTATATTGGTAGAAGAATGCTGAGGATGGAGACACCAGGTAGGAGGAAAAGAGGAAGGCCAAGGAGGAAGTTAATGGATGTGGTGAGGGAAGACATGCATGTAGTTGGTGTGAAAGAGGCAGATGTAGAGGACAGGGTGGTATGGAGACGGATGATCTGCTGTGGCGACCGCTAATGGGAGCAGCCGAAAGAAGAAGAAGATAAGGGAAAAGTCATTGTTATGTCAAAACATGGTATATCATGAAACCTTTTTCGTTCATTGATTGCACTTTTAAAAATTCTTAATGAAATGATGCTTTTGAATATGAAAATTTATATTTTTACAATAACTTGTAAAAACTTGGTCATTTCACGTTTATCATTGACTTTGCACTTTTTACCAGTTTTTCATTAAATGGTGCTTATGAATATGAAAATTCGTATTTTCACAATAACTATGAAATTTTTTATGAAAAAGTCATATTTTTGTCAAAACGTGATTTGTACTTTTTTGTTTTTCCTTCAATTATGGAACTTTTTAAAAGTTTTTCCATAGTCATATGATCTATATTTTTACAATTACTCATATTTTTACAGTAAAGGTTAAAATGAAATTATGATTCATGAAAATATGAAATATGAAATTAATAGGTAAACTACTTGTAAACTTTTAACACGTTATTGTGAAATTATGACTTTTCATGTTCGTAATCATTATTAACTAAAAACCATTGGAAGCGAAAATATTCATTGCAAAAAGTGATGACAAACAATAATGTCAAAGAAATCAGATTTTCTTTAAAAAAAAAAAAAAAATTACTGTTTTTATTAAAATATAACATTTTATACTCATAACCATAATTTCACTAAGAAATACTGAAAGGCTATTCAGTCTGCTCCAGCTCTAGGTCTTCTGAATTATGTTAAGCCTTTTTTACCTTTATTTGCACGAACGTGGTGGTACGGCTGCGGGTATTCTAGCCCAGGAGGATGTTGACAGATATCGCTCTGTTGCGTATCTTTCCAAATCTTTAGACAACATAGCAAAAAGGTTGCTTGTGTGCAGTGGCTGAACAGAACAGAAGATACTTGCATATTTCTCGGAAGGCAAATTAAGTACAATTTACCAACAAATTTCCCAAACATTTGTGAGTCATGACAATGGGTCTGTCATTTAGAAACATGGCTTTTCATATTACCGCTATTGAAATAACCTCCTCTCTCTCTCTCTCTCTCTCTCTCTCTCTCTCTCTCTCTCTCTCTCTCTCTCTCTCTCTCTCTCTCTCTCTCTCTGATTTCAGCTGGATGTCCCGACAATTGCTGCTCTCATCATTGCCTCCTGGACAGAAATATCTTGCTGTATGTTGAATGATCAACTTAACCCTGCCAAGACAGAACTGCTCATGTTTTCAGCTGACCTAACTTTGGTGTTATTGTTGACACATATATAAATCGCACTGGCCCGATCCTGCAGATTTGCCCTGTACAACATTAAGATCAGACTCTTTTTTTGGAGCCATGCTACAGAACTCCCTGTCCAAGCTCTTGTTCTCGCCAAACTGGACTGTTGCATTGCTCTCTTAGCAGACTTTCCAGCATTTACTACCAAGCCTCTGCGGCTAATCCAGCCTATGGCACTGAGACTGATCTTCAACAAGCTGAAGAGTGCACGTCACTTTTTTATTTTTTTATATAAACTGCTGTGTCGACTGTGTTAGACTAACTTGGATTTGGTATGTTGCTTTGGAGAAAATGTCATTGTAAATGTATAAAGGTATACAGCAATTGCCATTTAATGAATGGTATTTTTGCATGCTTTAACATTTTTCTATAATTGGATTGTTCATTTAACTCGACATACAGTGCTTCTGTTCAATTATTAATACTGTGAAATGTGCAGGTTCCTTTTATAAGTACAGAATATACAGGAGAGCTCATTGCTCTACTGTCCAAAAATGTTAAACTGTAATATGTCTGGAAAATGAAACTATTAAGATGTATCTACAAACATTTGTCTGTGTATTATAAATTGTGTATATTTTTATACATATTTATCGTATTTCTTGATTATTGTAATTAATGAAATCTGTAAATTGAATTAAATATACAAACATTTTACAAATATGTGCTTTCTGGATTTATTTCATTGTTATTGTACATGAGGAAAACTATTCTTTTACAGTAAATTATTGTAAATGGACAGATCAGTTTTATAAAATAACAAATTGAAATCTTAAATTCATGGTGATTGACAGTTGGTTGTTTTTCTATGTTATTTGACAGAATGTATCTGTTTTTCTATAGTTTAAAAATTATTTATCAACAGTAATGTTCTGTAATTTAAGTACTTTTGACTAGTACTTGAAAGTCTATTCCGTATTTTTACAGTTTTTTGCTAGCAATTTTATAAAATAGTTATTTCGGTAATTTAACGGATTATTTTTGGAAGCCCTGCTGCCAGTTTTTTTATGGTTTATTTTTAAAGATTTTATTTTTTTACAGTGTACCAAGGTCAGAAAATTATGAATTTTCATGAATCATAATTTCATTACAAAATGTTTGACCTTTACCATAAAAATATGAGTAATTGTATAAATCATATAAATTATATGATCATGGAAAACCTTTAAAAAATGTCCATAAGTGAAGGAAAAACAAAAAAAGTACAAATCACGTTTTGACAAAAATATGACTTTTTTTTTTTTTATAAAATGTGATAGTTATTGTGAAAATACGAATTTTCATATTCATAAGCACCATTTAATGAAAAACTTTCAATTCAATGATAAATGTGAAATTATAAAGTTATTGTGAAAATATGAATGTTCATATTCAAAAGCATATGTTCATGGAAAACCTTTAAATAAGTGCCATTAAGAAACAAAAAGGTGGCCATACAAATATTTTTTTTTGATAAAAATATGACATTCATTTAAAATGTGATATTGTGAAAATATGAATTTTCATATTTATGAACATCATTTAATGAAAAAACGTTAAAAAGTGTAATATGCAAACAAGTATAATACCGTTTATTTTTTTTTACAGATTTTTTTTTAACAGTGTACTAGGGTCAGAAAAATATGAAGTTTCATGAATCATAATTTCATTAAAACAATTTTGACCTTTACCATGAAAATATGAGTAATTGTAAAAATATAAATCATATGATTATGGAAAAACTTTTAAAAGGTTCCATAAGTAAAGGAAAAACAATAAAGTACAAATCACATTACATTACATTACATTACATCTTCTCCCGCTTATCCGAGGCCGGGTCGCGGGGGCAGCAGTCTAAGCAGAGATGCCCAGACTTCTCTTTCACTAGACACTTCTTCCAACTCTTCCGGGGGGACACTGGAAGCGTTTCCAGGCCAGCCGGGAGACATAGTCTCTCCAGCGTGTCCTAGGTCTTCCCCGGGGTCTCCTCCCAGTGGGACGCGCCCGGAACACCTTCCTGGGAAGGTGTCCAGGAGGCATCCGGAACAGATGCCTGAGCCACCTCAGCTGACCCCTCTCGATGTGGAGGAGCAGCGGCTCTACCCTGAGCTCCTCCCGAGTGACCGAGCTTCTCACCCTATCTCTAAGGGATCGCCCAGCCACCCTGCGGAGAAAGCTCATTTCGGCCGCCTGTATCCGGGATCTTGTCCTTTCGGTCATGACGCATTACTGCAGAAGCTGCACCGATCCGTCTGTCAATTTCACGTTCCACCCCTCCCTCACTCGTGAACAAAACCCCAAGATACTTAAATTCCTCCACTTGCGGCAGGAACTCTCCTCCAACCTGAAGTGGGCAAGCCACCCTTTTCCTACTGAGGACCATGGCCTCGGATTTGGAGGTGCTGATTCTCATGCCAGCCACTTCACACTCGGCTGCAAACCGTCCCAGTGCGTGCTGAAGGTCCTGTTCTGATGAAGCCAACACGAAGTTCTGATGAAGCCAACACGACAACATCATCTGCAAAGAGCAGAGACGAAATCTTGTTGTCACCAAACCGGACACCCTTCGGCCCCTGGCTGCGCCTAGAAATTATGTCCATAAAAATTATGAACAGAACCGGTGACAAAGGGCAGCCCTGCCGGAGTCCAACATGCACCGGGAACAAGTCTGACTTACTGCCGGCAATGCGAACCAAGCTCCTGCTTCGGTCGTACAGGGACCGGACAGCCCTTAGTAAAGGGCCCCAGACCCCATACTTCCGGAGCACCCTCCACAGGCCGCCGCGAGGGATACAGTCGAATGCCTTTTCCAAATCCACAAAACACATGTGGACTGGTTGGGCAAACTCCCATGAACCCTCCAGTACCCTGTAGAGGGTATAGAGCTGGTCCAGTGTTCCACGGCCTGGACGAAAACCACACTGTTCCTCCTGAATCCGAGGTTCTACTATCGGCCGTATTCTCCTCTTCAGTACCCTGGCATAGACTTTCCCAGGTAGGCTGAGAAGTGTGATCCCCCTATAGTTGGAACACACCCTCCCCTTCTTGAAAAGAGGGACCACCACCCCGGTCTGCCATTCCAGAGGCACTGTCCCCGACCGCCACGCGATGCTGCAGAGGCGTGTCAGCCAAGACAGCCCCACAACATCCAGAGACTTGAGGTACTCAGGGCAGATCTCATCCACCCCCGGTGCCTTGCCACCGAGGAGTTTCTTTGATACCTCGGTGACTTTAGCTTGGGTGATGGACGAGTCCACCTCTGAGCCCTCAGCCTCTGTTCAACGACATCCCCAGTTGAGGTCAAACGCTCCCCACCTCCACTGTAAACAGCATCCGTAGGGCACTGCTTCCCTCTCCTGAGGCGCCGGACGGTTTGCCAGAATCTTTTCGAGGCCAGCCGATAGTCCTTCTCCATGGCCTCACCGAACTCCTCCCAGGCCCAAATTTTTGCCTCCACAACCACCCGGGCTGCAGTTCGTTAGGCCTGCGGGTACCCGTCAGCTGCCTCAGGAGTCCCACAAGCCATCCAGGCCCAAAAGGAATCCTTCTTTAGCTTGACGGCATCCCTTACTTCCGGTTTCCACCACCGGGTTCGGGGATTGCCGCCTCGACAGGCACCGGAGACCTTACGGCCACAGCTCCGAGCGGCCGCTTCCACAATGGAGGTGGAGAACATGGTCCACTCGGACTCAATATCTCCGGCCTCCCTTGGGATCCGGTCAAAGCTCCGCCGGAGGTGGGAGTTGAAGATCTCTCTGACAGGAGACTCGGCCAAACGTTCCCAGCAGACCCTCACAGTACGCTTGGGTCTGCCGAGTCTGTCCAGCTTCCTCCCCCGCCATCAGATCCAACTCACCACCAGGTGGTGATCAGTTGACAGCTCCGCCCCCTCTTTACCCGAGTGTCCAAGACATACGGCCGCAGGTCAGATGAAACGACCACAAAAACGATCATCGACCTACGTCCTAGGGTGTCCTGGTGCCACGTGCACTGATGGACACCCTTATGCTTGAACATGGTGTTTGTTATGGACAAACTGTAACTAGCACAGAAGTCCAATAACTGAACACCACTCGGGTTTAGATCAGGGGGGCCGTTCCTCCCAATCATGCCCCTTCAGGTGTCACTGTCGCTGCCCACGTGGGCATTGAAGTCTCCCAGTAGAACGACGGAGTCCCCAGTCGGAGCACTGTCCAGCACCCCTCCCAGAGACCCCAAGAAGGCCGGGTACTCTACACTGCCGTTTGGCCTGTAGGCACACACGACAGTGAGAGACCTATCCCCGACCCGTAGGCGCAGAAAAACGACCCTCTCATTCACCGGGGTAAACTCCAACACATGGCGGCTGAGCTGGGGGGCTATAAGCAAACCCACCCCAGCCCGCCGCCTTTTACCATGGGCAACTCCAGAGTGGTAAAGTGTCCATCCTCTCTCGAGGACTGTAGTTCCAGAGCCCAAGCCGTGCGTAGAGGTGATCCCGACTATCTCTAGTCGGAACCTCTCAACCTCACGCACAATCTCAGGCTCCTTCCCCGCCAGCGAGGTGACATTCCACGTCCCTAGAGCTAGCTTCCGTGTCCAGGGATCGGGTTGTCGAGGGCCCCGCCCGGCCGGACCCCGTGGGGGAATACGAGCCCCGGCTGCGCCATACCGGGCGACGTCACGGTCCTTAGTATGTTTTTTCTCATAAGGGTTTTTTGAACAAAAATCTGACTTTTTCATAAACAATTTGAGTTATTGTAAAAATATGAATATCTATATTCATAAGCATAATTGAATAGAAAACCATTAAAAAGTACAACATGTAAGTGAGAAACTTTACATGAAAAAAACATGGTCTGTTTAAAACTGTTAAAAAGTTAATGAATAACGTGATGACAAATCAAGTTTTTAAAAGTTATTGTGATAAATTTGACTTTCATATTCACACGCATTATCAACTAAAAGCGGTTTTTCAAACCAAGCGTTTTTGCACAAACAGCCTGCATTTCCCCATGATAATTTTTACATTTGTATGATGAAATATGAATTAACAAAACATTTTCTGATCAAAGTATGACATTTTTCATATAAATATTATAGGTTTTTTATTCAGAAATATTAATTTTGATATTCTTAATAAGTTCATAAAAACTGTTGTAAACTGCAAAAACTGAATGAAAATAGCCTGGAAAGCCATAATTAATCGAAAACATAATATTACATAAAAGACTGAGACTTGCGGAATCGAAGCGAATATAAAAGCTCATCTTGACAGCACGAAGTAGGCATTGCCAAATATGTGCTGTTGTTACCTTTTTATTAGAAAGGTCCTAGAAAAAAAGAAAGAAAGTTACCTTTTAATTAATTATATCTTTCCAACCCATTTTCATTCAGTTTTTGCATTTTACAGCAGTTTTTATGAAATTATGATTATGAAAATTAAAAATTAATATTTTGAAATAAATATATAAAATTTATATGAAAAATGTCATATTTCGATCAGAAAATGTTTTGTTATGACATTTATCATCATAAACATGTCACATATTATGGGAAAATGCAAGCTGTTTGAGCATATACGCGCCTTTCGATAAACCGCTTTCTCTTCGTCCTAGAAGCTTGAGACTTGCGGAATCGCATTTTCAGCGAATATGAAAGCTCATCACGAAGTAGGCTTTGCCAAATATGTGCTATTGTTATGTTTTCGATTAATTATGGCTTTCCAACCCATTTTCATTCAGTTTTTGCAGTTTAAAACAATTTATATGAACTTATGATTATGAATATGAAAATTTATATTTTTGAAATAACTATACAATTTATATGAAAAATGTCATATTTTGATCAGAAAATGTTTTGTTATGTCATATATCATCATAAATATGTATAAATATTATGGGAAAATGCAAGCTGTTTGTGCATATAAGCGCCTTTCGAAAAAACGCTTTCTCTTCGTCCTAGAAGCCTGAAACTTGCGGAATCGCATTTTCAGCAAATATGAAAGCTCATCTTGACAACACAAAGTGGGCTTTGCCAAATATGTGCTATTGTTATGTTTTCGATTAATTATGGTTTTCCAGCCCATTTTCATTATTTTTTTTGCATTTTACAACAGTTTTTTATGAACTTCTGATTATGAATATAAAAAATAATATTTTTGAAATAACTATTCAATTTATATGAACAATAACATATTTCGTTCAGAAAATGTTTTTTTTATGTCATATTTTATCATAAACATGTATAAATATTATGGGAAAATGCAAGCTGTTTGTGCAAATAAGCGCCTTTCGAAAAACCGCTTTCTCTTTGTCCTAGAAGCCTGAGACTTGCGGAATCGCATTTTCAGTGAATATGAAAGCTCATCTTGACAACACGAAGTAGGCTTTGCCAAATATGTGCTATTGTAATGTTTTCGCTTAATTATGGCTTTCCAACCCATTTTCATTCAGTTTTTGCATTTTACAACAGTTTTTATGAACTTATGATTATGAATAAAAAAATTTTTAAATTTTTGAAATAACTATAAAATTAATATGAAAAAATGTCATATTTCGATCAGAAAATGTTTTGTTATGTCATATATCATCATAAACATGTATAAATATTATGGGAAAATGCAAGCTGTTTGTGCATATACGCGCCTTTCGAAAAACCGCTTTCTCTTCGTCCTAGAAGCCTGAGACTTGCGGAATCGCATTTTCAGCAAATATGAAGCTAATTCTTGACAGCACGTAGAATATTTTGCCAAATATGTGCTATTGTTACGTTTTTATTAATTATATCTTTCCAACCAATTTTCATTCAGTTTTTGCATTTTACAGGAATTTTGTATAAAATTATGATTATAAAAAAATATATATATAGTTTTGAAATAACTATACAATTTATATGAAAAATTTCATATTTTGATCAGAAAATGTTTTGTCATGTCATATATCATCATAAACATGTATAAATATTATGGGGAAATGCAAGCTGTTTGTGCATATAAGCGCCTTTCGAAAAACCACTTTCTCTTCGTCCTAGAAGCCTGAGACTTGCGGAATCGCATTTTCAGCAAATATGAAACCTCATCTTGACAACACGAAGTAGGCTTTGCCAAATATGTGCTATTGTTATGTTTTTAAATAATAATTTAATTATTATTTAATTATTTATTTATTTAATTAATTATGACTTTTAATATGAAAATTTATATTTTTGAAATAACTAATATTTATATGAAAAATGTCATATTTCGATCAGAAAATGTTTTGTTATTTCATATTTCATCATAAACATGTAAAAAAATATTGGGGAAATGCAGGCTGTTTTGGGCTTGGTTTGAAAAACCGTTTGGTTTAAAAAAATGTTTTCTCTTCGTTCTGAAAAGCCTGAAAAAATATCTTATTTTGATTAATACATGTATATGATTTTTTCCTTTTATGTTAGTTTTTTCATTTATGAAATTCGAATTCTTTACGTTTATTCATAAAATTATGCCTATCATTATTTTTGTTTAAATTTTTAATAAAAAAGGCATATTTTTGTCCATCCATAATTTGTCATGACACCTGTCATTTACATATTTCAGATTTGAAAGTTCAAATATACTATCACTTTGTTTATGAAAAAGTAATATTTTTGTCAAAACATGTAACTATTTTGATTTTCATTCACTTTATGGCACTTTTTTTTAAAGGTTTTCCATGATCATATGATTTGTATTTCACATTTACTCATATTTTTATAGTAAATGTTAAAGTCTTTTTGTTTTATTAAAATTATGATTATGAATACGAAATTATATATTTTAATAAAAATAATACATCTTTTATATAAAAAAAAATCATTTTCAAACCATTGTTTCACATATGCGTTGAAGTTTTGCAATTTTAATGGTTTTTAGTTAAATGATGCTAATAAAAAGTCATATTTTTCACAATAAATTCTACAAACTTGATTTGTCATATCACGTAATTTTATTGAATTATTTCACTTTTTTTAACAGTTTTCCATTCAATTATTCCTTTGTATATTAAATTATATTTTACCATTTTTTTTTAATATTCATAAAAAAATTTTTTATATTTTTGCCAAACATGGTTTCCATGAGAATATGCTTCTGTATAAAAATTTATATTTTAATAATTAATTTCATATTTGTTTAAAACGTGATAATTTTGTCAACCCATGGTTTGTCATGTGAACGTTTTTCATTTATGTATTGCACTTTTTAATGGTTTTTTTTTTAATGAATTTATTCTTATGTATATATAAAAGTTCATATTTTCAATATAACAAAAAAAGTTGACGTTTTTTATGAAATTATGGTTCTGAATATAACAATATTTTAATAAAAAAAATTTTTATGAAACAAAGTCAGATTTGTTTAGAACCATTGTTTGTCATAACAGTTTTTGCGATGAACATTTGCACTTTTTAGTTAAATGATGCTTATGAATATGAAGTCATAATTTCACAAAAACTTGTGAAAAAAATTTGTTGGCATGTCATGTTTTTCATTGAATTTTTGCCCTTTTTTCATTTTTTCATGAAATTATTCCTTTTAATATGAACATTTATATTTTACTAATTATATTCATATTCAAATGAGAAAAGTCATCATGTCAAAACGGTTTATAATTAAATATTTTTCCTTCACTTACTGCGCTTTTAACGATTTGTTTGTGAAATTATGCTAATGTATATAAAAGTTCATATTTTCACAAAAACATTATGAAAATTTTACTTTATTTAATGAAATTATAGACATGAACATGAAATGTAATATTTTAATAAAAACTAAACATTTTTTTAAAAGAAAGTCAGATTTGTTTCAAACCATTGTTTATGACTTTTTTTGTTGTATATTTTTTATAATTATAATTGCACTTTCAACAGTTTTTAGTTAATTTATGCCTTATGAATATGAAAAGTCATAAGCATAATTTAACTAAAACCGTTGAAAGGGCAATTATAATTATAAATGATAGTTTTTACAAGATATTGTAAAATTATGAATATGAAGTCATAGCACGTTTTTCATTGAATTTTTGCACTTTTTAAAAAAGGTTTTACTGAAATTATTCCTTTCTATATGAAAATTTTTATTTTACCAATTAATTTCATATTTATATGAGAAAAGTCATATTTATGTCAAAACATTTCATGAAATTACTGATTGCACTTCTAACGATTCTTAGTGAAATTATGCTTATGAATATGACCATTTATATTTTCACAATAACTTGTAAAAACTTGATTTGTTATTTTATGTTTTCATTGAATTTTTGCACTTCTAATTTGTTTTTCATGAAATTATTCTGATGAATATGAGAATTTATAATTTTACAAATTAATTATTTTTTTTTGTTATATTTTTCTCAGACCATGGTTTTTAATGTACTTTTTTTTGCTTTCATATAGCACTTTTTAATGTTTTTTCATTAAATGATGCTTATAAATATGAAAATTCTTATTTTGACAATAACTATCACATTTTTTTGTCAAAATATAATTTGTATGGTCACTTTTTAGTTTTTTTGTTTCTTAATGGCAATTTTTTAAAATGTTTTTTATGAACATGTGCTTCTGAATATTAAAATTCATATAATGACATTTTGTTATGTAAAAAAAATCATATTTTTGTCAAACCATGGTTTGTTATGTAAAAGATTTTCATTCACGGATTGCACTTTTTAACGTTTTTTTTTCCATTTGATTGTGCTTATGAATATGAATATTCATATTTTTTACAATAACAATTTTTATGAAAAACCTTAGTTCTGTCTAAAAAGATTTTGTCATGACAACTTTTCATGCACTTGCAATTTTTTAATAGTTTTTATTGAAATCATGCTAATGTATATGAAAATACATATTTTCAAAATTGCTCATATTTTTAATAAGGTTAAACATTTTTTTAATCAAATTATGATTATGAACATGAAATTCAATATTTTAATAAAAACAATAAATTTTGTATTCAAAAATAAATTTTTTTTAAACCATTGTTTATCATGTTTTGCATTGGATTTTTGCACTTTTACCGGTTTTTAGTTAAATGATGCTTATGACCATGAAACGTAATATTTTTACAATGACTTGTAAAAACTTCGTCATATCACGTTTTTCATTGAATTGTTGCAGTTTTTAACAGTTTTTTGTGCAATTATTTGGATAAATATGAAAATTTACATTTTACCAATTATATATATATATATATATATATATATATATATATATATATATATATATATATATTTTTTTTACTTTTTTGCTTGCATATTGCCCTTTTTAACAGTTTTTCATTAAATTATGCTTATAAATATAAAAAGTCAGATTTTTACAATATTATATTTTCAATGTCATTTTTGTCAAAATATGATTTTTTTTTTTTACATATGCTTCTGAATATAAAAATTCATATTTTCATGACTATCATATGTTGTCATATCACTTTTTGCGTAGAATTTTTGCACTTTTAATGGTTTTTAGTAAATGATGATATGAAATATAAAAAAGTCCTTACATACTAACATTGTAAATATTCTATAGACACTGAACAGACAAAGGAATGTGTGTGTACCAGTGTGAGAAATGTGTGTGTTAAATTTGTAATCTTGAATACCAGTGTAGATTTATTCATTGTGTAGCATCTGGCATGTGTCATTTAGACTTCATGTCTTAGGAATTTCCTTTTAAACCTTGACATCTGCTTTTCAATCAAAGGATCAGCACCACGGCTTACACTTTTATTGAGAGCTTGTATACCACAGTGTCATACCCCCCGGAAGACTGATAACACAAGCCAGTCTCTATACCTTACACACACACATACACACACCCCCACACACAAACACGCACACACACACACACACACACACACACACACACACACACACACACAACACACCACCCCGAAAGCTCTCTGGTTGAATTCACAGGGCCCCTTAAACCATAAAACAATTCACTCTCGGAACTCGGCCCCAGTACGTCTGTTTGTGATACACACATATACAGACACAAACACACCAAAAGGGAGCATTCTTTTATTAATTAAATAATAAATAGAATGTCCCACTTCACATGACACAAACATACATCTTGTTTGTATCTTCTACTATAAATAAAGCGTGTTTAACTCTACGTCAATAATAGTTACACTTTAAAAGGTTTAGTAATATACCTCTGTTTTAATGTGTCTCTTCTTTTGATTTCAAAGTTGATTTAAAATGGACTTCTTTTTATTCTTTCTTTCCTAACATGGGTGCATTGCATACACCAGACTATAATGTTGTACCTTGAGTTATACCTTAAATACTGGTCCTGGTACATTGTACATCTGTTTTAATGCTGTCTTTTCTGTTAAGGCTTGATGTCAAAGTCGACATAAAATTATCTTCTCTTTATTTTCCTAACAAGGGTGCATCTTATATACCTGAATATAACATTGTATTAACAACGTTATACCTTAAATACCGGTATGTTAATAGTATGTTAAATGTTAACTGGTATGTTTTAATGCTTTCCTTGCTTTCCATGTCTAATATCAAAATTATCAAAATTATCTGTTCTTTATTTTAACCCAGCCATTATGGATGCACAAGCCAGTGCACTCTTAGTGCCGGTCCCAAGCCCGGGTAAATGGGGAGGGTTGCATTAGGAAGGGCATCCAGCGTAAAACATGTGCCAAATCAAATATGCGGATCACAAATAAGAATTTCATACCGGTCGAGGCCCGGGTTAACAACGACCGCCACAGGTATCGTTAGCCAACAGGGTACCGGTGGAAATTGGGCTACTGTTGGCCGATGGAGGAGAAGGAGGGGAGGAAGACGTCTACAGAGACGGCAGGGAAAGGAGCAGTGCAGGAGAGTGGAGGTTCGGGTTGGTACTTTTAATGTTGGTACTATGACGGGTAAAGGGAGAGCGGTAGCTGATATGATGGAGAGGAGAAAGGTAGATCTGTTGTGTGTTCAGGAGACCAAGTGGAAAGGGAGTAAGGCCAGGAACATTGGAGGTGGATTTAAACTGTTTTATCATGGTGTGGATGGAAAGAGAAATGGTGTAGGGGTGATTCTGAAGGAAGAGTACAGTAAGAGTGTAGTGGAGGTGAAGAGAGTTTCTGATAGGGTGACGATCGTGAAGGTGAAATTTGAAGGGATGATGATAAATGTCATCAGTGCCTATGCTCCACAAGTTGGCTGTGAGATGGAGGAGAAGGAAAGATTCTGGAGTGAATTAGATGAAGTGGTAGATGGTGTACCTAGGAAAGAACGATTGGTGATTGGGGCGACTTTAATGGGCATGTAGGTGAAGGGAACAGAGGTGATGAGGAGGTGATGGGTAGGTATGGTTTTAAGGAGAGGAATGTGGAAGGGTAGATGGTGGTAGATTTTGCTAAAAGGATGGAAATGGCAGTGGTAAACCCTTATTTTAAGAAGAAGGAGGATCATAGGGTGACATATAAGAGTGGAGGAAGGTGCACACAGGCGGACTATGTGCTATACAGGAGATGCAACCTGAAGGAGATTGGAGACTGTAAGGTGTTGGCAGGGGACAGTGTAGCTAGACAGCATCGGATGGTGGTCTGTAGGATGGTTTTGGAGGTGAAGAAGAAGAGGAGGAGAGTGAGGACTGAAAGAAAAATAAGATGGTGGAAACTGAAGGAGGAAGAGTGTAGTGTGAGGTTCAGGGAAGAGGTCAGACAGAGGCTCAGTGGTGTTAAGGAGGTGTTGGATGATTGGGCAACTACTGCAGGAGTGATGAGGGAGGCAGCTAGAAAAGTACTTGGTGTAACATCTGGAAATAGAAAGCAAGACAAGGAGACGTGGTGGTGGAATGAAGAAGTGCAGGAGAGCATAAGGAGAAAGAGGTTGGCAAAACAGAAGTAGGATAGACAGAGTGATGAGAAAAGTAGGCAGGAGTACAAGGAGATGCGGCAGCAGGTTAAGAGGGATGTGGCGAAAGCCAAGGAAAAGGCATATGAGGAGCTGTATGAGAGGTTGGACACTAAGGAAGGAGAAAAGGATTTGTACCGATTGGCAAGGCAGAGGGACCGAGCTGGGAAGGATGTACTGCAAGCTAGAGCAGTAAAGGATGGAGAGGGAAATGTGTTGACTAGTGAGGAGAGTGTGTTGAGAAGGTGGAGGGAGTATTTTGAGCAGCTGATGAATGAGGAAAATCAGAATGAGAGAAGGTTGGATGATGTGGAGTTGGTGAAGTAGGAAGTGGATGGGATTAGTAAGGAGTAAGTGAGAGCAGCGATTAAGAGGATGAAGAGTGGAAAGTCGGTTGGACCAGATGACATACCGGTAGAAGCGTGGAGATGTTTAGGAGAGATGGCAGTGGAGTTTTTGACCAGATTGTTTAACAGGATTTTGGAAGGTGAGAAGATGCCTGAGGAATGGAGAAGAAGTGTGCTGGTACCGATCTTTAAGCATAAAGGAGATGTGCAGTCTTGCAGTAACTAATTAAGTTACTAATTAAGTTGATTAAGTTGATCAGTCACACCATGAAGTTATGGGAAAGAGTAGTGGAAGCTAGGCTGAGAGTAGAGGGGACCATCTGTGAGCAACAGTATGGTTTCATGCTGAGGAAGAGCACCACAGATGCCTTATTTGCTTTGTGAATGTTGATGGAGAAGTATAGAGAAGGACAGAAGGAATTGCATTGTGTATTTGTGGATTTAGAGAAGGCGTACGACAGGGTGCCAAGAGAGGAGTTGTGGTATTGTATGAGGAAGTCAGGTGTGTCAGAGAAGTATGTGAGGGTGGTGCAGGACATGTATGAGGACAGTGTGACGGCAGTGAAGTGTGCAGTAGGAACGACAGACTGGTTCAGGGTGAAGGTTGGACTGCATCAAGGATCGGCCCTGAGCCCTTTCCTGTTTGCAGTGGTGCAGTGGTGTCCAATCTTACCATCGTCATCAAACATGGCTACACACAATGTACAATTTCAACAATACAAGAATCAATCCTAAAACAAAGTAGTGTTTAACACTCGTAAAAAAATTCTTAATCTTCTCAAAAACTTTGTCAGCACTTATTTCACGTTCTCCAAGACATCATGAGACAATTGTTACTCAGTCCTTGTTCAATATGTCTATAAGCAGTATTATCAGGTATATGTAGCAGTTTTTTCTCTCTGAATGATGTGTTCAAAGAGAATAAGGAAAATTCGGAGTGTAATTACAACTATGCACATATTGTTATAGAGTTTAGACCTAGATGCAGGTAAGCTAAACAAAACAGTTGAGTGAGTCAGACCCCAGAGGTGGCCCCCTTTCTACTATAAAGAAAGGATCTTTCCGTGGGCTCTCAACTATTTTAGCCCTGACTACTCACTTAAGTAGGCTTCTTAGGCCAACAGACCAATTAGTGCACAGATTAAGGGGATGCTGTTTTGATCCTGCTTGCATGTATCCACTTTGCCTGATAATCAGTCAGAACTCCCGTTCTGGCTACAGCTAGAACAGTCGCTGGACCCAGATATTTTGACACACTGACCTTCGTAGGCTTCAGACTTTGCTTATGAATATGAAAAGTCATAATTTCACAATTATTGGTAAAAAGTTTACAAGTAGTTTACCTATTAATTTCATTTTCAAGTCATCGTTATGTCAAAACATGGTATATCATGAAACCTTTTTCGTTTATTGATTGCACTAATAACATTTCTTAGTGAAATGATGGTTTTGAATATGAAAATTCATATTTTCACAATAATTTGTAAAAACTTGGTCATTTCACATTTATCATTGATTTTTTGCACTTTTTTCATTATATTATATTATAATATATTATATATTATATATATATAATATAATATAATATTTAGAAATTTTCCCACTGTGGGACGAATAAAGGTTCATCTTATCTTATATGGTGCTTATGAATATGACAATTCGTTTTTTCACCATAACTATAATTTTTTTATGAAATGTAAATATTTTTTTAAAAAGTTTTTCCATAATCATATGATTTATATTTTTACAATTACTCATATTTTCATGATAAAAGTAATTTTTTAAAATGAAATTATGATTCATGAAAATTCATATTTTTCCGTCCTTAGGTAGGTAGGCTTCAGAATTTGTATCAGGACCTGCTGATTAGGCACAAAAGGGTGTGTTGGCTTTTCTGTGGGCAGATTAAGAGTTAGTGAGACATCAGCACTAATAGAATAAAATTTTTTAACCTGGGCAGAAACGTAGTCGTCCACCATCACTTCAAGGTTATCTAAGGAAGAAATGCCAGTGCGTCCCCTGACCCATTAGAATTTCAAAAAGTGACAGTTTAGTATTTGAAGATGGGGTCATTCTCATTTCTGTGAGTACTGCCGGGAGAACAACAGTCCATTTTTGTCCTGTTTCAATGCAAGCTTTAATAACACGTTCCTTAATGGTTCTGTTATTTCACTCTTCCACTCCAGCTGACTGTGGGGGATAGGGAATATTAAAGTAGCAATCAATTGCTAAGCTTTTAGCCAAAAGTTGTGTTACGTTAAAAGCAAAAGTTGTGCCGTTATCACTTTCAATGTTTCATAAAATATTAAATATCATTTAATATCTGGGCTATATTTAGCTATATTATTCAATTGATGATAAATTCAATTGATTTGTTTTTTGCGTGTTTTATATGATCGAAACAAAAATGTTATATATTAACAATAACATAACTTTAGTTAAAAAAATAAAAATAAAAATAATTATCGCTTGTGCAGCTCACAGAGTCTCCCATTGGCTCCTGTGCTCCCGCCTTCTCATTCTAAAGAAACGGTCATCACTCACTACACTGAAGCACCTGACCTGACCTGGATAACCTGACATCTCTGTCACGGTAAGAAATTATCTTTTGTTTTAAATTAATTACATGTTACTGTTTGCTTTAATTTAATGTATACTTTTGAAAAATTTGTGGTAATTAAAGTTACATAGACGATATATCGAAGGTAAATGTGGAGAGAGAACAGGTTTACCTCAGAGATAAACACCTGTGGAAAACGGAATATTCTTAACGATTGGCAAATAACTAGGAAATTGTCTACTAAAATGTAGAAATAACGACTTTTCAAACCATTTTCCACAGTGTTTCCTCCATAAAGTGTCCTCATGATAACAGGAGGGTGAAAAAGTAAAAGCACTGTGGAGTAATCTTTTTCTTTCACTACCTTTATAACGTGTATATACAATACACAGAGAAAAGCTCTGAGGAAATTGTGACAAAACTTAACATTAGTTTAATGTGATTTAAGTGAAATAGGTAGAGATGATAAAAAAACCTTTCATATTTTTATAATTTCAAAACATTACTAAAAATATGATACGTTATGATTACGTTAAAGATAATGTAATTTTGTGCCATTCATAAAGTCAGTCAGGCGCACATTTACGGAATCACTTTCACGGTATTTTTATGTCAATCACGCTTCGGTCTGTGCAGTCAAGTCGAACACTTGCTGTGTTAGCTCCACTAAGGCTTTTTAACGACAAAACATTGTTATAAGTAAGTAACTTAAACTAATGTTACAGTGGTCAGTTTAAATTCACGGTCCAAAGTGAACCAGTACGAATTTAATAATTGATTTGTGTTCAAGGCCCCCAGTAATTATTCTAAACATTAATCACAACAAAGCCTGAAATTCACCATATTGATGCATTTAACTTTTTGCATGGTATTGTGTAATTTTAACATCATTTACTCAGATCAGTTAACAGTTTGGGCAAATGGTGGATTAGAAGGTGCTTACAACCTTGTGATTTTTGTCTTTTTTTTTTCTTTGACTGTTAGTCTTACGCTCATGTAACTTGCATGTATACAAATACATTTTGCCCGTGGATTGTGCCCTGGCTGATACAGTAGCATGCTTTACTTTATATAAATTTTTTTGCTTTACAGGTAGCCTGAAGCAGAACAGTTGGCTGAAAACTGTCAGTAAGAACGAGCTGGAGAAAGCACTTGGTAAATGGTTCACAAATGCAAGAGACAGAGAAGGCAACCGTGTTTTGAGAGCCCAGCGGGACAATGATCGGAGGGCAGTATAGCCGGAAGTGTAAGTCATATAACCTATAGCTAGGGCTGCACAATTAATAATATTTTATCCCGATCACTGTTTTTGCCTCTATTAAATTAAAGGAATACTCCACCCTGAAATGAAAAAATATCATATAAATTACTTATCCTCAAGGCATTCTATACAGTGGCTGAGATAGCTCAACACGCTGCAACTGAAGAAAACACATACAAATAGAAAAAAAACACGTTATCAATTTGACAACACCCCACAATGCAACCAAACACAGAAACACACTGCAAATCCTTACAACACAACCAAACACAGAAACACGCTGCAAATCCTCACAACAGTGCAAATTAATTGGTTGTGTTGTGAGGATTTGCAGGACGTTTCTGTATTTAGTTGCGTTGTGAGGATTTGCAGCACGTGTTGTTTAACTGATGATGTTTTCTTAATTTGCTGGTGTTTTTTCTATTTGCTATGTTTTCTTCAGTTGCAGTACGTTGAACTTTCTGGTCCACCGTGATCCTAGGTGTGACTTACATCTTTCAGCTGATCAGAATGATTGTTCTAATCACTGGCTTTTGGCAATAGCCAAATATTCATTTACGAGGCAAGTTCAGACGCAAGGTTGATATTTTAATTGTTACATTCATAAGTTTTGGATTCCATGACTGGTCCCCCGGCATAAGTTATTACTGTGTGAGGCAGAGGTGGGAACAATTCCCTGAAGAGATTCTTGGATATGTCTTAATTATATTGATGCATGTTTTTTTAGATGCTGCTGTGAATGGTAGTATTTTAAAATGTACTAAATTGCCTTTTCTGTCTTCTCTTTCTTTACTGTTTTGTAGGTGTGCAGCCAAGGAATCTGCATAGACCCACCAGTGAACTATTCTACTTTAGTAATTCTGTTATTCCTGTTTCCTGGTTTTTTACTTGAATTAATTTAAATTAAATGTGATTTACACATTCTGAGTTGGTCATTTCGTTTTCACAGTTCAAATACTCAACCATGTAATTTTAAACATATAGCAGCTCATAAAATCAACTGATATTAGTTCTTTGTTTGGTCAGGCACAGTTTTACATTGTAACTGAGGTTTGAAATGGTTTGACAGTGGATTTTCCATAGTAAGATTAAGAACACATTAAGTTTACCCACAGAAATCAATGATGAAATTAATAAATGGGACCCAATTCTCACCCACTGTGGTCCCATAACAACCCATAAAGGGGCCATTTGTGGGTTGACCCATGATTAAGTCATGTAGCCCACTTTGGCCCCATTTTTAACACCTATTTGGGACCCAAATGGGCCCATATAAAGAGCACCTATACAAGCCCATCTTAGAGCCCACAATGGACCCATCAGTCACCCTTCTGGGCTAACACACATGGGGCCCATGTGGAGCTGATGGACAAATTTCTCTGGGCCCCATTTGGGTTGCCCATGCAGGGCCCAAGTGACAGCCCATCAAAAACCAGACCAAGTGGAAAGGGAGTAAGGCCAGGAACATTGGAGGTGGGTTTAAACTGTTCTATCATGGTGTGGCTGGAAAGAGAAATAATGTAGGGGTGATTCTGAAGGAAGAGTACGGTGAGAGAGTAGTGGAGGTGAGGAGAGTTTCTGAAAGGGTGATGAATGTGAAGCTGGAAGCTGAAGGGATGATGATATATGTCATCAGTGCCTATGCTCCACAAGTTGGCTGTGAGATGGAGGAGAAGAAAAGATTCTGGAGTGAATTAGATGAAGTGGTAGATGGTGTACCTAGGAAAGAACGATTGGTGATTGGGGCAGACTTTAATGGGCATGTAGGTGAAGGGAACAGAGGTGATAAGGAGGTAATGGGTAGGTGTGGTTTTAAGGAGAGGAATGCGGAAGGGCAGATGGTGGTCGATTTTGCTAAAAGGATGGAAATGGCAGAAGGAGGATCATAGGGTGACATATAAGAGTGGAGGAAGGTGCACACAGGTGGACTATGTGCTATGCAGGAGATGCAACCTGAAGTAGATTGGAGACTGTAAGGTGTTGGCAGGGGACAGTGTAGCTAGACAGCATCGGATGGTGGTCTGTAGGATGGTTTTGGAGGTGAAGAAGAAGAGGAGGAGAGTGAGGACTGAAACAAGAATAAAATGGTGGAAACTGAAGGAGGAAGAGTGTAGTGTGAGGTTCAGGGAAGAGGTCAGACATGGGCTAGGTGGTGGTGAAGAGGTGTTGGATGATTGGGTAACTGCTGCAGGAGTGATGAGGGTGGCAGCTAGAAAAGTACTTGGTGTGACATCTGGAAATAGAAAGGAAGACAAAGAGACATGGTGGAGCAATGAGGACGTGCAGGAGAGCATAAGGAGAAAGAGGTTGGCAAAACACAAGTGGGATTGACAGAGTGATGAAAAAAGTAGGCAGGAGTACAAAGAGATGCAGCAGCAGGTAAAGAGGGATGTGGCGAAAGCATATGAGGAGCTGAGGCATATGAGGAGCTGTATGAGAGGTTGAACACTAAGGGAAGAGAAAAGGATTTATTCCGATTGGCCAGGCCAAGAGACCGAGCTGGGAAGAAAGTACTGCAAGTTAGAGCAATTAAGGATGGAGATGGAAATGTGTTGGCTAGTGAGGAGAGTGTGTTGAGAAGGTGGGAGGAGTATTTTGAGCAGCTTATGAATGAGGAAAATCAGAGAGAGAGAAGATTGGATGATGTGGAGTTGGTGAAGCAGTATGTGGATAGGATTAGTAACGAGGAAGTGGGAGCAGTGATAAAGAGGATGAAGAGTGGAAAGTCGGTTGGACCAGACAACATACCTGTAGAAGCGTGGAGATGTTTAGGAGAGATGGCAGTGAAGTTTTTAACCAGATTGTTTAACAAGATTCTGGAAGGTGGGAGGATGCCTGAGGAATGGAGAAGGAGTGTGCTGGTTCCGATCTTTAAGCATAAGGGAGAAGAGCACTACAGGGAAATTAAGTTGATCAGTCACACCATAAAGTTATGGGAAAGAGTAGTGGAAGCAACAGTATGGTTTCATGCTGAGGAAGAGCACCACAGATGCCTTATTTGCTTTGAGGATGTTGATGGAGAAGTATAGAGAAGGACAGAAAGAATTGCATTGTGGATTTGTGGATTTAGAAAAAGCGTACGACAGAGTGCCAAGAGATGAGTTGTGGTATTGTATGAGGGGAATGAAAGTCAATAGGAGTAAGACAGAGTACATTTGTGTAAAGGTGAGGGAGGGCAGTGGAGTGGTGCGGTTACAGCGAGAAGAGGTGGAGAAGGTGGAAGAGTTCAGGTACCTGGGGTCAACAGTGCAAAGTAATGGAGAGTGTGTTAGAGAAGTGAAGAAAAGAGTGCAGGCAGGGTGGAATGCGTGGAGAAGAGTGACAGGAGTGATTTGTGATAGAAGAGTATCTGCAAGAATGAAACGGAAAGTTTATAGGCCTGTGGTGAGACCTGCGATGTTGTATGGTTTAGAGACAGTGGCATTGAGTAAAAGACAGGAGGCCGGGCTGGAGGTAGCAGAGCTGAAGATGTTAAGGTTTTCGTTGGGAGTGACGAGGATGGACAAGATTAGAAATAAGTTTATTAGAGGGACAGCCCATGTATAATGTTTTGGTGACAAGGTGAGGAAGGCGAGATTGAGATGGTTTGGACATGTGCAGAGGAGGGACATGAATTATATTGGTAGAAGAATGCTGAGGATGGAGTCACCAGGTAGGAGGAACAGAGGGAAGCCAAGGAGGAAGTTAATGGATGTGGTGAGGGAAGACAGATGTAGAGGACAGGGTGTTGTTGGTGTGAAAGAGGCAGATGTAGAGGACAGGGTGGTATGGACACAGATGATCCGCTGTGGCGACCCCTAATGGGAGCAGCCGAAAGAAGAAGGAGATAAGGGAAAAGTCATTGTTATGTCAAAACATGGTATATCATGAAACCTTTTTCGTTCATTGATTGCACTTTTAAAAATTCTTAATGAAATGATTCTTTTGAATATAAAAATTCATATTTTTTATATTTGCTATTCAGTCTGCTCCAGCTCTAGGTCTTCTGAATTATGTTAAGCCTTTTCACCTTTATTTGCACGAACGTGGTGGTACGGCTGCGGGTATTCTAGCCCAGGAGGATGTTGACAGATATCGCTCTGTTGGGTATCTTTCCAAATCTTTAGACAACATAGCAAAAAGGTTGCTTGTGTGCAGTGGCTGAACAGAATAGAAGATACTTGCATATTTCTTGGAAGGCAAATTAAGTACAATTTACCAACAAATTTCCCAAACATTTGTGAGTCATGACAATGGGTCTGTAATTTAGAAACATGGCTTTTCATATTACCGCTATTGAAATAACCTCCCTCTCTCTCTCTCTCTCTCTCTCTCTCTCTCTCTCTCTCTCTCTCTCTCTCTCTCTCTCTTTCTCTCTCTCTCTCTCTCTCTCTCTCTCTCTTTCTCTTTCTCTTTCTCTCTCTCTTCCTCTCTCTCTCTCTCTCTCTCTCTCTCTCTCTCTCTCTCTCTCTCTCTCTCTCTCTCTCTCTCTCTCTCTCTCTCTCATTTCAGCTGGATGTCCCGACAATTGCTGCTCTCATCATTGCCTCCTGGACAGAAATATCTTGCTGTATGTTGAATGATCATCAACTCAACCCTGCCAAGACAGAACTGCTCATGTTTTCAGCTGACCTAACTTTGGTGTTATTGTTGACACATATATAAATCGCACTGGCCCGATCCTGCAGATTTGCCCTGTACAACATTAAGATCAGACTCTTTTTTTGGGGCCATGCTACAGAACTCCCTGTCCAAGCTCTTGTTCTCGCCAAACTGGACTGTTGTATTGCTCTCTTAGCAGACTTTCCAGCATTTACTACCAAGTCTCTGCAGCTAATCCAGCCTATGGCACTGAGACTGATCTTCAACAAGCTGAAGAGTGCACGTCACTTTTTTATTTTTTTATATAAACTGCTGTGTCGACTAACTTGGATTTGGTATGTTGCTTTGGAGAAAATGTCATTGTAAATGTATAAAGGTATACAGCAATTGCCATTTAATTAATGTTTATTTTGCGGGCTCACATTTTCTATAATTGGATTGTTCATTTAACTCGACATACAGTGCTTCTGTTCAATTATTAATACTGTGAAATGTGCAGGTTCCTTTTATAAGTACAGGATTTAATTCCTGTCCAAAAATGTTAAACTGTAATATGTCTGGAAAATGAAACTATTAAGATGTATCTAACAAACATTTGTCTGTGTATTATGAATTGTGTATATTTTTATACATATTTATCGTATTTCTTGATTATTGTAATTAATGAAATCTGTATAATACAGTAAATGCCTCCTACATCGAGAGGGGTCAGCTGAGGTGGCTCGGGCATCTGTTCCGGATGCCTCCTGGATGCCTTCCTGGGAAGGTGTTCCGGGCGCGTCCCACTGGGAAGAGACCCCGGGGAAGACCTAGGACTATGTCTCCCGGCTGGCCTGGGAACGCCTTGGTGTCCCCCCGGAAGAGCTGGAAGAAGTGTCTAGGGAGAGGGAAGTCTGGGCATCTTTGCTTGGACTGCTGCCCCCGCGACCCGGCATCGGATAAGCGGGAGAAGATGGATGGATGGATGGACAGTAAATGCCTTTAAATTTACAGAGATTAAATATACAAACATTTTACAAATATGTGCTTTCTGGATTTATTTCATTGTTATTGTACATGAGGAAAACTATTCTTTTACAGTAAATTATTGTAAATGGACAGATCAGTTTTATAAAATAACAAATTGAAATCTTAAATTCATGGTGATTGACAGTTGGTTGTGTTATTTGACAGAATTTATCTGTTTTTCTATAGTTTAAAAATTATTTATCAACAGTAATGTTCTGTAATTTAAGTACTTTTGACCATAAAGTCTATTCTGTATTTTTACAGTTTTTTTGCTAGCAATTTTGTAAAATGGTTATTTCGGTAATTTAACGGATTATCTTTGGAAGCCCTGCTGCCAGTCTTTTTACGTTTTTTTTTTTTTACAGATTTTATTTTTTCACAGTGTACCAAGGTCAGAAAAATATGAATTTTCATGAATCATAACTTCATTAAAAAAATGTTTGACCTTTACCATGAAAATATGAGTAATTGTATAAATCATATATAAATTATATGATCATGGAAAACCTTTAAAACATTTCCATAAGTGAAGGAAAACAAAAAAGTACAAATCACGTTTTGACAAAAATATGACTTTTTTTTTTTATAAAATGTGATAGTTATTGTGAAAATACGAATTTTCATATTCATAAGCACTATTTAATGAAAAACTTAAAAAAAACTGCAAAAATTCAATGATAAATGTGAAATTACCAAGTTATTGTGAAAATATGAATTTTCATATTTATGAACGTCATTTAATGAAAAAACGTTAAAAAGTGTAATATGCAAGCAAGTATAATACCTTTTTTTTTTTTTACAGATTTTTTTTTAACAGTGTACTAAGGTAGGAACAAAAAAACAATTTTGACCTTTACCATGAAAATATGAGTAATTGTAAAAATATAAATGATATGATTATGGAAAAACTTTTAAAAAGTTCCATAACTAAAGGAAAAACAATAAAGTACAAATCACGTTTTAACAAAAATATGACTTTTTCATAAAATGTGATAGTTATTGTGAAAATACAAATTTTCATATTCATAAGCACCATTTAATAAAAAACTGTTAAAAAGTGCAAAAAGTCAATGATAAACGTGAAATGACCAAAATATAACAATTTATACTCATAATTTCATTTAAAAAATGTTTACCATTATCACAAAAAATATTAGTAATTTTTAAATTATGAATTTTCATATAGATTAGCATAATAATAAAAAAGACAATAAAAAATTGCAATAAGTGCACGAAATGTTGTCATGACAAAATATGTTTAGACAGAAATATAAAGTTTTTCATAAAAATAGTTATTTTAAAAAATATGAATATTTCTATTCATAAGCACAGTCAAGTTTATTAAATTGATTGTGAAAAATATGACTTTTTATTAGCATTTAACTAAAAACCATTAAACTTCAAAGCATATGAGAAACAATTTTTTTTTTTTTTATAAAAGGTGTATTATTTTTATTGAAATTTATAATTTCCTATTCATAATCATAACTTCATAAAAAAAAAAACATTAACCTTGACTAAAAAAAAAATCAAAATAGTGACATTTTGACAAAAATATGACTTTTTCATAAACAATGTGATAGTTATTGTGAAAATATGAATTTCTATATTCATAAGCATAATTGTATAGAAAACCATTAAAAAGTGCAACATGTAAGTGAGAAACTTACATGAAAAAACATGGTCTGAGAAAAATATGAAATGAATTGGTAAAATATACATTTTCATATTCAAACGAATAATTTCATAAAACTGTTAAAAAGTGAATGAATAACGTGATATGACAAATCGAGTTTTTACAAGTTATTGTGAAAAATTTGACTTTCATATTCATACGCATTATCAACTAAAAGCGGTTTTTCAAACCAAGCATATTTGCACAAACAGCCTGCATTTCCCCATGATAATTTTTACATTTGTATGATGAAATATGAACTAACAAAACATTTTCTGATCAAAGTATGACATTTTTAATAAAAATATTATAGTTTTTTTTTCCAAAATATAAATTTTCATATACATAATAAGTTCATAAAAACTGTTGTAAACTGCAAAAACTGAATGAGAATGGGCTGGAAAGCCATAATTAATCGAAAACATAACAATAGCACATAAAAGCCTGAGACTTGCGGAATCGCATTTTCAGCAAATATGAAGCTAATTCTTGACAACACGAAGTAGGCTTTGCCAAATATGTGCTATTGTTATGTTTTCGATTAATTATGGATTTCCAGCCCATTTTCATTCTGTTTTTGCATTTTACAGCAGTTTTTATGAAATTATGATTATAAAAAAAATATATATATTTTTGAAATAACTATAAAATTAATATGAACAATAACATATTTCGATCAGAAAATATTTTTTTATGTTATATTTCATCATAAACATGTATAAATATTATGGGAAAATGCAAGCTGTTTGTGCATATACGCGCCTTTCGAAAAACCGCTTTCTCTTTGTCCTAGAAGCCTGAGACTTGCGGAATCGCATTTACAGCAAATATGAAAAATCATCTTGACAACACGAAGTAGGCTTTGCCAAATATGTGCTATTGTTATGTTTTTAAATAATTATTTAATTATTATTTAATTATTTAATTATTTAATTAATTATGGCTTTGAATATGAAAATTTATATTTTTTAAATAACTAATATTTATATGAAAAATTTCATATTTTGATCAGAAAATGTTTTGTTATTTCATATTTCATCATAAACATGTAAAAAAATCTTGGGGAAATGCAGGCTGTTTTGGGCTTGGTTTGAAAAACTGTTTGGTTTAAAAAAACATTTTCTCTTCGTTCTGAAAAGCCTGAAACTTACTGCGCTTTTAACGATTTGTTTGTGAAATTATGCTAATGTATAAAAAAGTTCATATTTTCACAAAAACATTATGAGAATTTTACTTTATTTAATGAAATTATAGACATGAACATGAAATGTAATATTTTAATAAAAACTAAACATTTTTTTAAAAGAAAGTCAGATTTGTTTCAAACCATTATCACTTTTTTGTTGAATATTTTTTATAAATAGAATTGCACTTTCAAAGGTTTTTAGTTAAATTATGCCTTATGAATATGAAAAGTCATAAGCATAATTTAACTAAAAACCGTTGAAAGGGCAATTATAATTATAAATTATAGTTTTTACAAGATATTGTGAAATTATGAATATGAAGAGTCATAGCACGTTTTTCATTGAATTTTTGCACTTTTTAAAAAAAGTTTTACTGGTTCAGGGTGAAGGTTGGACTGCATCAAGGATCGGCCCTGAGCCCTTTCCTGTTTGCAGTGGTGATGGACGAGGTCAGACAGGAGTCTCCCTGGACAATGATGTTTGCAGATGATATTGTGATTTGTGGTGAGAGTAGAGAGCAGGTTGAGAAGAGCCTGGAGAGGTGGAGATATGCGCTGGAGAGAAGGGGAATGAAAGTCAGTAGGAGTAAGACAGAGTACATGTGTGTGAATGAGAGGGAGGGCAGTGGAGTGATGCGGTTGCAGGGAGAAGAGGTGGAGAAGGTGGAGGAGTTCAGGTACCTGGGGTCAACAGTGCAAAGTAATGGAGAGTGTGTTAGGGAAGTAAAGAAAAGAGTGCAGGCAGGGTGGAGTGGGTGGAGAAGAGTGACAGGAGTGATTTGTGATAGAAGAGTATCTGCAAGAATGAAAGGGAAAGTTTATAGGACTGTGGTGAGACCTGCGATGTTGTATGGATTAGAGACAGTGGCATTGAGTAAAAGACAGGAGGTGGAGCTGGAGGTAGCAGAGCTGAAGATGTTGAGGTTTTCATTGGGAGTGACGAGGATGGACAAGATTAACTCAAGAAATGAGTTTATTAGAGGGACAGCACATGTAGGATGTTTTGGTGACAAGGTGAGGGAGGCGAGATTGAGATGGTTTGGACATGTGCAGAGAAGGGACATGAATTATATTGGTAGAAAAATGCTGAAGATGGAGCCACCAGGTAGGAGGAAAAGAGGAAGGCCAAGGAGGAGGTTCATGGATGTGGTGAGGGAAGACATGCAGGTAGTTGGTGTAAAAGAGGCAGATATAAAGGACAGGGTGGTATGGAGACGGATGATCCGCTGTGGCGACCCCTAATGGGAGCAGCCGAAAGAAGAAGAAGAAGAAGAAAAAAAGTTTTACTGAAATTATTCCTTTCTATATGAAAATTTATATTTTACCAATTAATTTCATATTTATATTAGAAAATTCATATTTATGTCAAAACATTTCATGAAACCATTTTCGTTTACTGATTGCACTTTTAACGATTTTTAGTGAAATTATGCTTTTATGAATATGACCATTTATACGTTTTCATTGAATTTTTGCACTTTTTTTTCATAAAATTATTCTGATGAATAATGGGAATTTATAATTTTACAAATTAATTTCGTTTTTATTTTTTGTTATATTTTTCTCAGACCATGGTTTTTAATGTACTTTTTTTTGCTTTCATATAGCACTTTTTAACTGTTTTTCATTAAATTATGCTTATAAATATGAAAATTCTTATTTTGACAATAACTATCAAATTTTTTTGTCAAAATATAATTTGTATGGTCACTTTTTAGTTTTTTTGTTTCTTAATGGCAATTTTTTAAAATGTTTTTTATGAACATGTGCTTCTGACTATTAAAATTCATATAATGACTATTATATTTTGTTATGTAAAAAAAAAAATCATATTTTTGTCAAACCATGGTTTGTTATGTAAAAGATTTTCATTCACGGATTGCACTTTTTAACGTTTTTTTCATTTGATTGTGCTTATGAATATGAATATTCATATTTTTTACAATAACAATTTTTATGAAAAACCTTATAGTTCTGTCTAAAAAGATTTTGTCATGACAACTTTTCATGCACTTGCAATTTTTTTATAGTTTTTATTGAAATCATGCTAATGTATATGAAAATTCATATTTTCAAAATTGTTTATATTTTTAATAAAGTTAAACATATTATTTTTAATCAAATTATGATTATGAACATGAAATTCAATATTTTAATAAAAACAATAAATTTTGTATTCAAAAATTCAATTTTTTTAAACCATTGTTTATCACGTTTTGCATTGGATTTTTGCACTTTTAACGGTTTTTAGTTGAATGATGCTTATGACCATGAAACGTAATATTTTTACAATGACTTACAAACTTCTTCATATCACGTTTTTCATTGAATTGTTGCAGTTTTTAACAGTTTTTTGTGCAATTATTTGGATAAATATAAAAATGTACATTTCACCAATTAATTTAATATATATATATATATACGTATATATATATATATATATATATATATATATATATATATATATATATATATATATATATATATATATATATATTTTTTTTTTTTTTTTTGCTTGCATATTGCACTTTTTTAACAGTTTTTCATTAAATTATGCTTATAAATATAAAAAGTCAGATTTTTACAATATTATATTTTCAATGTCATTTTTGTCAAAATATGATTTGTATGGCCACTTTTTTGTTTTTTGCTCCTTGACAATTTCTTAAAGGTTTCCTGTGAACATATGCTTCTGAATATAAAAATTCATAATTTCATAATAATTTTCATAATCATATGTTGTCATATCACTTTTTGCGTAGAATCTTTGCACTTTTAATGGTTTTAGTAAATGATTATATGAAATATAAAAAAGTCCTTACATATTGTAAATATTCTATAGACACTGAACAGACAAAGGAATGTGTGTGTACCAGTGTGAGAAATGTGTGTTAAATTTGTAATCTTAAATACCAGTGTAGATTTATTCATTGTGTAGCGTCTGGCACATGTCATTTAGACTTCATGTCTTGGGAATTTCCTTTTAAACCTTGACATCTGCTTTTCAATCAGAGGATCAGCACCACGGCTTACACTTTTATTGAGAGCTTGTATACTACAGTGTCATACCCCCCCGGAAGACTGATAACACAAGCCAGTCTCTATACCTTACACACACACATACACACACCCATACACACAAACACGCACCCACACCCACACCCACACACACACACACACGCACACGCACACACACACACACACACACACACACACACACACACACACACACACACACACACACAACCCCTCTCTGGTTGAATTCACAGGGCCCCTTAAACCATAAAACAATTCACTCTCTAAACTCGGCCCCAGTACGTCTGTTTGTGACACACACATATACAGACACAAACACACCAAAAGGGAGCATTCTTTTATTATTTAAATAATAAATAGAATGTCCCACTTCACATGACACAATCATACATCTTGTTTGTATCTTCTACTATAAATAAAGCGTGTTTAAGTCTACGTCAATAATAGTTACACTTTAAAAGGTTTAGTAATATACGTCTGTTTTAATGTGTCTCTTCTTTTGATTTTAAAGTTGATTTAAAATGGACTTCTTTTTATTCTTTCTTTCCTAACATGGGTGCATTGCATACACATTTACATTTACATTTACATTTGCGGCATTTAGCAGACGCCCTTATCCAGAGCGACGTACAAAAGTGCTTTTAAATCACTAGTAATTAATAAATCTACACTGGTATTCTAGATTACAAACTTAATATAAATATAACCCTTGAATTCTACAAACTTGGAAAGTGCTAATTTAAGTATTTCGGGAAGAGGTAGGTCTTCAGTCGTCGCTTGAAGATAGTCAGGGACTATCTGTACGGACATCTAGGGGAAGTTCATTCCACCACCTCGGTGCCAGAACAGAGAAGAGCCTTGAAATATACTTACCTCTCATTCTAAAAGAAGGTGGTACCAGTCGAGCAGTGCTGGAGGATCTCAGACAGCGTGGTGACATCAGAATATAATGTTGTACCTTAAGTTATACCTTAAATACTGGTCCTGGTACATTGTACATCTGTTTTAATGCTGTCTTTTCTGTTAAGGCTTGATGTCAAAGTCGACATAAAATTATCTTCTCTTTATATTCTGTAAGATGAAATTTTTACATGAATATTATAATATTGTTTAATTATATGTATTTTGTTATAATCAGTGTATGTATGAAATTTTTCTTTTCTTTGCTGAACTGCAATAATCGATAAAGCTTGCAATGTAGAGCGTGATCAAGGTTGCATGTCTGAACACAATGCTCTTGACCGGGCATTGTGCTCTCAGCTAAGCAAAACAGAGAAAGATAAAAGATTATCTTTGTACAGAATGGGAAAACATCTCTGTGCAAAGTGCATCACTAGGGCAAAGTGAACTAAAACAGAGCGAGAAACAAATGATTAGTTTTATTATGGAGCAAACCAATCAGTATAATATTGCAAGGTCGTAATAAGAGAATTAATAATATTGTCTTAAACAGCGAGAGAAAACAATTGATTATATTGCAATGTTGTAATAATAATGTGGTCTCAAAGGTTGAATAACAGCATAAAAGCATGGTGAGAAGGGTTTATCGATGCGCTTCTCGGTGCAGCATTGTCTGACTGATGAACGTCTGTTTGCTCTCTGCAGAGGGCAAATAAAATTGTCTATTTTATTCTCATGTCGACTCTCTGTCTCTTTTCTGATTAATAGGACTAGAAAGCAAATTTTGAACTACAATTTTGAACTACTGCATGACGCCATCTAACGACCCACAAAACCCAGGCCCATACGAAGACTATTTAAAAACTATGTTTCTGGAAGGATTAAAACCAGACCTCTGTAGTCGTGTAAAAACCTCCTGTGTGGGGGTGGGGACTGCCAGCCTGGCCGAAGTAAAAAGACATGCCACACATCAACAAGGACTGATAAAAGCTACTACACGATTCTGCTGACGATGTTCCTTTTAACTTCTTTGACCTATCAAAGAAAAATTTGTTCACAAAAGGGTTTACAGCAGCAGCACAGTACTACACAGCCCAACGTCAAACCTGTCAAACAAATAACATATCACAGGGTCAGAGAGTACAGCAAGCAGGGCATCCCAGCCCGTATCAAAGAAAAATTGGTTCACAAAAGGGTTTACAGCAGCAGCACAGTACTACACAGCCCAACGTCAAACCTGTCAAACAAATAACATATCACAGGGTCAGAGAGTACAGCAAGCAGGGCATCCCATCCCGTCTAAACCATTTGAACATCTCATGGTCGATTACATCGAATTAACACCTTCCATGGGAAAGAAATACTGCATAGTCACTGTAGAAATGTTCTCAAAATGAGTAGAAGCACTCCCCACCGTTAAGGCAGACGCACAAGGGGTGGTAAAATTGCTACTAACAGAAATAATACAACGATGGGGAATCCCTGCAAATATTTCTAGCGATAACGGATCCCATTTCGTGAATGAGGCAATAAAAGCAGTGGAAACGTTCCTCCAAACGTCATGGAAACATCACTGCTCATATCACCCACAGTCTGCAGGGGCTGTGGAAAGAGAAAACCAAACAATAAAACAAAAACTAGCTAAAATATGCGAAGAAACGAATCTTTCATGGCCAAAAGCTCTGCCAATTGTTTTGATGTAAATGAGAATGAGAGAAAGAAGAAAGTTGAAATTATCACCTTTCGAAATATTATTTGGAAGGCCTCCACACATGGGCTGGGAACCCAGAGCTGCAATATTGCCTGACTCTACAATGTGTGAACATGATTTTATGTCATATTGTATTGGACTAGACAAGGTTACTACGAAATTAGAAAACGGGAAAGTCAAAATAACAGTGAGCTTCCATAATGTCACAAAGGAAGACGAGGGTCGTTATTATTGTGGTTGGTGGACTAGCGGTGCAGACACATTTACAATCAATCCAGATAAATGCTTTGACCCCGACCACTCCAACATTAACTGACATGTTTGCTGAAAGAACAATAGAGGAACAAGAACAGGCATGGTTTGAGAAAACACTACTATTACCTGCAGAGGATATAGTACATGCTTGTTTACGATGCGAGGGAAATCACGCATGCATGCTCTCAGTATTACAAAAACAAGCCTTAGGAATAGATCAAGAATGTTGGTGGTGTCAAGAACTTAGTCGATTAATGAAGGCTGCCCCTTTAAAACGATCTCAGGAAAACGAATTAGCAGGATATATTCCATGTGACATGCACGAATTGTTACGACTAGCAAATGCTATAGCAAAGAATGTCATCTTAGAGAAGAACAACACGTGCCCATCTACTACCCATAGCTCACCCAATGGCCAATTATAGTACCCATAAGGTAGAGCGAAAATGGCACGTGAGACCAGAAGTGGCTGAAACATGTATTTGTCAACACTCCCCTGATAGGCAGAACTTAAGCGAAGATACTATCGAAGTAGGTTGGTCTACCTGTCATACAACCATTCAAATGAATAACATTTCTTGTATAGGTCCCAACGGTCAGAACTACACCTGCCCATTCGACAAGAATGATATGATGGACTCCACTGCAGCCTCAGTGTGGGTGTGCGGTCAAAACGCCTATCACTGCCTCCCTGAAAATTTTGCAGGGAGCTGTTACCCGGCGTTGTTAAGTGTAGGCACAACTGTATATGTAGCACAGGACCTGTCAACTGAAGAAAAACAGGTAAAGCGTGACTTGTCAACTATGCCTAAATTTTACCAAGTTTACTAAACTATGGGACCCCTGGACTAGCCATGGGGCGATGACAGGGTGGTCATTAGTCTTGGGAGGGGGCACCGCGGCAGCCCTATTAAAGATAAATGGACTTGCCTGGCAAGTGTTAAGGTTGGCCAACGAAACAGAGGAAGCGCTATTTGAGATATCAGCAGAACTACATACAATCAGAGAAGCAGTTATTCAAATTAGGTTGGTTTTAGATATGTTAACTGCGGAGAAAGGTGGGGTATGCAAAATGTTGGGAACATCCTGTTGTTTCAGCTTGCCGGATGTTTCAGCAAATGTATCAGATTTATTACAACATATGAAATCCGCAATAGCCACACCACATGACATGTCCTCCTCTTGGGACGCCTGGTTACAAGGATTATCGGGGTGGGCTTATTGGGCCATAACAACTGGGGCTCCAGTTGTTATTATTTTATTGTTGTTGGTTTTCATTTTTCCATGTATAATGCCTTGCATTACTACGGCGGTACGGGCGTGCATATCATCATCTTTAAGTACCCGCTTATTAGCCCTTACTGTAACTGAACCAAGTGACGACACTCAGGTTATCATAGAAGATGATAGCGAGGAGGATGATTATGCGTAAAACGGAACTTATGGAATGAAAGAAATAGGGAAAATCTTAAACAGAAGACCTATATTCTTGATGTGATAAATAAGTGTTTTATATGATAAGGTTTGGTTGTCATAAAATGACAAAGGGGTGGGATGTAAGATGAAATTTTTACATGAATATTATAATATTGTTTAATTATATGTATTTTGTTATAATCAGTGTATGTATGAAATTTTTCTTTTCTTTGCTGAACTGCAATAATCGATAAAGCTTGCAATGTAGAGCGTGATCAAGGTTGCATGTCTGAACACAATGCTCTTGACCGGGCATTGTGCTCTCAGCTAAGCAAAACAGAGAAAGATAAAAGATTATCTTTGTACAGAATGGGAAACATCTCTGTGCAAAGTGCATCACTAGGGCAAAGTGAACTAAAACAGCGCGAGAAACAAATGATTAGTTTTATTATGGAGCAAACCAATCAGTATAATATTGCAAGGTCGTAATAAGAGAATTAATAATATTGTCTTAAACAGCGAGAGAAAACAATTGATTATATTGCAATGTCGTAATAATAATGTGGTCTCGAAGGTTGAATAACAGCATAAAAGCATGGTGAGAAGGGTTTATCGATGCGCTTCTCGGTGCAGCATTGTCTGACTGATGAACGTCTGTTTGCTCTCTGCAGAGGGCAAATAAAATTGTCTATTTTATTCTCATGTCGACTCTCTGTCTCTTTTCTGATTAATAGGACTAGAAAGAAATTTTTTAACTACATTTCCTAACAAGGGTGCATCTTATATACCTGAATATAACATTGTATTAACAAAGTTATACCTTAAATACCGGTATGTTAATAATATGTTAAATGTTAACTGGTATGTTTTAATGCTTTCCTTGCTTTCCATGTCTAATATCAAAATTATCAAAATTATCTGTTCTTTATTTTAACCCAGCCATTATGGATGCACAAGCCAGTGCACTCTTAGTGCCGGTCCCAAGCCCGGGTAAATGGGGAGGGTTGCGTTAGGAAGGGCATCCAGTGTAAAACATGTGCCAAATGAAATATGCGGATCACAAATGAGAATTTCATACCGGTCGAGGCCCGGGTTAACAACGACCGCCACAGGTATCGTTAGCCGACAGGGTACCGGTGGAAATTGGGCTACTGTTGGCCGAAGTAGGAGAAGGAGAGAAGGAAGACGTCTACAGAGACGGCAGGGAAAGGAGCAGTGCAGGAGAGTGGAGGTTTGGGTTGGTACTTTTAATGTTGGTATGGGTAAAGGGAGAGCGGTAGCTGATATAATGGAGAGGAAAAAGGTAGATATGCTGTGTGTTCAGGAGACCAAGTGAAAAGGGAGTAAGGCCAGGAACATTGGAGGTGGATTTAAACTGTTTTATCATGGTGTGGATGGAAGGAGAAATGGTGAAGGGGTGATTCTGAGGGAAGAGTACGGTAAGAGTGTAGTGGAGGTGAAGAGAGTTTCTGATAGGGTGATGATCGTGAAGGTGAAAGTTGAAGGGATGATGATAAATGTCATCAGTGCCTATGCTCCACAAGTTGGCTGTGAGATGGAGGAGAAGGAAAGATTCTGGAGTGAATTAGATGAAGTGGTAAATGGTGTACCTAGGAAAGAACGATTGGTGATTGGGGCGACTTTAATGGGCATGTAGGTGAAGGGAACAGAGGTGATGAGGAGGTGATGGGTAGGTATGGTTTTAAGGAGAGGAATGTGGGATGGTGGTAGATTTTGCTAAAAGGATGGAAATGAAGAAGGAAGATCATAGGGTGACGTATAAGAGTGGAGGAAGGTGCACACAGGTGGACTATGTGCTATGCAAGAGATGCAACCTGAAGGAGACTGTAAGGTGTTGGCAGGGGACAGTGTAGGTCAGACAGAGGCTCAGTGGTGTTAAGGAGGTGTTGGATGATTGGGCAACTACTGCAGGAGTGACGAGGGAGGCAGCTAGAAAAGTACTTGGTGTAACATCTGGAAATAGAAAGCAAGACACGGAGACATGGTGGTGGAATGAAGAAGTGCAGGAGAGCATAAGGAGAAAGAGGTTGGCAAAACAGAAGTGGAATAGTCAGAATGATGAGAAAAGTAGGCAGGAGTACAAGGAGATGCGGCAGCAGGTTAAGTGGGATGTTGCGAAAGCCAAGGAAAAGGCATATGAGGAGCTGTATGAGAGGTTGGACACTAAGGAAGGAGAAAAGGATTTGTACCGATTGGCAAGGCAAAGGGACCGAGCTGGGAAGGATGTACTGCAAGTTAGAGCAGTAAAGGATGGAGAGGGAAATGTGTTGACTAGTGAGGAGAGTGTGTTGAGAAGGTGGAGGGAGTATTTTGAGCAGCTGATGAATGAGGAATATCAGAGAGAGAGAAGTTTGGATGATGTGGAGTTGGTGAAGCAGGAAGTGAATAGGATTAGTAAGGAGGAAGTGAGAGCAGCGATTAAGAGGATAAAGAGTGGAAAGTCGGTTGGACCAGATGACATACCGGTAGAAGCGTGGAGATGTTTAGGAGAGATGGCAGTGGAGTTTTTGACCAGATTGTTTAACAGGATTTTGGAAGGTGAGAAGATGCCTGAGGAATGGAGAAGAAGTTTGCTGGTACCGATCTTTAAGCATAAAGGAGATGTGCAGTCTTGCAGTAACTACAGGGGAATTAAGTTGATCAGTCACACCATGAAGTTATGGGAAAGAGTAGTGGAAGCCAGGCTGAGAGAAGAGGTGACCATCTGTGAGCAACAGTATGGTTTCATGCCGAGGAAGAGCACCACAGATGCCTTATTTGCTTTGTGAATGTTGATGGAGAAGTATAGAGAAGGACAGAAGGAATTGCATTGTGTATTTGTGGATTTAGAGAAGGCGTACGACAGGGTGCCAAGAGAGGAGTTGTGGTATTGTATGAGTAAGTCAGGTGTGTCAGAGAAGTATGTGAGGGTGGTGCAGGACATGTATGAGGACAGTGTGACGGCAGTGAAGTGTGCAGTAGGAACGACAGACTGGTTCAGGGTGAAGGTTGGACTGCATCAAGGATCGGCCATGAGCCCTTTCCTGGTTGCAGTGGTGACGGACAGGTTGACGGACGAGGTCAGACAGGAGTCTCCCTGGACTATGATGTTTGCGAATGATATTGTGATTTGTTGTGAGAGTAGGGAGCAGGTTGAGAAGAGCCTGGAGAGGTGGAGATATGCGCTGCAGAGAAGGGGAATAAAACTCAGTAGGAGTAAGACAGAGTACATGTGTGTGAATGAGAGGGAGGGCAGTGGAGTTGTGCGGTTGCAGGGAGAAGAGCTGGAGAAGGTGGAGGAATTCAGGTACCTGGGGTCAACAGTGCAAAGTAATGGAGAGTGTGTTAGAGAAGTGAAGAAAAGAGTGCAGGCAGGGTGGAGTGGGTGGAGAAGAGTGACAGGAGTGATTTGTGATAGTAGGGTATCTGCAAAAATGAAAGGGATAGTTTATAGGTCTGTGGTGAGACCTGCGATGTTGTATGGATTAGAGACAGTGGCATTGAGTAAAAGACAGGAGGTGGAGCTGGAGGTAGCAGAGCTGAAGATGTTGAGGTTTACATTGGGAGTGACGAGGATGGATAAGATTAGAAATGAGTTTATTAGAGGGACAGCGCATGTAGGATGTTCTGGTGACAAGGTGAGGGAGACGAGATCGAGATGGTTTGGACATGTGCAGAGGAGGGACATAAATTATATTGGTAGAAGAATGCTGAGGATGGAGCCACCAGGTAGGAGGAAAAGGGGAAGGCCAAGGAGGAGGTTCATGGATGTGGTGAGGGAAGACATGCAGGTAGTTGGTGTGAAAGAGGCAGATGTAGAGGACAGGGTGGTATGGACACAGATGATCCGCTGTGGTGACCCCTAATGGGAGCAGCCGAAAGAAGAAGAAGAAGAAGATCTGTACCTTATTTTGCAAACAATGGTGCATTTTATTTGATCATGAAATGTACCATACTGTCTTGATACACTTTGGATAAAACTTTAAGTTCTCCAAAGCGAGTATAACCCGGAAACCATGGCCACAACAAAGGGAGTTTCTCCCTACAAAATTTTAGGCCATATCATTGGCCATTCCCCCAAAGATGGGTGGGGTTCAGGACCTTAAAAACATCTTGAGCCCAACTAATGTCAGTCAAGTAAAGCAAGCTCGATCACTCGGCTCAACCGGAAAGGCCCGGAGAGTCGGATGCTTAGTGTTTGTCTCATTCATCAAACGTCGTATTTTTCATAAGTGATTGTCTCTGAGTGCCGCTCACATTTTAAGGTTCCTGCAACATTTGATCTAAACTACATGCTCTATTAATTTTATGGTATAAAGTAAAGGGGGGTTGAGTCTTTCTCGGCCGGGGAGATACCTCTTTCATAGAATTAATAAAAAGATTATACTGTCTGTTCGCCAGACGAACAGACCAAATAAGTGTAACTTTAATTCCATTACCGTCAATTCAAGATAATTTAAATATTTAGGAGTAACTATAACCTGTTATAATTACTTATAAATATTTCCTTTCATTGCGAGCTATATTTACTACATATAATGGTGAAGATTGCGGGCAAACTGTTATTCAAACTATATACTCATTTTATCTTTGTCAATGGTTTTTCCCTCTTCTCTCCCATTCGCTACATAAAATAGTTGAGAATGCGGCAAACTTTTATTCAAACTATATACTCATTTAATCTTTTTTAATGTTTTTTCCCTCTTCTCTCCCATTCGCTACATTTGCTAGAGACTCAAAGCACTTTTGTACATCACTCTGGATAAGGGCGTCTGCAAAATGCCCCAAATGTAAATTGTAATATAAATTAGAACCATCTTAACACTAACAATGGACACTTTAAATCATTTATGATTTAGCATCACACACCAATAAAATAGGATGTTCTTTCCTGGGAACAGGATCTGTGATATAAACTGCAAATAAAAAGATAATAACAAAACAAAAACAACAGATTTTATTTAATTCTGTCCCTACATGCATATAATCCTTCATCATTACCACTCCAATCTTACCATCGTCATCAAACATGGCTACACACAATGTACAATTCCAACAATACAAGAATCAATCCTAAAACAAAGTAGTGTTTAATACTTGTAAAAAAAATTCTTAATCTTCTCAAAAACTTTGTCAGCACTTATTTCACGTTCTCCACACTGTAAAAAATAAAAAGTTGTTAATTTAAAAAATTTAGTAAATTTGCTGCAAAGCAATTTTGAGTTTACTCAACTTCCGTGGTTAAAGTTATGCCAAATCATTGTAGATAATGGATTGAAACTGTTATTTTAAATTAGGTATACCTTCCTCAGTAAGTTCATCTAACCTTCCTCAGTAGGTACATCTAACTAGTCATCATGAGTTTGTTTAAATTTAAAAAGGGGGTTGAGTGAACTTTAAAAAACGAGTAGGGAGAACTACAGACCTGAAGTTCAGTAAACTCAAAAAAGCTTTGCAGCAAATTGACTAAATTTTTTAAGTTGGTTCAACTTAATTTTCTTCTTTTAATTTACAGCTTTAAATGTTTCATTCAAACTTCTTTCACAAATTCCTGTTTGGCACAGGAATTTCATATTAAAAATCAAACACAGATATTGCAAACCATACTGTAAACACAAAAAAAAGAATTTTTTTAAAGAGAAAAATGTTTATTTTACAATTTTGCCAAGCGACACATTTCCTGTCAACATTAACTGCAAAAATTGGATTCAGATAGTTTTTTCTCTAGACATCAAAATATAATAAATAATTGAAAATAAAATATATATATAAAATTGATATAAAATAAAAGGCAAAAAAGGCAATCTTGTAATGCCTTTAAAGTGCTGGAGTAAAATAAATTGTTCTCAAAGTGTCAGAATAATTTTAAAATGCTCCAAAAATAAACAAGCAGAGTTTCAACACATTCGTTAGAGCAATGAAGTATTAACTGTTATAAACAAAAATTGAAAGTCATTAAACCTTACATTAAAACTCAAAACTGGCTTTGGCATATGTTGTACTGTTATACAGCAACTAAACAAACAGGAACAAATCAGTACTTGCACTTTTGATTAGCCATCTGAACTGCAGCTACTTCACTGGATCACTGGACTCTTGCAGAGCACTGGTGGTCAAGGCCAATAAACACTTTCTGAATAGTTTCAAAAGGTGTATTTTAGTTCTTCAGGATAGCTAATGATTTTGATAGCATTAATCAAGTCAAATAGGAGATCAACAGCTGTAGCTGTCACGCGGCGTAGATGGAGGCGGAGGCAGAAATAGAAGCCGTAAAGCACCCGCAGCGATGGATAAACCGGCAAACGGAAGTCCGAAATACAAATGATAAACAAATAATAATCCACGGTGCGCGGTGTGGTGCGGAGGCAGAGACGGAGAAGCGTCAGAAGTCCGAGGCGCGCCGGGAAACTCACACGCCGCCGTGGAAAGAACAGGGAATCCGGAAGGCGAAGATGCGTAGTGTGGGAAGCATACGCGGAGCAGCGAGCCACCAGGAACCTGCACAGACCAACACGAAACTACACACACGTACATCTAATAACCGACCATTCGTGATGGTCAGCGTGGGGTTTATATGGAAGGCGTAAGGGGAAACGGAGATGAGTCTCAGCTGCTCCTCGTGAAGCCCGATTGCGAGCAGCTGCATGCGGGCGGGGCGCGCACGAGAACAGGAGCGCGGTGCGTCAGGGAATCCCCGGGAAAGACAGCCTCCGAAGGGGGCGTGGCAGGGGGATTCCTGACACCACCCCCCCACCCCGACGGGGCGGCACCGGACGCCCCCAACCCACAGAAAGCCTGGAGGGCCGGGGCACTCGGAGGACGGCCCCCTGATCGTCTAGGGCCTAAAGGGACCAGGTAGGAACCGCCATGGAGCCGGGGAGAGCCGGGAAGGACCTGAAGCGGAGCGACCCCCTGCAAGAAGAGCCAGAAGGGGACCATGGACACCGCGGGACCTAGGAGCGGAACACATCCCAACGCTGCGGCCAGAAACGGAGAGAAACCCCTGGCGTCGACTGGAGACGGAGAGACGTCACCTACGGGGACCAGGAGCGGAGTACATTCCAGCGCTGCGGCCCGGAACGGATCGGCTGCCCCCGTGGAGGCCTGGAACGGGGCCCCTTCCACCGCATCGACCGGGAAGGGCATGACGTCCCTGGTGCTGACCTGAGGCTGGGCAATGTCCTCGCCGGAGGTCTGGACCGGAGCCTTCTCACCCACGGGGACCTGGAAGGGACAGACCGCCGGAGGCGGGGGTGAGCAGTCAGCGAGGCTTACCGGCTGGTGGACCCCCTGGATGGAGGCCGGAGACGGAACGAAGACCCCGGTGGTCTTCAGAGGCGGAGCGCCCTCCTCGGCAGGGAAACGGAACTGGATGGTGTTGACGACCCCGACTGGAGGTTGGAGGACGTACTCGGCGGAGTCAGGAGGCCGAGCGACGCCCTTGGAGGACCCCTGGAGTGCTATGTGGGAGGAGCTCGGGAGCGAGACGTCGCCGTGGGAGGAGCTAGGAAGCGAGACGTCGCCGAGGGAGGAGCTAGGGAGCAAGACGTCGCCCGGAGAGGAGCTAGGGAGCGAGACGTCGCCCGGAGAGGAGCTAGGGAGCGAGACGTCGCCCGGAGAGGAGCTAGGGAGAGAGACGTCGCCCGGAGAGGAGCTAGGGAGCGAAACGTCGCCTTCTGTAGGACTGTGGGGCGAGCCGTCGCCTTCTGTAGGACTGTGGGGCGAGCCTTCGCCTTCCGTGGAACCCGGGGCCAGCGGTTCGACTTCCCTTTCGCAGTCCTGGAGCCGGTGTGATTGCACAGGGAAACCCCTGGGCGGAGAAGAGCTTACGGGGACGTGCTCGGGCTTAACAGATCTCTCCTGGGAGTTTTGGGGTGGAGCTGAGTTCCCATGGTGGCCGAGGAGTGGCGAGGGGCTCGCCTGGAGATCCACGAGCGGCGAGGGGCTCGCCTGGAGATCCACGAGCGGCGAGGGGCTCGCCTGGAGATCCACGAGCGGAGAGGGGCTCGCCTGGAGATCCACGAGCGAAGCAGAGCTCTCCTCTGGACACTGGGGCCGAGCGTAGCACTCCTCTGGACACTGGGGCTGAGCGTAGCACTCCTCTGGACACTGGGGCCGAGCGTAGCACTCCTCTGGACACTGGGGCCGAGCGTAGCACTCCTCTGGACACTGGGGCCGAGCGGAGCTCACGGGGTTGTTCGGAGGCGGAGAGGAGCTCACGGGGTCGCTCGGAGGCGGAGAGGACCAACCCGTGACCAACCCGAGTCAAACTCCCCCCCATACACGTCCCATAGCTGTACGGCGAGAGTGAGGGACTCCCCCGTCAGGAGAGAGAAGACTGCAGCGACCCTGGTTCTCTCCGTCGGGTAGCGGAACGCATTCAACTCCATAAAGTCAAGTACGCTCCGTAAAAAATTGCCCCATTCTGCTCTGTGGCCAGAGAAGCGCATTGGGAATCCCGTGACGTCATCGTAGGGGTGTGGCGCCGCCGAACATGACCGAGAGTCGGCCGAGCGAACCCGCTTACCGAGGTGCGATTCGTGCCGGGAACACGGCGTTAATCCGATCATGTCCTTTCCTCCTTTCTCCAGTTCTTTATTTCTTTTCAGGGGTCGGTTATTCTGTCACGCGGCGTAGATAGAGCCGGAGGCAGAAATAGAAGCCGGCGTTTTTATTTTACAAACAGGCAGAGCCAACGTAAAGCACCCGCAGTGCGGGATTAACCGGCAAACGGAAGTCCGAAATACAAATGATAAACAAATAATAATCCACGGTGCGCGGTGTGGCGCGGAGGCAGAGACGGAGAAGCGTCAGAAGTCCGAGGCGCGCCGGGAAACTCACACGCCGCCGTGGAGAGAACAGGGAATCCGGAAGGCGAAGATGCGTAGCGTGGGAAGCATACGCGGAGCAGCGAGCTACCAGGAACCTGCACAGACCAACACAAAACTACACACACGTACATCTAATAACCGACCATTCGTGATGGTCAGCGTGGGGTTTATATGGGAGGCGTAAGGGGAAACGGAGATGAGCCTTAGCTGCTCCTCGTGAAGCCCGATTGCGAGCAGCTGCATGCGGGCGGGGCGCGCACGAGAACAGGAGCGCGGTGCGTCAGGGAATCCCCGGGAAAGACAGCCTCCGAAGGGGGCGTGGCAGGGGGATTCCTGACAGTAGCGAAGTCTTGCACATTATCCAGCACAACTTGCTCCTCTAAAACTACAGACAGGCACCTTACATTTGGGTTTGAATGGATGGTGGCAACGTCATCTTTAACGACAGTTAAGACCCCCTTCTTCATCCCTTTTGTGTGAGTGTCTTCTAGGTCTGTGTCCTGCAGTAAAAATCAGCATAAACACAGAATCAAAACCCATTTTTAATTGATTGAGTTCTAATGGACCACAAAGAGATTTTTATATTGTTTAAGATAGGTCACTCAAAATCACACATGCCACAATTTTCCATTGTGTTTGCTTGGATATACACCATGTTGCCAAATGTATTGGGACACCCCCTTCTAATGAACAGGTTTGACTACTTTAGTAATTTCCATGAGTACAAATCTTAATGTTTGAGTATATGATGAGATTCGATGGAATTGTGCTGCTGTGTATGAAAAGTTTCAAAAAAGAAATTACTGATTCAGTCAGTGTGGAAGAACTTGAATGGTCTGCAGAAAACAATGGCTTAATCCCAGATGAACATCTCTGGTGGGACTTATATGCAGACATTGAGCCAAAAACTAATCACCAAACACTAATGACTTCTACTTACACTGTATGGACAAAAGTATTGGGACACACCCTTCATTAGAACAGAAAAAGGCACTTCCAAAACTGTGGCAACAAAGATAAAAACATAATTCATGTATTTACAAATTGTATTTCCATCTCTGTTGCAACAGTTTTGGAAGTGTATAAAATGACTACCCATATGTATAAGTCATTGGTGTTTTGTTTGAGTTTTTGGCTCAAGCTCTACATTTAAAGTGACATCAAAGGTGTTCAGATGAGATTAGGACTTGGCTTCATGCAGACCAGTCAAGATCTTCCACACTGAATAAATCAATAATTTCCTTTTGAACCTTGCCTTATACACAGACGCATTTTCATGTTAGAAAAGAAAACTTTTGGCAATATAGTGTAACACTTAATTTGTGGTGTCAGACTCATTACTGATAAATATTCAACTAGGATTACTTAATAAATAAATTTTTGCCAACACTTTGCCTATGTCATTCTACTTTCCCCTGACGTTTGGCTTATAGAACAGTTATTAGATTAGTTTCGGACACCAGACAAAACTATTTTCTCTTTACAGGATCTGGATAGTACCTCAGGTATAGGATAATATGCCTATAACAGACTGATAGCACACTTACCAGGCAAGACTTCAGGAGGTTTCCAGACTTTTCCCCTCATAAACAAAGGTAGACTTTTGAGAGCTGTATGTTTATTTTGAGCAGCACACCAGAAGCCTGAAAGACACAGAAAAAGTTAAAACCTTCAGATTTATGCTTCTGAGATATGTGGCTACTAAAAGTTGAAAGGACATTGGTTGTCAACTCACAATCTTTAAAAGGACAAGTGACTGTGTCATGCCTCCTCAAAGGATTACAACTGGGATGGCTGACAAACATCTTTAAAATCACATAACTCACATAAAAAATTACATCTTGTCAAATGTGTTTTTAACGCACCTAAAGTTTTAATAGTGCAGATGCAGTCAGTATACAAGCAAGGATGCTGCCGGGATCTCCCTCGATAGTGCCGAAGCCTGTAGTGTTTCAAAAGGACCTCTCTGCTCCTGTGGGCAAATCTGCATTCCAAACCTATGAAAAGAAAAACAAACACAGTTTGACATGTGCAGTAATACATTCCATCTAAATTGACATTAATTGTTTAAAACACAACATAAATATTACATACAAAAAATGAGAATATACAATGAATCACATTCAAAGCAAAATAATAATGCCAAATAACATTGAACTAGTTAAATGGTGCTAAGAAGAGCTATGCTAAAAAACACTAAGCTCCTGAAATACTAGACATTTGCTGATAATTCAACATGATGATATATTTTCTGTATTTTAGACCGGATGTTATGTAAAGCACGTTATGTTTTACGTCTAAGATCAGAAATAACCACACGGTTAACAAGGTTAAGAATACCTTATAACTTACTGAAATGTAAAATGCTGTTTTTCCCCACTTTTTAATAATACTAACGACTTTCCTTGTTGATTGTGTAAGGGTCTTCAGTCAGGTAGATCCCATTTTATCCGTAAGTAGTGCTCTGTTTCATGGCGTAGCTGGATGATCAATTATCACTTGTTTAGCATTAATGTTAGCCAAAACTGATTTACAGAAAGCAAAACGTGGCCCGTAAAATGAAACTGACCAGCTGGCAGAGGATTCTGTCTGGTCTGAAAGCCTCCCTCTAACGCAAATCAAGCAAAGATTTATCCATAAAGAACAATTCATTCTCAATTTAGCATTTGTAATTAGCATTAGGCGTATGACTGTGTTTCTTATGTCTTTCGTTTGCTTCTTTTATGACTTTAATACTAGAGATTCTATTAACTCCATCCACAACACGCAATCCATTAAAATACAGTTTATTGTAATAACTATAACATACAAAAATCGTGTATTTTGAAACATTTCACTCAAATTTTGCAAAGTGAACTGAACATGACGCAAATGAAGCAAATGAAGCATGCTAACTGTCTGAGCTCATTGCAAAATATCATTACATTCCTTAAAATAGTCTTTCCAAAAACAACGTTACATTTTACATTAAGCATTTGTGTAATATATTTAGGTTATTTTCGATAATAAAACTTAAAGAAAGTTTACCTGAATCAGAGAACATCCAGCCCCTTCTAAAATGCAGTTGATGAGGGGAAACCCTGTGTAAAATGCAAAGAAAACAGACTGCGCATGCGCAATGACATGAAGTGAAACGCTTGAATTAAGAAATCAAAATGTTACGTTTTCCCAACTTAATTGTTTATTTTTATTGGACAAAATAGTAGTAAACATGCAGTTAAATCTTTTTTATAAGTAAACTCAACACTGTGCTCAAAAAATATGTCCACCTAACTTATAATTTTAAACTGAGTTAACAATTCGCAAGTTGGATTTTTTACAGTGCAAGACATCATGAGACAATTGTTACTCAGTGCTTGTATTATCAGGTATATGTAGCAGTTTCTTCTCTGTGAATGATGTGTTCAAAGAGAATAAGGAAAATTCGGAGTGTAATTACAACTATGCACATATTGTTATAGAATTTAGACCTAGATGCAGGTAAGCTAAACAAAACAGTTGAGTGAGTCAGACCCCAGAGGTGGCCCCCTTTCTACTATAAAGAAAGGATCTTTCCCTGGGCTCTCAACTATTTCAGCCCTGACTACTCACTTAAGTAGACTTCTTAGGCCAACAGACCAATTAGTGCACAGATTAAGGGGGTGCTGTTTTTATCCTGCTTGCATGTATCCACTTTGGGTGATAATCAGTCAGAACTCCCATTCTGGCTACAGCTAGAACAGTCGCTGGACCCAGATATTTCGACGCACCGACCTTCGTAGGCTTCAGACTTTGCTTATGAATTTGAAAAGTCATAATTTTACAATAACTGGTAAAAAGTTTACAAGTAGTTTACCTATTAATTTCATATTTATAGGGGGAAAAGTCATTATGTCACAACATGGTAAATCATGAAATTTCGTTCATTGATTGCACTTTTAACAATTCTTAGTGAAATGATGGTTTTGAATATGAAAATTCATATTTTCACAATAACTATCACATTTTTTATGAAAAAGTCATATTTTTGTCAAAATGTGAATGATTTGCCAAATATTTGCTGTTGGTTTGTTTTTGATTAATTTTGACTTTCTAACCTATTTTTTGCAATAACTGATATATTTATATAAAAAAAATTATCTTTTGTATTGTTTTTTTAATATACATTTTCATAAAATTACATTTATTAATATGTAAATGTATATTTTCATAATAAATGTCATATTTTCTCTATAATCACAATATTTTTGTTCAAACATAATTTCTCATGTCACCTTTGTTGTTCACTTATTGCAATTTTTAAAGTTTGTTTTATATAAAAAAAAACTATGATTATGAATATAATAAATCAATAACTGTCAAAACTTTTTTATTTATGAAAAAATTGTATGTCCAAAATTATTCATGTCAGTTTATTTTATTTTTGTTCTTTTTGCAATATTGAATGATTTTCTATTAAATTATAATTATCAAAAATCATGTTTTTAAAATATTTGTTACCTTTTCATGAAAAATGTGATAGTTTTTATCAAAACATATTTTGTTAGGTATATTTTACGTAAAATAAATTTTTTTATTTAAGAAATTATGCTTTTGAATATGAATACTTTTTCTTTTTAAAATAAATATCTCTTTTTAAAAAAAAAACAAGGCATATTTTTGTCCAACAATAAATTGTCAACACATTTTTCATTTACTTATTCACATAAGTTTTTTATTAGAAATTTGCTTATAAATATGAAAATTATTTTTTTCCCGATTACAATCATATTCTTATCAATAAAAGTCATATTGTTTTTAATACTCCGTTTGTCATTACCCTAACCCTAACCCTAACCCACATTTTTCGTTTACATCTTTCACTTTTTAACGTTTCTGACATTAAATTGACTTATAAATCTGACTTATAAAGCTGAAAATTCTTTTTTTCACATCAACTCATTTTCTTATGTGTATTTTACCAACTAATTTCATATTTTTATCGAAAAAATATAAATATTTTTCTTAGACCATAGTTTTTTAATGCAAGTTTTTTGCTTGCATATTGGACTTTTTAAAAATAAATATAAAATATAAATATAAATTTTTTTTACAATATTTTTACAATATCACATTTTCAATGAATGTCATATTTAAAAAAAAAAAAATATTTGTATGGTCACATTTTTGTTTCTTAATGGCACTTTTTTAAAGGTTTTCCATAAACATATGTTTATGAATATGAAAATTCATATTTTAATAACTATTGTAGCGTCTGGCACGTGTCATTTAGATTTCATGTCCAAGGCATTCCTTTTAACCTTTGACATTGTCTCTAGGTTACGAACGTAACCCTAGTTCCCCAAGGGAATGAGACGCTGCATTGAAACTCTTTGGGAATGCCCCTGCATTGTTCGCGCTCTGAACCACGTGTGAAATCTAGCCAATAGGCAAGACATGACGTCATAGACAGGCGATGTCGTGTAAACCAGGAAGCTACAAGATGGCTGTGAGATGGTAGCGACATTAGCTTCTGCAAAGAGAGAAGGTAAGCGCCGCAGGATGCAGGAAGTGTGGCACGGAGACGCAGCGTCTCGTTCCCTCAGGGAACTAGGGTTACGTCCATAACCTAGAGACGTTCCCCTTTGGGAACTCGAGCTGAGTCGAAACGCTTTGGGAACGAGTGTCCAATCACGCCACACTGACCATACCCTGCCCAGTGTGTGAGCGCCTCGGCACCTGCACACAGGACAGAGGAGCCCGGAGTGGTTCTGGGTCTGGGAGACCAGCCCGCACTGTCACAAAGGCCAGGAGTGATACACCAGCAGACCAGCCCATAGAGGCCGCCATACTCTGGGGGAGCGAGCCCTGACCCCGATAGAAGCAGGGAGACCAGGACTCTTAGCTGAAAGGATGGCATCCACTACCCACCTGCTTAACGTCCAGGAAACCTGTCCTATTAGGGCCACAGCAGACAAACAGCTGCACCGACCGTCTCCAAGGACTCGTCCTGTTGAGACAAGCACCCAGTGCTCGCACTGGACACAGCCGGGTCTGTAACCCCTGGTCAGCCTTAGCTGCTACGAACCGTGCCCCCTCAGAGGCCACGGCCACAGCTTCCACAACTCCGGGCAGGGGTGAACCAGGGATCCGCCCACCTGCTACCAGGAGGAGACAGACTCCTTCGTGGTGAACTCTATCCAGAACTCCCCAGAGCAGCGTGATTGGGGGAAAGGCGTACAGGCGTAACCTCGGCCAAAACCGTGCCATGGCAGCCACTGTCTCGACAGGGCATCTGCTCCGACATCCAACCGTCTCAGGATGTAAACGGCTCTCAATGAGAGGAGTTCATCCTGGGACCACAAGAGGACCCCTCCCGCCAGTTGTTTGCAAGGGGTGAGACCAGAGGCCCCCCTGGTGGTTGAAGTACGAGACCACTGCCGTATTGTCCGTGCGGACCAACACATGGCGATCTCTCAGGAATGGGAGGAAGTGTTTTAACCCAAACAACACTGCCCATCATCTCCAGGCAATTTATGTGCCACGAGAGACGTGGGCCGCTCCACAGACCCTGGGCGGAGTGGCCACACATGACCCCTCCCCACCGCGTGAGGAAAAAGCGTCTGTCGTTAGCATTGCGCGATGACAAGGAGTCCCTAAACGGGGCCTCGGGACAGAACGTAGGGTCCTTCCATGCATCCAAGGCTCGAAGGGCACCGCGAGACCTTGATGGTACGATATGGACTCCCTCTGGGGGAGAACCCTTCTGCCCCGGAGCCACCACTGGAGAGGCAAACAAGCCAATATCAATTAATCGTCGATATAATACAAAATGCGGATGCCCTGAAGCCGCAGCAGGGTCAGTTCACGCACTTTGCGAAGGTACAGGGTGAGACTGCTAGGCCAAATGGGAGGGCTGATATGTGGTGAAGGGGCTGCATGGGAGCATGCGACCCCAAGATCTAATGTATGACAAATCAGTCCTCGGACTTGATCTGAGACACGACCTCTCTGAACCAGTAACCTGAACCCGAGCCTCATAAGTGAGTGGTTCAAGGAGTGAAGATCCAGAATGGGATGCAACCCGCCGTCCTTCTTTGGAACAACAAAGCACGAGCCATAGTAGCCTGACTCTCTGACCGAGGAGGATGGAACCACCTCGATGGCCCGATTTCTCAGGAGACTACGCACCTCCTGTCCAGGGTGGGACACATCTCGTAGAACCGGGGAGAAGAAGACGCGAACTGAATCGCGCAGCCTTTCTCCACAGTACGCAGGACCCCTGAGAGACTCCTGGCAACCCTCCAGACTGACAGAAAGTTCCACAGGGAAACTAATCCCTCTGGGCTGGCCCCTGACCCACTCAGAGCAGCCAGAGCGGTGACCTGCAGCCGACTACACCTCCTGAGAGGCGGCGGATCCCCCCCATTCGCAGCGATCTTATGGGCGGAACACATGTGGAGCAAACCGCTGGAGGGAAGCCGCGCCCTGAACACATCCTGTGGCAGGGCTGGCAGACAGCCCTCCTGAACCCGAATGGCAGGAGCAGCGTACTGCGGCCGTTGAAGCCCCCCTAAGAGGCAGCGGATGACCCCCATCCGTAACGAACCTTTGGGTGGAATAAAGGAGTTAACCGCTGGAGGGAGGCAGCACCCTGAGGCAGGGCCGACAGACCGGCCTCCCGGCGGTGCCGGGGAGGAACGGGCACCGTAGCATAAGGTGCACACCGCTCTCCAAAGAAAGCATTTTCTGAAACTTCTCCCACCTCGGAGGAAGAAATACGGAGCATCATGTTACACGCACCGGAGAAGGAACCGCCAAATGAGTGCTCTCCCCGGGGAACGGGAGCTCGGCTCACAGCCGGGAGCACATAGCCACACGGCTAAAATGCTAACAACCTATACCCTCGAGAGCTGACTAAGCACGCTCCGAAGCTAAGCAAACAACACATCGGCTGTGTGTCACTATTGGCTAGATTTCACACGTGGTTCAGAGCGCGGACAACGCAGGGGCGTTCTCAAAGCGTTTCGACGCAGCTCGAGTTCCCGAAGGGGAACTACATCTCAAGCAAAAGGTAAGCACTACGGCTTACACTTTTATTGGAGGTTGTGCAATCCACAGTGTCACACCCCCACCCCGGAAGACACAAAGCCCTGACCTCTCTAGCTGATAAGCAGCATTCAACTGATAACACAAGCCAGTCTTTATACCTTACACAGTACACACACACACACACACACACACACACACACACACACACACCCACACACACACACACACACACATACATACATACATACATACACCACCCAGAAAGCCAGATAACCCCCTGGCCTCTCTGGTTGAATTCACAAGGACCCTCAAACCATAAAACAATTCACTCTTGGAAACTCGGCCCCAGTACGTCTGTTTGTGACACACACATATACAGACACACACACACACACACACACACACACACACACACACACACACACACACACACACACACCAAAAGGGAGCATTCTTTTATTAATTAAATAATAAATAGAATGTCCCACTTCACATGACACAAACATACACCTTGTTTGTATCTTCTCCTATAAATAAAGCAAGTGTTTAACGCTACCTCAATCATAGTTACACACTAAAAGGTTTAGTAATATACCTCAAAGATTTAAAAGTTGATTTAAAATTATCTTCTCTTTATTCTTTCTTTCCTAACAAGGGTAAGAATGTTGTATTAACATAAGTTATACCTTAAATACTGGTCCCGGTACAGTCCACATCCGTTTTAATGCTGTCTTTTCTTTTAAGGCTTGATGTCAAAGTTGACATAAAATTATCTTCTCTTCATTTTCCTAACAAGGGTGCATCTTATATACCTGAATATAACATTGTATTAACAAAGTTATACCTTAAATACTGGTATGTTAATAGTATGTTAAATGTTAACTGGTATGTAATGTACCTCTATGTTAATTCTGTCCTTGCTTTCCATGTTTAATATCAAAATGATCACCAAAATTATCTGCTCCTTATTTTGCAAACAATGGTGCATATTATTTGATCATGAAATGTACCATACTGTCTTAATACACTTTGGATAAAACGTTAAGTTCTCTAAAGCAAGTATAACCCGGAAACCATGCCCACAAACGCATGAAAAGAGGGAGTTTCTTCCTCCAAAATCTCAGGCCATAGCATTGGCCATTTCCCCAAAGATGGGTGGGGTTCAGGACCTTTAAAACATCTTGAACCCAACTAGTCAGCCATGTCAAGTCAACTTGCTCGCTCGAGGGAAGGGCCCAAAGGCCCAGAGGGTCAGACGCTTGGAACAGCTTGGAAACGACTCTCTCTTCCTTCAAGATCTTCCAGCAAGCTTCACTTTCAAGAACAACAACTGCTCTGATCTTCAGGAGAACCTGAAACAACATCTGACTCCATCCTAACTCACTCTTCAAAGATCTCTTTGTCGCATCTGGACTCTTGTGCTTATGGTTGTGAATATGAAATGTAATATTTTAATAAAAACAAAAAATGTTTTATAAAAGAAAGTCAGATTTGTTTCAAACCATTGTTTGTTGAATAACTTTTTGCGATAATTATTTGCAATTTTTAATGGTTTTTAATGAACTTATGCTCGTGAAAATGAAAATTTTTATATTCACAATAAAATATTTTTATAGTTTTTTATGAAATTATTGTTATGAATATAAAATTTAATATTTTAATAAAAAAACTTTGTTATATAAAAGAATGTCAGATTTGTTTCAAACCATTGTTTTCAGTCAGTCAGATTTTAGTCAGAAAATGATTTGTCATATCTCATCATAAACATGTAAATTTATCATGGTCAAGTTCATGCTGTAAAAAACGCTTTCTCTTCGTCCTAGAAGCCTGAGACCTGCGGAATCGCATGTTTAGCACATAAGAAGCTCATTCTTGACAGCACGGAGAAGGCTTTGCCAAATATGTGCTGTTATTATGTTTATGATTAATTATGACTTTCCAACCCATTTTCATTAAATTTTTGCAGTTTTTATGAAATTATCATTATGAATATGAAAATTTATGTTTTTGAAATAACCATAATATTTATATGAAAAATGTCATTTTAATCAGAAAAAGTTTTGTTACCACATATTTTATTATAAACATGTAAAAATATCATGGGGAAATGCATGCTGTTTGTGCAAATACGCTTTGTACAAAAAAACGCTTTCTCTTCGTCCTAGAAGCCTGAGAATTGCTGAATCGCATTTTCAGCGCATATGAAGCTCAACTTGACAGCACTTAAAAGGTTTTGCCAAATATGTGCTGTTGTTACATTTTTTATTAATTATGTCTTTCCAAAGCATTTTCATTCAGTTTTTGCAGTTTTCAACAGTTTTTATGAACTTTTGATTATGAATATGAAAATGTATATTTTTTTTATAACTATAATACTTATAGGAAAAATTTCAACCCAGCCATTAGGGGAACCCAGCCATTAGGGGGGCACAAGCCAGTGTACTCTTAGTGCCGGTCCCAAGCCCGGGTAAATGGGGAGGGTTGCGTTAGGAAGGGCATCCAGCGTAAAACATGTGCCAAATCAAATATGCGGATCACAAATGAGAATTTCATACCGGATCGGTCGAGGCCCGGGTTAACAACGACCGCCACAGGTATCGTTAGCCGACAGGGTACTGGTGGAAATTGGGCTACTGTTGGCCGAAGGAGGAGAAGGAGAGGAGGAAGGCGTCTACAGAGACGGCAGGAAAAGGAGCAGTGTAGGAGAGTAGAGGTTCGGGTTGGTACTTTAAATGTTGGTAATATGACGGGTAAAGGGAGAGAGATAGCTGATATGATGGAGAGGAGAAAGGTAGATGTGTTGTGTGTTCAGGAGACCAAGTGGAAAGGGAGTAAGGCCAGGAACATTGGAGGTGGGTTTAAACTGTTTTATCATGGTGTGGATGGGAAGTGAAATGGTGTAGTGTAAAAATATTACATTTTTAATACATAATACATACATTACATAGCGTACAGTAAGAGTGTAGTGGAGGTGAAGAGAGTTTCGTGGTGGTGGAATGAGGAAGTGCAGGAGAGCATTAGGGGAAAGAGGTTGGCAAAACAGAAGTGGGATCGACAGAGTGATGAGAAAAGTAGGCAGGAGTACAAGGAGATGCGGCAGCAGGTTAAAAGGGATGTGGCGAAAGCCAAGGAAAAGGCATATGAGGAACTGTATAAGAGGTTGGACACTAAGGAAGGAGAAAAGGATTTATACCAATTGGCCAAGCATAGGGACCGAGCTGGGAAGGATGTACTGCAAGTTAGAGCAATAAAGGATGGAGAGGGAAATGTGTTGACTAGTGAGGAGAGTGTGTTGAGAAGATGGAGGGAATATTTTGAGCAGCTGATGAATGAGGAAAATCAGAGAGAGAGAAGGTTGGAGGATGTGGAGTTGGTGAAGCAGGATGTAGATAGGATTAGTAAGGAGGAAGTGAGAGCAGCGATTAAGAGGATGAAGAATGGAAAGTCGGTTGGACCAGATGACATACCTGTAGAAGCGTGGAGATGTTTAGGAGAGATGGCAGTGGAGTTTTTAACCAGATTGTTCAACAGGATTCTGGAAGGGGAGAGGATGCCTGAGGAATGGAGAAGGAGTGTGCTGGTACCGATCTTTAAGCATAAGGGAGATGTGCAGACCTGCAGTAACTACAGGGGAATTAAGTTGATCAGTCACACCATGAAGTTATGGGAAAGAGTAGTGGAAGCCAGGCTGAGAGAAGAGGTGACCATCTGTGAGCAACAGTATGGTTTCATGCCGAGGAAGAGCACCACAGATGCCTTATTTGCTTTGAGGATGTTGATGGAGAAGTATAGAGAAGGACAGAAGGAGCTGCATTGTGTATTTGTGGATTTAGAGAAAGCGTACGACAGGGTGCCGAGAGAGGAGTTGTGGTATTGTATGAGGAAGTCAGGTGTGTCAGAGAAGTATGTGAGGGTGGTGCAGGACATGTATGAGGACAGTGTGACGGCAGTAAAGTGTGCAGTAGGTACGACAGACTGGTTCAGGGTGAAGGTTGGACTGCATCAAGGATCGGCCCTGAGCCCTTTCCTGTTTGCAGTGGTGATGGACAGGTTGACGGACGAGGTCAGACAGGAGTCTCCCTGGACTATGATGTTTGCAGATGATATTGTGATTTGTGGTGAGAGTAGAGAGCAGGTTGAGAAGAGCCTGGAGAGGTGGAGATATGCGCTGGAGAGAAGGGGAATGAAAGTCAGTAGGAGTAAGACAGAGTACATGTGTGTGAATGAGAGGGAGGGCAGTGGAGTGATGCGGTTGCAGGGAGAAGAGGTGGAGAAGGTGGAGGAGTTCAGGTACCTGGGGTCAACAGTGCAAAGTAATGGAGAGTGTGTTAGGGAAGTAAAGAAAAGAGTGCAGGCAGGGTGGAGTGGGTGGAGAAGAGTGACAGGAGTGATTTGTGATAGAAGAGTATCTGCAAGAATGAAAGGGAAAGTTTATAGGACTGTGGTGAGACCTGCGATGTTGTATGGATTAGAGACAGTGGCATTGAGTAAAAGACAGGAGGTGGAGCTGGAGGTAGCAGAGCTGAAGATGTTGAGGTTTTCGTTGGGAGTGACGAGGATGGACAAGATTAGAAATGAGTTTATTAGAGGTACAGCCCATGTAGGATGTTTTGGTGACAAGGTGAGGGAGTCGAGATTGAGATGGTTTGGACATGTGCAGAGAAGGGACATGAATTATATTGGTAGAAAAATGCTGAAGATGGAGCCACCAGGTAGGAGGAAAAGAGGAAGGCCAAGGAGGAGGTTCATGGATGTGGTGAGGGAAGACATGCAGGTAGTTGGTGTAAAAGAGCCAGATATAGAGGACAGGGTGGTATGGAGACGGATGATCCGCTGTGGCGACCCCTAATGGGAGAAGCCGAAAGAAGAAGAAGAAGAAGACTAATAGGAAAAATTTCATATTTTGATCAGAAATTTTTTTTTCTATATCATATTTCATCATAAACATGTAAAAATATCATGGGGAAATGCAAGCTGTTTGTGCAAATATGCTTGTATCGAAAAACCGCTTTCTCTTCGTCCTAGAAGCCTGAGACTTGCGGAATCGCATTTTCAGCGTTTTAGAAGCTCATTCTCAACAGCACGTAGAATGATTTGCCAAATATGTGCTGCTGTTAAGTTTTTGATCAATTATGACTTTCCGACCCATTTTCATTCAGTTTTTGCAGTTTTCTAAAGTTTTTATGAAATTACGATTATGAATATGAAAATTTATATTTTTGAAATAACTAATATTTATATGAAAAATTTCATATTTTGATTAAATTTTTTTTTGTTATATCATATTTCATCATAAACATAAAATTATCATGGGGAAATGCATGCTGTTTGTGCAACTGCACTTGGTTTAAAAAAAAAAAAAAATTCTCTTTGTCCTGAAGCCTGAAAAAATGTCTTATTTCTATCAAAACATGCTTTAATAGGTTTTACTTTTATGAAATATAAATTTATTACGTTTATTTATAAAATTATGCTTAAAAATATACATTTTTTTAATAAAATTTTTTTTATAAAAAAAGGCATATTTTTGTCCAAATATGTCATGACACCTTTTTCATTTACTTATTTCAGATTTGAAAGTTTTTAAATTAAAATTAGCTTATGAACATAAAGAATTCACAATTTCCCAATAACAATCATATTCTAATCAACAAAGACATTGTTTTCTATCCACCATTTGTCATGTAACATTTTTCATTTACGTCTTGCACTTTTTAATGTTTTTGAAAAAAAAAATCATATTTTTACAACAACTAATTTTGTATAATAAAGGTCAACGTATTTTTATGAAATTTCGAAAATGAATATGAAATATAATAAAACTTTTTTTCGGCTTCTCCCATTAGGGGTCGCCACAGCGTATCATCCGTATTCATGATCCGCATCCGCTGGATGCCCTTCCTAATGCTGTAATGTTTCTTTTTTTTCAAACCATTGTTTGTCATCTTGTTTTGCGTTGAAATTTTTGCACTTTTAATGGTTTTTAGTTAAATGACGCTAATGAAAAGTCATATTTTTCACAATAAATTTTACAATCTTGATTTGTCATATCACGTAATTTTATTAAATCATTTCACTTATTTTTTTTTTAGTTTTTCATTTAATTATTCCTTTGTATTTTTTTCCATATACATATGAAAATAGTTATATTTTTGCCAAAAATGATTTCCATGAAAATATTCTTCTGTATGAAAATTTATATTTTACTAATTAATTTCATATGTATTTAAAACGTGATAATTTTGTCAACCCATGGTTGGTCATGTGAACGTTTATTGTTTACGTATTGCACTTTTTAAAGGTTTTTAAATGGAATTATACTTATGAATATAAAAATTCTTATTTTCACAATAACTCCTATTTTTATGAAAAAGTTAACAGTTTTTATGAAAATATGGTTCTGAATATGAAATGTAATATTTTATGTTATGTAAAAGTTAACGTTTTTTATGAAAATATGGTTCTGAATATGTAATGTAATATTTTAATAAAAACAATATATTTTTTTTAAAACAAAGTCAGATTTGTTTCAAACCATTGTTTGTCATAACAGTTTTTGCGATGAACATTTGCACTTTTTAATGCTTTTTAGTTAAATGATGCTTATGAATATGAAGTCATAATTTCACAAAAACTTGTACAAATTTGTTGTCATTTCATGTTTTTCATAGAATTTTTGCACTTTTTTCAGTTTTTAATAAAATTATTCCTTTCTATATGAACATTTTATATTTTATATTTTATATTCATATTCATATGAGAAAAGTCATCATGTCAAAATGGTTTATAAATAAATATTTTTCCTTCACTTATTGCACTTTAAATGATTTGTTTGTGAAATTATGCTAATGAATATAAAAATTCATATTTTCACAATAACATTTTTATGAAATGTTACTTTTTTAAATGAAATTATGTACATGAACATGAAATGTTAATATTTTAATAAAAACAAAAAAAAATGTATAAAAGAAAGTCAGATTTGTTTCAAACCATCACTTTTTGCGATTAATATTTTTTATAATTATAATTGCACTTTCAACGGTTTTTAGTTAAATTATGCTTATAAATATGAAAAGTCATAATTTTACAATATCTTGTAAAAACTTTTCATAGCACGTTTTTCATTGAATTTTTGCACTTTTAAAAAAAGTTTTACTGAAATTATTCCTTTCTATATGAAAATTAATATTTTACCAATTAATTTCAGATTTATATGAGAAAAGTCATATTAATGTCAAAACATTTCATGAAACCATTTTCGTTTATTGATTGCACTTTTAACGATTTTTAGTGAAATTATGCTTATGAATAAGACCATTTATATTTTTACAATAACTTGTAAAAACTTGATTTGTCATTTCACGTTTTCATTGAATTTTTGCACTTTTTAATTTTTTTTCATGAAATTATTTTGATGAAAAACTTTATATTTTTGTCTAAAAATATTTTGTCATGACAACTTTTCGTGCACTTATTGCAATTTTTTTATAGTTTTTATTGAAATCATGCTAATGTATATGAAAATTCATATTTTCAAAATTGCTCATATTTTTTATGATAAAGGTAAACATATTTTTTAAAATAAAATTATGATTATGAACATGAAATGCAATATTTTAATAAAAACAATAAATTTTGTATTAAAAAATTCCTTTTTTTTTCAAACCATTGTTTGTCACGTTTTGCATTGGATTTTTGCACTTTTAACGGTTTTTAGTTAAATGATGCTTATGACCATGAAACGTAATATTTTCACAATGACTTGTAAAAACTTTATTTGTCATATCACGTTTTTCATTGAATTATTGCACTTTTTAGCATATTTTTGTGAAATTATTTGGATAAATATGAAAATGTACATTTTACCAATTAATTTTATATATATACAGTGAGGAAAATAATAATTTTGGCCCACTCCTCCACACAGATCTTCTCTAGATCAGTCAGGTTTCTGGCCTGTCGCTGAGAAACACAGAGTTTGAGCTCCCTCCAAAGATTCTCTATTGGGTTTAGGTCTGGAGACTGGGTTGGCCATGCCAGAACCTTGATATGCTTCTTACAGAGCCACTCCTTGGTTATCCTGGCTGTGTGCTTCGGGTCATTGTCATGTTGGAAGACCCAGCCTTGACCCATCTTCAATGCTCTAACTTAGGGAAGGAGGTTGTTCCCCAAAATCTCGCAATACATGGCCCCGGTCATCCTCTCCTTAATACAGTGCAGTCGCCCTGTCCCATGTGCAGAAAAACACCCCCAAAGCATGATGCTCCCACCCCCATGCTTTACAGTAGGGATGGTGTTCTTGGGAAGGTACTCATTATTCTTCTTCTGGAATTATGACCCAAAAGTTCTATTTTGGTCTCATCTGACCACATGACTTTCTCCCATGACTCCTCTGGATCATCCAAATGGTCATTGGCAAACTTAAGACGTGCCTGGACATGTGCTGGTTTAAGCAGGGGAACCTTCCGTGCCATGCATGATTTCAAACCATGACGTCTTAGTGTATTACCAACAGTAACCTTGGAAACGGTGGTCCCAGCTCTTTTCAGGTCATTGACCAACTCCTCCCGTGTAGTTCTAGGCTGATTTCTCACCTTCCTTAGGATCATTGAGACCCCACGAGGTGAGATCTTGCATGGAGCCCCAGTCCGAGGGAGATTGACAGTCATGTTTAGCTTCTTCTACTTTCTAATGATTGCTCCAACAGTGGACCTTTTTTCACCAAGCTGCTTGGCAATTTCCCTGTAGCCCTTTCCAGCCTTGTGGAGGTGTACAATTTTGTCTCTAGTGTCTTTGGACAGCTCTTTGGTCTTGGCCATGTTAGTAGTTGGATTCTTACTGATTGTATGGGGTGGACAGGTGTCTTTATGCAGCTAACGACCTCAAACAGGTGCATCTAATTTAGGATAATAAATGTAGTGGAGGTGGACATTTTAAAGGCAGACAATCAGGTCTTTGAGGGTCAGAATTCTAGCTGATAGACAGGTGTTCAAATATACTTATTTGCAGCTGTATCATACAAATAAATAGTTTAAAAATCATATATTGTGATTTCTGGATTTTTCTTTTTAGATTATGTCTCTCACAGTGGACATGCACCTACGATGACAATTTCAGACCCCTCCATGATTTCTAAGTGGGAGAACTTGCAAAATAGCAGGGTGTTCAAATACTTATTTTCCTCACTGTATATATATATTTAATGTTATATTTTTCTTTAAATATTTTTTTATGTAAGTTTTTTTCTTGCATATTGCACTTTTTAAAAGTTTTTCATCAAATGATGCTTATAAATATTAAAAGTCAGATTTTTACAATAAGTATTATATTTTCAATGAAAATGTCATTTTTGTCAAAATATGATTTGTATGACCACTTTTTAGTTTTTTGCTTTTTATTGGCAATTTCTTAAAGGTTTTCCGTGAACATATTCTTCTGAATATGGAATTTCACATTTTCATAATAACTATCATATGTTGTCATATCACTTTTTGGTAGAGTTTTTGCACTTTTAATGGTTTTTTAGTACATGATGATATGAAATATAAAAAAGTCCTTACATACTAACATTGTAAATATTCTATAGACACTGAACAGACAGAAGGATTGTGTGTGTGCCAGTGTGAGAAATGTGTGTGTTGAATTTGTAATCTTGAATACCAGTGTAGATTTATTCATTGCTAGAGACTCAAAGCACTTTTGTACGTCACTCTGGATAAGGGCGTCTGCAAAATGCCCCAGATGTAAATTGTAATATAAATTAGAACCATCTTAACACTAACAATGGCCACTTTAAATCATTTATGATTTAGCATCACACACCAATAAAATAGGATGTTCTTTCCTGGGAACAGGATCTGTGATATAAACTGCAAATAAAAAGATAATAACAAAACAAAAACAACAGATTTTATTTCATTCTGTCCCTACATGCATATAATCCTTCATCATTACCAGTCCAATCTTACCATCGTCATCAAACATGGCTACACACAATGTACAATTCCAACAATACAAGAATCAATCCTAAAACAAAGTAGTGTTTAACACTCGTAAAAAAAATTCATAATCTTCTCAAAAACTTTGTCAGCACTTATTTCACGTTCTCCAAGACATCATGAGACAATTGTTACTGAGTGCTTGTTCAATATGTCTATAAGCAGTATTATCAGGTATATGCAGCAGTTTCTTCTCTGTGAATGATGTGTTTAAAGAGAATAAGGAAAATTCGGAGTGTAATTACAACTATGCACATATTGTTATAGAATTTAGACCTAGATGCAGGTAAGCTAAACAAAACAGTTGAGTGAGTCAGACCCCAGAGGTGGCCCTCTTTCTACTATAAAGAAAGGATCTTTCCGTGGGCTCGCAACTATTTCAGCCCTGACTACTCACTTAAGTAGGCTTCTTAGGCCAACAGACCAATTAGTGCACAGATTAAGGGGGTGCTGTTTTGATCCTGCTTGCATGTATCCACTTTGGCTGATAATAAGTCAGAACTCCCGTTCTGGCTACAGCTAGAACAGTCGCTGGACCCAGATATTTCGACGCACCGACCTTAGTAGGCTTCAGACTTTGCTTATGAATATGAAAAGTCATAATTTCACAATAACTGGTAAAAAGTTTACAAGTAGTTTACCTATTAATTTCATATTTTAAGGGAAAAGTCATTGTTATGTCAAAACATGGTATATCATGAAACCTTTTTCGTTCATTGATTGCATTTTTAACAATTCTTAGTGAAATTATGCTTTTGAATATGAAAATTTATATTTTCACAATAATTAGTAAAAACTTGGTCATTTCAGGTTTATCATTGAATTTTTGCACTTTTTAACAGTTTTTCATTAAATGGTGCTTATGAATATAAAAATTCCTTTTTTGTTTTTCCTTCACTTATTGAACTTCTTAAAAAGTTTTTCCATAATCATATGATTTATATTTTTACAATTACTCATATTTTCATGGTAAAGGTTAAATTTTTTTTTAATGAAATTATGATTCATGAAAATTCCTATTTTTCCATCCTTAGGTAGGTAGGCTTCAGACTTTGTATCAGGACCTGCTGATTAGGAACAAAAGGGTATGTTGGCTTTTCTGTGGGCAGAGGAAGAGTTAGTGAGACATCAGCACTAATAGAATTCTATTTTTTTAACCAAAGCAGAAACGTAGTCGTCCACCATCACTTCCAGGTTATCTAAGGAAGAAATGCCAGTGCGTCCCCTGACCCATTAGAATTTCAAAAAGTGACAGTTTAGTATTTGAAGATGGGGTCATTCTCATTTCTGTGAGTACTGCCGGGAGAACAACAGTCCATTTTTGTCCTGTTTCAATGCAGGCTTTAATAACACGTTCCTTAATGGTTCTGTTATTTCACTCTACCACTCCAGCTGACTGTGGGCGATAGGGAATATTAAAGTAACAATCAATTGCTAAGCTTTTAGCCAAAAGTTTTAGCCAAAAGTGTTACTTTAGAAGCAAAAGTTGTGCCGTTATCACTTTCAATGTTTCATTAAATATTAAATATCATTAAATATAATTAATTTCATGTTTCGGCAAAATCATGCACAACACCATAAGCATACGTAGAATCAATGTATATAGTCACTATTTTACCTTCAGACAACTGACATGCTCTTGTAAGTGCGACCATCTCTGCAGCTTGTGCAGATGTGTATGGTAATGGTTTAGCTTAAACTCTTTCTTCAGGTTATCTTACAACCACATATCCACATAAATACACACCAGAGGGTTTTAAACACGATCTATCTACATATTGGCAATCCCCCTCTTCCAGGGCCGTATCTAAAAGATCGCGCTGACAAGATGTCTCTTGTTCAATGTGTTTAAGGCAATCGTGTGCGTCATCAAAACCATCTAAGTCAATAAAGTCTAGCAGATCACGCAGAGCTACTACAGCTGAATGCGGCTGAGAAGAAGGCTTGATGGTTACGTTTTCTGTCACAAGAGCATGATTTCATAACAGATCTACGTCGTGCTGTCATATCTTGTGTGTTAAGGTTATGTAAAATAGCTGTTACCTGATGTGAGGTGTACAGTACCAAAGGATGTGACAGCACCGTTTTCTCAGCATCCCAGACCATCAGAGCCGCAGCAGCCACTGCACACAAGCAACCCTTTTGCTATGTTGTCTAAAGATTTGGAAAGATACGCGACAGGGGGATATCTGTCACCGTCTTCCTGGGCTAGAATACCCGCAGCCGTACCACCACGTTCGTGCAAAAATAAAGGTGAAAAGGCTTAAAATAATTCAGAAGACCTAGAGCTGGAGCACACTGAATACGCCTTTCTGTATTTTAATAAAAAACAATACTTTTTTTTTTTTTTTTTTAAAGAAAATCAGATTTCTTTCAAACTATTGTTTGTCATCACTTGATCCGATGAATATTTTCACTTTCAATTGTTTTTAGTTAATAATGCTTGCGAATATAAAAAGTCATAATTTCACAATAACTTGTGAAAAGTTTACAAGTAGTTTACCTATTAATTTCATATTTATAAGGGAAAAGCTTTTGTTATGTGAAAACATGGTATATCATGAAATCTTTTTCGTTCATTAATTGCACTTTTAACAATTCTTAGTGAAATAATTCTTTTGAATATGAAAATTAGTATTTTTACAATAACTATGACATTTTTTATGAAAAAGTCATATTTTTGTCAAAACGATTTGCCAATGAGTTGCCAAATATGTGCTGTTGGTTCGTTTTTAATTAATTATGTCTTTCTAACCCATTGTTTTGCAATAACTAATATGTTTATATGAAAAATTGTATCTTTTGGTCGTTTTTCTTTTATGTATTGTTTTCTTTTTTTATACATTTTCATGAAATTACATTTATTAATATGTAAATGTATATTTTCATAATAACTATCATATTTTCTCTGTAAACGCATATTTTTGTCCAAACATGATTTGTCATGTCACCTTTGTTGTTCACTTATTGCAATTTTTTTAATTTGTTTTATATAAAAATAAGCTATGATTATGAATATTATAAATCAATAACTGTCAAAACCTTTTTATATATGAAAAAGATTTATGTCCAAATATTATTTTTCATGTGTTTATTGTTTTTTGTGATATTTTGCAATATTTAATGATTTTCTATTAAATTCTAATTATCAAACATCATGTTTTGAAAATATCTAACCCAGCCATTATGGATGCACAAGCCAGTGCACTCTTAGTGCCGGTCCCAAGCCCGGGTAAATGGGGAGGGTTGCGTTAGGAAGGGCATCCAGCGTAAAACGTGCCAAATCAAATATGCGGATCACAAATGAGAATTTCATACCGGATCGGTCGAGGCCCGGGTTAACAACGACCTCCACAGGTATCGTTAGCCGACAGGGTACCGGTGGAAATTGGGCTACTGTTGGCCGAAGGAGGAGAAGGAGAGGAGGAAGACGTCTACAGAGACGGCAGGAAAAGGAGCAGTGTAGGAGAGTAGAGGTTCGGGTTGGTACTTCAAATGTTGGTACTATGATGGGTAAAAGGAGAGAGGTAGCTGATATGATGGAGAGGAGAAAGGTAGATATGTTGTGTGTTCAGGAGACCAAGTGGAAAGGGAGTAAGGCCAGGAACATTGGAGGTGGGTTTAAACTGTTTTATCATGGTGTGGATGGGAGGAGAAATGGTGTAGGGGTGATTCTGAAGGAAGAGTACAGTAAGAGTGTAGTGGAGGTGAAGAGAGTTTCTGATAGGGTGATGATCGTGAAGGTGGAAGTTGAAGGAATGATGATAAATGTCATCAGTGCCTATGCTCCACAAGTGAGCTGTGCGATGGAGGAGAAGGAAAGATTCTGGAGTAAGTTAATCCATAATCCATAATCCATAATGGCTGGGTTTCATTAAAAACCCTTAAAAAGTCCAAATAATTATCGCAAAAAGTCATTCGACAAACAATGGTTTGAAACAAATCTGACTTTCTTTTATAAAACATTTTTTGTTTTTATTAAAATATTACATTTCATATTTATAACCATAATTTTATTGAAAAAACAACTGTTTCATAAAAATATGAGATTGTAAAATGATCAATTTTCATATTTATTAGCAAAATTTTATTAAAAAACATTACAAAGTGCAATACGTAAACGAAAAACTTTTACCTGGCAAACCATGGTCTGACAGAATGATGACGTTTAACATATATATGCAATTAATTAGTAAAATATCGATTTTCATATACTGAAGGATATTTTCATGGAAAACCGTTGAAAATTGCAATAAGTGAACGACAAAGGTTTCGTGATACCTTCATGGTTTGGCAAAAATATTACTTTTTTCATATGAATATGATATAAATTTGTAAAATATGATTTTTTATATACAAAGGTTTAAATTAATTAAAAACTGTAAAAGGCAGATGATCTTTTTAAAATTTATTGTGAAAAATATGACTTTTCATATTAATTAGCATCATTTAGCTAAAAATCAGTGCAAAGATTCAATGCAAAACGTGAAGTCAAACAATGGGTTGAAAAAACAATGACTTTTTAAATAAAAGATGTTTTGTTTTTATGAAAAAAAATAACATTTCCCACTCATAATCATACACAATATATTGTAAAATTATGACTTTTCATATTCATAAGCATCATTTAACTAAAAACTGTTGAAAGTGCAAATAATCATCGCAAAAAGTGAAAGGACAAAAAAACTGACTTTCTTTTAGAAAAAATTTATTGCTTTTTTAAAATATATTCATAACCATAATTTCATTAAAAAAATTGTTAGCTTTTTTTATAAAAATATGAGTTCTTGAGAAGTATCATTTAACTAAAAAATGTTAAAAGTGCAAAGATTCAACACAAAACGTGATGAGAAACAATTGTAATTTCATTAAAAAAATATGAGTTTTTGTGAACATATGAATTTTCATTCTCATTAGGATAATTTCGATCAAAACCTTTTAAAAAATTGCAAAAAGTGCATGAAAAGGTGAAATGACAAAGTATACTTAGACAGAAAAAATTTTAATTGTAAAAATATGAATAATTAAATGAAAAACTGTCAAAAAGTGCAATCCGTGAACGAAAGATTTTCACTTGACAAACCATATTTTGACAATATTACTTTTTACATAACAAAATATGATAGGTATTATGAAAATATGAATTTTTATATTCAGAAGCATATGCTCATTGAAAACCTTTAAAAAAGTAATTTTGGGAAATGTGATATTGGGAAAATATGAATTTTTATATTTATATTTTATATTTATTTGTAAAAAAGTGCAATATTCAAGCAAAAAACTTACATTAAAAAACTATTGTCTAAGAAACATATAACTTTTTTTTAATAAAAATATGAAATTAGTTGGTAAAATATACATAAAAAATGAGTTGTTGTGAAAATATGAATTTTCAGCTTTATAAGTCAGATTTATGTCAATTTAATGTCAAAAACGTTAAAAAGTGCAAGACGAAAAATGTTACATGACAACAGAGGATTGAAAACAATATGACTTTTATTGATAATAATATGATTGTTATCGGGAAAAAAAGAATTTTCATATTCATAAGTAAATTTTCATTAAAAAACGTTCAAATGTTAATAAGTAAATGAAAAATGTTAAATGTTAAAAAGAGATATTTGTTTCAAAAATAAAAAGTATTCATATTCATAAGCATAATTTCATAAATAAACTTAAAAAAATTTATATTACGTAAAATAAACCTAACAAAGCATGTTTTGATAAAAACAAGCAAAATTAGCAAAATTTTATTAAAAAACATTACAAAGTGCAATACGTAAACGAAAAACTTTTACCTGGCAAACCATGGTCTGACAGAATGATGACGTTTAACATATATATGCAATTAATTAGTAAAATATCGATTTTCATATACTGAAGGATATTTTCATGGAAAACCGTTGAAAATTGCAATAAGTGAACGACAAAGGTTTCGTGATACCTTCATGGTTTGGCAAAAATATTACTTTTTTCATATGAATATGATATAAATTTGTAAAATATGATTTTTTATATACAAAGGTTTAAATTAATTAAAAACTGTAAAAGGCAGATGATCTTTTTAAAATTTATTGTGAAAAATATGACTTTTCATATTAATTAGCATCATTTAGCTAAAAATCAGTGCAAAGATTCAATGCAAAACGTGAAGTCAAACAATGGGTTGAAAAAACAATGACTTTTTAAATAAAAGATGTTTTGTTTTTATGAAAAAAAATAACATTTCCCACTCATAATCATACACAATATATTGTAAAATTATGACTTTTCATATTCATAAGCATCATTTAACTAAAAACTGTTGAAAGTGCAAATAATCATCGCAAAAAGTGAAAGGACAAAAAAACTGACTTTCTTTTAGAAAAAATTTATTGCTTTTTTAAAATATATTCATAACCATAATTTCATTAAAAAAATTGTTAGCTTTTTTTATAAAAATATGAGTTCTTGAGAAGTATCATTTAACTAAAAAATGTTAAAAGTGCAAAGATTCAACACAAAACGTGATGAGAAACAATTGTAATTTCATTAAAAAAATATGAGTTTTTGTGAACATATGAATTTTCATTCTCATTAGGATAATTTCGATCAAAACCTTTTAAAAAATTGCAAAAAGTGCATGAAAAGGTGAAATGACAAAGTATACTTAGACAGAAAAAATTTTAATTGTAAAAATATGAATAATTAAATGAAAAACTGTCAAAAAGTGCAATCCGTGAACGAAAGATTTTCACTTGACAAACCATATTTTGACAATATTACTTTTTACATAACAAAATATGATAGGTATTATGAAAATATGAATTTTTATATTCAGAAGCATATGCTCATTGAAAACCTTTAAAAAAGTAATTTTGGGAAATGTGATATTGGGAAAATATGAATTTTTATATTTATATTTTATATTTATTTGTAAAAAAGTGCAATATTCAAGCAAAAAACTTACATTAAAAAACTATTGTCTAAGAAACATATAACTTTTTTTTAATAAAAATATGAAATTAGTTGGTAAAATATACATAAAAAATGAGTTGTTGTGAAAATATGAATTTTCAGCTTTATAAGTCAGATTTATGTCAATTTAATGTCAAAAACGTTAAAAAGTGCAAGACGAAAAATGTTACATGACAACAGAGGATTGAAAACAATATGACTTTTATTGATAATAATATGATTGTTATCGGGAAAAAAAGAATTTTCATATTCATAAGTAAATTTTCATTAAAAAACGTTCAAATGTTAATAAGTAAATGAAAAATGTTAAATGTTAAAAAGAGATATTTGTTTCAAAAATAAAAAGTATTCATATTCATAAGCATAATTTCATAAATAAACTTAAAAAAATTTATATTACGTAAAATAAACCTAACAAAGCATGTTTTGATAAAAACAAGCAAATGTTTCTTAAAAAGATAACAGATATTTTTAAAACATGATTTTTGATAATTATAATTTAATAGAAAAATAATTATATATTGCAAAAAGAACAAAAAAACAATAAACTGACATAAAAAAAAAATTTTGGAAATAATTTTTTTTTTCATAAATATAAAAGTTTTGACAGTTATTGATTTATAATATTCAAAATCATCATTAAATCATAAATTAACCATTAAAAATTGCAATAAGTGAACAACAAAGGTGACGACAAATCATGTTAGGACAAAAATATGCGTTAATGGAGGAAATATGATAGTTATTATGAAAATATACATTTACATATTAATAAATGTAGTTTCATGAAAATGTATATATATATATATATATATATATATATATATATATATATATATATATATATATATATATATATATATATAAACAATACATAAAAAAAACGACCAAAAGATTAAATCTTTCATATAAATATATTATTTATTGTCAAAAAAATTGACTTTTTAATGAAATTAATAGGTAAACCACTTGTAAACTTTTCACAAGTTATTGTGAAATTATGACTTTTTATATTCGTAATAATTATCAACTAAAAACCATTAAAAGTGAAAATATTCATCGCAAAAATTGGACAAACAATAGTTTGAAAGAAATCTGATTTTCTTTTATAAAAAACATATATATATATTGTTTTTATTAAAATATAACATTTTATACTCATAACCATAATTTCACTAAGAAATACAGAAAGGCGTATTCAGTGTGCTCCAGCTCTAGGTCTTCTGAATTATGTTAAGCCTTTTCACCTTTATTTTTGCACGAACGTGGTGGTACGGCTGCGGGTATTCTAGCCCAGGAAGAAAGTGATAACGGCACAACTTTTGCTTCTAAAGTAACACAACTTTTGGCTAAAAGCTTAGCAATTGATTGTTACTTTAATATTCCCTATCCCCCACAGTCAGCTGGAGTGGTAGAGTGAAATAACAGAACCATTAAGGAACGTGTTATTAAAGCCTGCATTGAAACAGGACAAAAATGGACTGTTGTTCTCCCGGCAGTACTCACAGAAATGAGAATGACCCCATCTTCAAATACTAAACTGTCACTTTTTGAAATTCTAATGGGTCAGGGGACGCACTGGCATTTCTTCCTTAGATAACCTGGAAGTGATGGTGGACGACTACGTTTCTGCTTTGGTTAAAAAAATAGAATTCTATTAGTGCTGATGTCTCACTAACTCTTCCTCTGCCCACAGAAAAGCCAACATACCCTTTTGTTCCTAATCAGCAGGTCCTGATACAAAGTCTGAAGCCTACACTGTTAAAAAAAAAATAATTTTTACAGTTAAATGTCTGTATTTTTTTATAGAAATGTACCTTTTTTCAATTTACAACAAAATGCCTGTTGTTTTACATATATTTTCTGTATTTTAACGTTCTGTCATTAAATTTATCAAAAATTCATTGTATTTTTATATTATAGAAATTATCTTTTTTTTTTTTTAAAGAAATTAGCTGTATTTTTACAGAGTAACTTGTATTTTTACAGAATTATGCCTAATATTTACAGATTATTCTTGTAATAATTTAGTCAGTGTTATTACAAAGACAGTTAATCATATGAAGGTTAAAGCGAAGTTATTAATGTCAAATAATAGTATTTTTACATACAGTAAAATTATGCATTATTTATTTTACTACTGTAGTGTCTTAAACGTATAGTATCTTAAATGTGTAATATCTAAAAGCCTTAACTCATATAATTCTACAAATGGTGACAGTCCTGGAAAGGCCAAAGTTAATTACTGAACCATCTGGCCAGATGTTTTCCTTTAAGCCAAATGTATGAAAGGCCCATAGTGCTTATCTTATGAGCCGTGACTGGGAAAATGAGACGGGTGGTCGTCCTTAAATCAGTATAAGCCGAAGTATAGAATATGATCCAGGATGCATGTCCTCTTGGGAAAAGACCTCTGACCCGTTCTCACTGTATGTTAAGATGAATGGTCTGGGAAAGTGAGCGCTGGTACATTTGAGATATATTAAATCTGGACAAAGACAGGTTTTCTCTTTAAGATAAACATTATTGCACAGTAGGCTCATATACATCTGTTATACATTAAGAGGCGGACCCAGAGAATGATCAGAATATATAATGAGTGTGCAGCCATGGATCGGGAGTCAGACTTTGAATCAGAGCGTGCTGACTCCAGGCTTGACCGGAAGGCCTGTAAAGATGCTATATTTCTGTGCTGAATAAAAATCATTATTTACACGAAATAACTGCGTCTACGGAGATTCCTTCCAACCGACAGCTACACTCCATCAAGACGACGAAATACACAACATTTCCTGGCGTCACGAATCCTGGGCGGTTTGCGGCCTTCTCAGCTTCGCGGGTTCTGCTCCAACGACTGCTCCCTGATCTGTCCGGCCGGCTGAAACGGTGAGCGTTTGGGGTTCCGTTAATCTGCTGTTGGGTCGCACCGTTAAAGGCCTGTGTGTGTGGGTTATTGGGTTGTTGAGTGTTGTGTTGTGATTGTCGGTTTGGGTGGCTCTCCGTTCTGAATTTTTTGCACTGCTGGGCAGCGCAAAAGGGGGGATTTGACTGTAATAATGCTTTAAGGAAAATTAAACGTTGAATTACAATAGAAAAGACGTGAAGTAAAAAGTTCAAGAGAAAAAAAAAAGGAACAGGAATAAAGAGAGAAGTGAAGAAAATAAGAGTTGAAGCTAAAGTAAAAAGTAAAAGGTGAATGACTCTGAGAAAGAGTTAAATATGGTAAAAAGTTGAGGAAATAAAGGAAAACAGGAATATAAAGGTTGAAATAAAAAGGGAAAAGTAAGAATAAGGTTTAAAGAGGAAGCCGCAAGATTTGGACAAAAACCCTCAGGGAGGTGACATTTAAGTTAGGCCACAAAACCTGGACATTCACTAGGTGGATTTCAGGTCAGTTCTGGGAACTGGATGATGCAGAATTAAAATTCAATTGAAGTTCCCACTCTGACTAATTAGCTGACGAGCTAGGTGATGATGCAACTGTCATTTGAATTTCTGCATATCAATAAGGTAGCAAAAATTTAATAAAGGAAGGAAATAAAGAGAAAATAGAATAAAGGTGCGGCAAAATAGCATGCTATAAGTTTGTATAACTGAGTCGACTATAGTGTATGTGGAATTTGTGTGTGTGTGTTGAGGAAAACGTGTGTGCGCTTTGAGAAAAAAAAAAAATAAAAAAAAATAAATAAATAAATAATAATAATAATAATAATAATAATAATAATAAGAGAAGATAAGGGGTGTCTCTCCCTTTCTGTGCGCGCGGAACTAAGTGTGTGTTTGTGTTTGCGCGTGTGCGCTCAGCTACGAGTGAAGTCCCTCTTTCTCCGCTGTGGGCGAAACCCCCCCCCTCTCTTCCTCTGCTTTTTTGTCTCTCTGCGTGTGAGGGTCTGCGCTCCGCTGCGGGCGGGCGGGATCCCCTCCCTTTCTCTCTCTCTCTCACTCTCTGGAAAATTTGTGTGTGCGTGACTGATTGCAGTATGTGCTGAGATGTGTGATATAAATATATATATATATATATATATATATATATATATATATATATATATATATATATATATATATATATATATATATACATGAATAAATACATAGGAGAGTTAAGGTGGAAAACAAGGGTTAGTTTCTAGTAACTATAAGGATAATATTTGTCTTCTATTAAGAATAAAACAATGAGCCTCATTACATGAGAGGACTGAATCTGTTAAAACTTATGAGCTTCCTTCGGAAGACCTTTTTCTGTTAAATAACAAAAGACAAGATAAAAACAATGAGCCTTTTTGGGAAAATATTTTATGGCCAAATAAACTTTATGAGCCTCTAAAGAGGACCTAAATACGAAGTCAAAGCCCCTTAATACTGAATGAATAAAGATATCCCTACAGTGAGACAAAACACTCCCCTGTCCAGAATGAATAATATAATTCCCAAAAAAAAAGGACATTTTCAAGTAGAGAAATTAATGAGGGTGTGTGTGTGTGTGTGTGTGTGTGTGTGTATGAGCAACTATTATAATAAAGTGATTATTGTATATGTATATGTATTGTTTGTGAGTAATACTGATTGATGAAAAGTTGGGGTGATTATTAAAGTAAAATAAATTAAAGTTTAAGCAATAATGATGTTTAGAGGTTAAAAGGAGATAAGCAATCTGTAGAGTACAAAATCCTGGCTGTTAATGGATGTTGTGTGTGTGTATGTGGAGCATGTGGTACTAAGACCCTGTCTGTTTTCTCTGTGTGATTTGTGGTACGTGGAACTGCTGTCCAGAACGACACATGAATAGAGGCCCACGACCGGAGCAACATGATCAACGCATGGCTCCTGTTTGATTGAGGCTAGTGCTGTTTTATCCACAAAAATTTTAAGTATTTGGATGTGTATGTGAACATATGTGTGCGTATTCAAAAATATAAATTTTTACTGTGCCGTTTGATCTCTCTACTTGAGAAAGAATGCAGTTTAAAAGGAGACTTGGCAACGGACTGACCAGTCGTGGTATTTAACTAGTTAATTATTTGATTTGTACTCGGTCAAGGGTTGTTGTCGTAAGTTTTACAATTTATCTGTGGGTTTTTTGTTGAAGTTAAATTTAAGTAATATTTAATTTGGTAGTTGGTATCAATTTATGCGTACAAAAGTACAGAAAGTTGTAATAATGTCGAAAATAATAACTCCTGTAGATGTGGTACAGAAGTATAATCCTTTAATTAAGGGCATCATAAAGATGATGGAGAAATGGCATAAGCGATGGCCTGATATTGAACGACCATGGCTTAAAGAGGTAATCCAGACAATGCATGTGCTTATATCAACGTATAAAGCGGAGCAGAAAACCGGTAAGAGAGAGAGAAAAAAAGTATTGATAAAAGACAGATAGAGCTGGGTATTCTCAAGTTATTTGAAAATGAGGGACAGAAGCGGTCAAAGGCTGTTAATGATGAGAGAAATAAGGGTGTGGAGACCATAGCAAAAAGTGTGAAAGAGACAGAAAAGTTGATGGCAGAGATTAATGCACTTTTTTCTCATGTGGATTTAGTAAAGGATCCCCCACCATATGAGAAACAGATAAAGTTTGAGGACATTTATCCTCAGCTCCCAGTAATTAACCAGGAAGGTGGTTACAGTATCAGAGACGATAATGATCGGATAATAGAAACAGGGCAGGCAGATATGACTATAGAAATGTATCCAAGTACCAAAAGTAAGGGAAAAGCAACACGTTTGGGAAACAAAGGGAATCTGAGGGTTAGAAGGACAAAGGTTATGGATGATGGTGATCAGAGTGAAGGCGGAGCATTAGGTGGATATCATCCTGCTGTCAGGCGTATATTATCCAAGGCAGAAAAACAAGGAGATAGAATGAGGGATAGAGAGTTGGTAAGGAATGATAGCTCTACAGATAGTGAGGAAGGAGATAGTGATGAGGATTTGGAGAATAAGAGTGGTTTGAGAGAATTGTATTCAAAGAAATTTAGCCCGGGATTAGAGGAGCGCCGAGATAGTGCCTCAACAGAGATTGAAGGAAGCATGAGTCGACGGCTTTCGCATCTGTTCACCCCTAGGGAGTTGGAGAGGTCATATTCAAAGCAGAAAGGGTCACAGGAGAGAGAGTCTCGGAAAACAGAGAAGCATTACTCTTTACGCTCTAAAGGGAAGGATTGTGATACACTGTGCCCAGTACTAATAAGAGGACAAAATCTAGAGTATAAGCCTTGGCAGAATACAGATATGTCTGACATACTTGAAAAGTTGCCTACTCTACAGAGTGGAGCATACCCTTGGATTTCAAAGCTGGAAGAGATTATGGTGGGAAGACAAATGGCTATAGGAGACATTAAGAGATTATTAGCCAGTCTTCTTGGGGTTCAAGGCATGGAGGAAGTCCTACAGAGGGCAGGAATTAATCGTTATGTGGGAACCGCTGTTAATGATTCAGAATTGTTTTCTGCAAACAGAGGTCGTGTGTGGAGAGCTTTGAGGGATATATTTCCAACGAATGTACATCCCGATAACATTTTTATTGGATCAGGCACAATCTCAGCCATATCAGTTTCAGTATCAATTACCGCAGCCACCATCAGCAGGTCCAGCGATTTCTTATCCACAGCCAGCTCCAGGTCAATTTCAGACCTGGAGAGGTCGAGGTCGCGGAACTTTTGGGAGAGGTAGAGGAGGAAGATTTAATTCAAACTTTCAACAGTCACAGGAAGCATGTTACAATTGTGGACAGATTGGTCATTTCGCCCGTAAGTGCAATAGACAAGGAGAAAATTCCAGAGGAAATTTCAGAGGAATTTTCAGGGGCCAGTTTAGGCCATCTGGACAACTGGTGAACCCGTTTAGGGGCCCAGAACCAGGTTTTTAGGGGTGCCCAGAGAATCCGAGCGGGGGATGTCAGCTGGTAGTATCAGGGCCGGAGATAGATCCAACAATAGTGGTGAAAGTAAACAATAAACCATTAGAAGTAATGGCAGATAGCGGAGCTGCTTTCACCTGTATTCGGCCTGAAGATGCTACACATCTCCCCATGTCTGGTCAATTGATTCGGACAATCGGGTTTGAGGGAATAAAACAGCTGATTCCTCTCACGGAACCAATCGAACTCTGCTATAAAAATCTGAAAACTACAATACCTATATTAGTGTCAGAACATACACCTATTGCACTTTTGGGAAGAGATGCTTTGTGTAGATTGAATTGTACTATAAAATGCACACCTGACGGCTGTCGGGTGGAAGTGCCAAATGACACTGCTTGCGAATTGTTGATAACTAAGGAAACTGAAGCTTCCTCTGTATTCTGGGTTGGAAGTCTTAGTGCTGAATTTTTGCAACCTGCTAAGTTGTGGGAAAAATTTATTATGGCAAATATGCCCAATGTGCAAATTCTCGAGTATCCACTACATTGCACGCTTAAGTATTTTAAGAATACTGCTCAAACAAGCCAAGATGAATGGTTGAGGAGTCAGCCATACCAAGTTCAACTCAGTTCGAGCTGTATCATTTTAGGACCACAAGGAGCAGCTATGAAGGTGCACGTGGATGATTATTTGGAAAAGGAATTTGATATTAAGAACAGTGTTCCACATGTGACTTTGTTGGTAGCTGAGGAGTATGATCAGAAGCATGTAGGAGAAATGATGGCAGAAGCAGGGAAAGCCGTTTTTGTGCCGTTAACAGAGAATTTAACCATATGGAAGAGTGAAGATCAACGATTTATTAAGATCATGATCTCTGCTCAAGGTTTGGGACAGCCACAAACTGTGCGGCTGACACATGAGTCAATTTGTAATGTCAAAATAGACTCAGACCCCATGAGAGAGGAGATGTTGAAGCAAGTCCCAGAAAGTCTGTGGTCTCAACATAGCACGGATATAGGACTTGTGAAGTCAGCACAACCAGTGAAACTGGAACTTAGACCAGGAGTTAAACCCCCGTGGAGAAATCAATATCCACTGAAAGAAGAGGCAATAAGAAGGATTGGATCACAAATTGAGGGACTTTTAAAAGCCGATGTTTTGAAAATAACTCAAAATCCACAGAGTAATACACCGTTGCTACCTTTGCGGAAACCTGATCATTCTTATCGTTTGGTACATGATTTAAGAGCAGTAAATGACATAGCAGCGGATTTTCCGGCAGATGTACCGGATCCACATACTTTATTAGCTCAAATTCCGCCTGATGCAACACATTTTACAGTTTTAGATTTGTGTGGTGCATTTTTCAGTGTCCCACTCAGTACTGAAAGTCAGGGATTGTTTGGGTTTACGTACAATGGACAGAGTTATGAATACAGAAGATTGCCACAAGGGTTTAAGCATAGTCCTCATATTTTCAACAAAGTATTGAAGGATGATTTGACAGGGATAGATCAGGTATTGAAAAGTACTGTTGTTCAATACGTGGATGATATTATTATTTGTTCACCAGATAAGAAAACATGTCACAAGGACTCAATTAAATTGCTACAGATACTGGCTGAGAAGGGACATAAGGCCTCTCAGAAAAAGCTACAGTATTGTCAAGAGAAGGTAGTTTATTTGGGTCAGACAATAATGCAGGGACACAGAAGCATCTCCGGCAACCAGGTAGAAGCCATCCGTAAGGCCCCAAAGCCTAGGACTGTCAGAGAGTTGATGACATTTCTTGGTATTGGTGGTTATTCCTCAGCATGGGTAGAAGATTATGCTAGTTTAACAGGGCCTTTGAGAGCTATGATTAAAGACACTGGCAATGCTCAGCTTCATTGTAATCTTACCTGGACGCAGGATGGCCTTTTGTCATTTGAAACGATTAAACAGAGACTGCAGGAGGCTCCAGCGTTAGCACTTCCTGACTACACAAATAATTTTTTGTTGTATGTATCTACTTCAACCGGAGGTAAATATGCATGTGCAGTTCTTTGTCAGCCAACAGGTATTGGGACAAGCCCCCAACCCATTTCTTATTATTCCACCGCATATTCAGAAGTAGAGCTAGGGCTACCATGGTGTTATCGTACAATGGTAGGGGTCTATTTGATGTACGATAAAGCTTCATCTGTCACTATGGGTTACCCAGTAACAATCCTTACCCATCATAGCCTTAGAAATCTCTTGAATTATGGTAAATACACATTAACTATGCCTAGACTCAGAGATTACTATAGACTCCTAGAGCAGGAAGATGTTACTCTAGTGAGATGTGCTACAGTGAACCCAGTTGAAACTTTGCCAACTCTAGAAGATGGCGAACCCCATGACTGTGTACAAGAAGCAGAAAAATATTCAAGGCTTAGTTCAGATCTGCAAACCCTCCCGCTGCGTGAGTCAGATTTGGAGTACTGGACTGATGGGTCCTGCTATCGGGTGGGGGATAAATTGAGTGCTGGCTACGCAGTGGTAAGAGCACAAGGAGCAGGGTTTGTAGTAGAAAAGGCTGAAGTTATACCACAGCCTGCATCTGCTCAGCTTGCTGAACTTGTGGGGCTAACTGAAGCATGTCTGCTAGCCGAAGGCAAGTGAGTGACAATATATACCGATTCTGCGTATGCGCATAATGTGTGCCACTTGTTTGGAGCTGTATGGAAGAACCGAGGGTTTAAGAAGACAGATGGTTCTCCAATACAACATCATGCTCAAATAATGAAGCTGTTACATGCTATGATAAGACCTAAGGAAATAGCAATAGCTAAGTGTGCAGCACATAGGATGGATATGTCAAGGGTCACTCAAGGGAATAAGGTGGCTGATGAAGCTGCTAAGGCTGTCACAGGAGCGGACAAATTGGGTAAAGTGTTTCTGATTACTCATGGAGTGGATTTGGAAGACAAAATTACCATTAGAGATGTGATTTTAATGCAGGAAGCAGCTCCCGCCATGGATAAACAGTTGTGGCTAGATCGAGGTGCTACTCAGGATTCTGCTGGTCTCTGGAGAAATCATGAGGGACTGATAATAGCACCTCCAGATTTGTTAGGTCTGTTGATTCAGGAAGCACATGGGTTAGCTCATGTGGCAAGGGGGGAAGTTAGAAGGAAAATCATGAAGGAATATGGTTTTTGGGCACCCTGTTTACTTGAACAGATCGATTATGTCATAGGTAGGTGCGTTATCTGTTTGAAAAGTAACGTTCGAAGGTGTGTGCCAGTTCCTCCTGGGCACATTCCCACTCCGAGGGGTCCTATGCGCGAATTAGTTGTGGATTTTGTTGATATGATAAGACCAGTTGAAGGGAAAAGGTATATGTTGGTCGTCGTGGATAGGTTTTCTCGTTGGCCTGAGGCCTGTCCAACTAAGCGAAAGGATGCTCAGTCTGTTGCCAAGTTTTTGTGTAGAGAGGTTATAAGCAGGTGGGGACTTCCGGATCGAATATCCTCAGATAACGGTAAAGAATTTGTGGATAAAACAGTCAAATTAATCTTACAAAAGTTGGGAATTAAACAGCGTCTTGGAGCAGTGTACCACCCACAAAGTCAAGGAATGTGTGAAAGAATGAATGGTGTTTTAAAGAATCGCATTGTTAAGATCTGTCAGCATACGGGTTTAAATTGGGTAGCAGCGCTTCCGTTGGCACTGATTGCGTGTCGATCAAGTGAGCTGCGTGATTTGCATATGACACCTCATGAGTTGCTAACGGGAAGACGGATGCCGACTCCTTGTTTGCGTACCAGTGGGAAAGGTCCAAGTCTAGCACTTTTGGAAGACGAAATGCGAACTTATGTAACATATATGGTCAGCTTACATAAAAAGATATCCACATATGTTTTTGACAGGCAGAGGAAAGACGAGGCGCAGCAGAAACTTGATGAGCAAAAGAGCACCACAGTGCAACCCGGAGACAAGGTGTTTGTGAAAGTGTTTAGAAGAAAGTTGTATAACGAACGTCGGGAAGGACCATTTGAAGTGGTCCGCAGTACTGGAACAGCGGTCCAGGTCAAAGGGTCTCCAACGTGGTATCATTTATCACATTGTGTTAAAGCACCAAAAGAGGAGATAACGTGTTCCCAGAGTCAGGATGTTGAAGGTTCAAGAGAATTGGAAGAAGGTATGGGTGAGCATGCAGCAGGAGAAGAGATGCATGACAATAACCAGAGTCAAATCCCAGAAGGGGAGATTGTCCGTGATATGGGCAATGGTGATGATGATGATGTGTACGCTTTTGATGATGCCAGAAATGACAGTACAGTTAACGGACAGGAAAGAACATTTGGGGACATTGATTTCCAGCAGGTTCCCGAATCAGCAGAGCCTGTGGCGGTGGAGAGAAATGCGTCACAGGTTAAGAAGGACTGTAACTCAACTGCAGGAGAATCAAGAGAGACAGCTGACAGAAGGAGTCCGAGACCGGCTTGGAGAAGGGTTAGACCAAAACGATACGAGAACTAGAGCCCATGTGGCTATAGTTCCTCAGCAGATCGCTACAACACCCTCTCCTCCGAAGGTTGTTATCAGAGCTAAGTTAGGGAAAGCGGTTGTTCTTCCTTGTCAATGTGGAAGATGGAATGTTGGTAGTACTAATCCTCCTAAGTGGAGGAATAATCGTGGTGAAGATGTGTTGTTGACAGGACCTGAATTTGAAAGTGTGCCTCGCGATCAAAGAAAATATTTTTTGTACAATGACATGAAGTTGGTGAAGATGCAGACGGATTGTTCACTAGTTTTGCGTAATGCTACATGGGAAGATGCAGGTGAATATGTGTGCACTTATTTAGAACCAGCATTTAAATTTGTGCCAATTCTTAATTATTGGGAGGATGATTATGTAACGCGTAAAGTGACACTTGTGATAAAAGGTTTGGAACCTAGTGGAAATGTCGTGGATATTACAAAGGTTCAAGATCAATCTAATGCAATGACTACTCCGAGAATGAATAATTCTCAAACGGAGCTTGTTACAGTAGTGCTGGGTACAACTAAGAATGTTGATACATCAACCCAGACTACTACTTTGTCACAGATAAAGCTTGTCACTACAGCTCTGGATACAACTACGAGTGTTATTACATTAACCCAGACTACTCCTACTTTATCTACAATTGTAAAAGAGTATAATGATACAATAGTGCCAATACCTTTGATGCCTGTGAAGTTTGTAAACGTAACACAGGCGCAGGACATAGTGACCTTAGAGTCGACAGAAGTGTTAAATATGACTCAGGAACCCATGTTAAAAACAAAGCCTACAGTAAATGGTAGTGAAGAGACCTTTGAAGCCGGGAAACAGATGTGGAATGAGCATGTTGTAGCCTCAGCTGAGATAACTCAGGAAAATATATCAGATACAATGAGTGACTATTTTAATTCTACTCAAGTTCGTATTTTGCAAAAGAGAGACAGTGACTGGAAAGCATATGGTTTCGATTCATCGGTGTTACAGATTGCTGACCCCTGGGCAAGTAGGAACTTATGGTTCCAGCAGATAACTCATTCTGTTAGATCAGTTAGAAATTTGAATTGTCCATGTGTGGTGAAAGTTTCATCACCAGGCACATGGCCTTCAATTTTAGAAACGGTGCCAGAACCACTAACTATTAGGTGTCAGTCCTTTGCATTATCATGGTTGTTGTTTCAGCAGCAGGCATCGACGGATATAATAATGGCTTTGTCAAGTAGTCTGTTTAGGCCTAAATATGATTGTTCATGGTTGAAAGAATTACCTTATGTGAATCTACTGGATCAACATGAAAATATATTAACAGCAGTCCCTGAGCCGATGGAAGTGACACCTGTGAAAGCTGCTAGTTGTTTCTGTTCAAATGAAACGTATACTGGTTCGGGGATGTTTATGGGAGTATCTGATTGTGACAGCTATTTGATTAATTTGGGCCAACATGATAATAAAAATATTAGTAAGTTGTATGAAGTAAAGTTTTGTGCACCACATCAGAAATATAGTAAAACTTTGATGGTAAGGAATCAAGATTTGCCTGGAAATGTGACAATAGGAAATTTTAGAGATATTTGGTGGGTTTGTGGTGATAAGGCATATATATTTCTGCCTTACGGATGGATAGGATGCTGTTACATGGCAAAACTGAAGCTCCCATATGAGGTTTTTACAGTACAGAAGGGAGACGGTCCTGATACAAATCAGTCAAATGTTGTTTCTGCTAATAGGAGGAAAAGAGCATTGGCACAGTTCCATAATTTGGAGTCATACCATTGGAGAATAAGCCTAGGAGAAAAGTGGGGTATAGGACTGTTCCCATGGTATGGTGTGACATTTTTAGCTGATCATATTGATAACATCACTTATACATTACAGGGTTTCGCCAATGAGACAATAAGGGGATTTGATTTTCTGTCTAATACTCAAAGAAGTCACAGATTGACCCTGCTAAAGCATGACATGGCGTTAGATTATATATTGGCCAAGCAAGGTGGCCTATGTGTGGCTTTGAACTTAACTGGTGACGCATGTTACACCTTGATCCCAGATTCTTTTGATAATATGACTAGTGTTATAGAGGCATTGCGAAACATACGAGACGCCTTCGGTCCAGCTGAAGGAGCCGGAGGGTCTGCTAATTCTTGGCTGCAAGACAAATTAGGTCCGTTGGGTGCAGTCCTAGTACAGATTTTTATGGCAGTTGTCGTATCGTTGTGTGTGATGTTTTGCTTTTGCACGCTGTTGCTGACCTTTGCGAAAGCAATGATATTGCGATGGGTTGGAGTTGTGATGCCTGGGGACGGTACCCAGATGGCGCTGCTGCGAGCAGCAGATGAACATGGAATGGAATTAGATGGTGAACTGATGGAGAAGTATCCGTTTTGATATTAGTTCTTATTGTGATTCTTCATGTTATTTGGCTATAGGCTTACTTTTTAATAGTTTCCCCCTATACTGTGTTCGGGTGAAAGGGGGGAATGGAATGTGATATGATTCATTTGTTGCCTGAGAAGACGATACTGGTTGGTTTTTTTTCTTTTCTTCTCTCCAAGGAAACAATATTGGGGGAGATTTGAAGGCTCGGAACAAGGAATGCTGTGATTCTACACATCGGCGACCCCATACTGAGAATCAACGCAGCCGCGGATGGACATTTTCCCCATACACATATATATGTTTATTATAGGATTTTATGTGTTACAGTATATCCAGTGACATTGATAGAAAATGTTTATACTAGTAGTAATCATAGTAAGTCATGATAGTTTTTAAGTTTCTTCTGATACATAACCAATGCATATGTATTACTTCTTGGTAAAATCTTGATTGGGCTGGAGTACAATTTGTGGCCACCTGGGGCAGAGGGGCCGTGAAAGCAGTTTTCCTGTCTTGATTGTTTGAAGGATATCTAAGGAGAAACGGCTGCCTGACAGGTTTTTTCTCTCTCACACTCCATAAATTCATTATATTGTTAAGGTTCTGTGACAGAATGTATTATTACTATTTCTGTAACCAATGATGAACATGTATGCTATATTTTTTTGTTTATCGTGGGATTATTGATCCCCCGAAGGGGGGAAATATGTAGTGTCTTAAACGTATAGTATCTTAAATGTGTAATATCTAAAAGCCTTAACTCATATAATTCTACAAATGGTGACAGTCCTGGAAAGGCCAAAGTTAATTACTGAACCATCTGGCCAGATGTTTTCCTTTAAGCCAAATGTATGAAAGGCCCATAGTGCTTATCTTATGAGCCGTGACTGGGAAAATGAGACGGGTGGTCGTCCTTAAATCAGTATAAGCCGAAGTATAGAATATGATCCAGGATGCATGTCCTCTTGGGAAAAGACCTCTGACCCGTTCTCACTGTATGTTAAGATGAATGGTCTGGGAAAGTGAGCGCTGGTACATTTGAGATATATTAAATCTGGACAAAGACAGGTTTTCTCTTTAAGATAAACATTATTGCACAGTAGGCTCATATACATCTGTTATACATTAAGAGGCAGACCCAGAGAATGATCAGAATATATAATGAGTGTGCAGCCATGGATCGGGAGTCAGACTTTGAATCAGAGCGTGCTGACTCCAGGCTTGACCGGAAGGCCTGTAAAGATGCTATATTTCTGTGCTGAATAAAAATCATTATTTACACGAAATAACTGCGTCTACGGAGATTCCTTCCAACCGACAGCTACACTCCATCAAGACGACGAAATACACAACACTACTCTTTTAAACTTGTCTTACAAATAAATACTCCTATTAACAATTATTTGGCATTATATTATTTTCCCATAGGTCCTAACTACATCTATCATTCATAAAGACATGATTTGTCTGTTTTTCACCCTAAATTATTATAAATTAAAATGTGGTATTTGCCCATGTCCCAGTAAACAAAATTCTAATTAAATATAATACAATATAATGTTTAAAAAAATTACACAGAATTCAAATCTGAAATACTACAAACTTTTTTTTTTATTATTAAAAATAAGGCATTGGTAAGTATGGAAGTATGGAAAGTTTAAATTTTTTATATTTTAAATTACATGTTAACATTTTTAAACAGTAAGAACTCAAAATAATTAGCTTCTTTAAAAAAAATCAAATAAATAAAAGCAATAAAATAAAATAAAATAAAAACCTGCAACCTCCACTTGAAAACATCAATAGTGCCAACCAACAAAACACTTTTTGGATTCCTTGCACGGGTTCTCCTAGTCTCCTAGTAGGCCGTAAGGTGAAGCCGTCTTTCCCATATATGGGGCACTAAATTATTTTCATTCCAATAAAAAGAACTATTGGTTTTGAGCGAGAAAATAAAAGTTATCCATGTATAATCCTGCAGCTTTTTTTTTATTTTATTAGTGTTTAAAGTCGGCAATAGTTCCTTCATCGCGTAATCATATTTTGATCATGAGTGATTCGGCTTCACGTCACGTGTAGGAAGCACAACCAATAAAGGTGGCCGCTTTTGGAACGATGAATCCAAGATGTCTGCGCCCTTGTTGTCAACATCGAGTAGCGAAGAAGAGGAAATTACGGTCAGACCTCATTCTAAACTCCGTAAAAAGGATGATAAACAATGCTATATGCATCTCGCGTCCATAAAGAAAGATGAAACGAAGGATTTTACACACACACGATGGGATACATACATACATAAATAGCGTCAAACGGTGGCTTGGTTTGCATGGTGAGAATTAGAGAATAGCAGAAACATACAAACATTGTCTAGAAATTACATTGGAAAATGTTCCCGAAGACTCTGGGTTTAATTCCATTTGCTACAAGCTACTAGCAGGCCCGTCATGGACCTAAGTTTCTTTTTAGGACATTCAGTTGTTGAGGTACTACTACTCGATGACACAGACTGGTCTTCAAGACACGTCATACAGCATCCTGAAATTCAAGACACATCAAACAGCATCCTGAAATTCAAGACACGTCATACATCATCCTGAAATTCAAGACACGTCATACATCATCCTGAAATTTAAGACACGTCATACATCATCCTGAAATTCAAGACACGTCATACATCATCCTGAAATTCAAGACACGTCATACAGCATCCTGAAATTCAAGACACGTCATACAGCATCCTGAAATTCAAGACACGTCATACAGCATCCTGAAATTCAAGACACGTCATACAGCATCCTGAAATTCAAGATGCTCACAAAGACCAGTCTGTGTCATCGAGTAGTAGTACCTCAACAACTGAATGTCCTAAAAAGAAACTTAGGTCCATGACGGGCCTGCCAGTAGCTTGTGCAGGTCCTGTGCTTCCTGCCTTGTGCATCATTTGTAAGAAAATGGACAAGTACATTACTGTGGCAGGCAAACGACAGAAGGACCATCTTTCACAGGCAGAAACGTTGTGTGCAGGTGGGTATACACAAACACACACACACACACACACACACACACACACACACACAAAAGTCTTAACTTTAAAGTTTTATGCTATATGCTGGATACCATGGCTAAATTGAAATTACAATTACATAATTTATGTAATGTTACTCAATATTGTTTAACGGTTAACCGTTTTTATATAATGGTTTTTATTTACAATCTCGTTTTGTAATGTATAATATATAATATTTATTTACAGGCCAGTTGCTGAAAGCTGCCGAGATGAAGAAAGACACCTGCATTCTTGTGCATATTCAAGACAAAGTCTGCGTCTCTCTGGAGGTGCGATACCACAAGTCCTGTTACAGAGAGTACACCAGGTTCTTGACGAAGTTTACTGCAACAGTTACTGGGACCTCAGAAGAACAGTGACCTCAGATGGCGCTATTCTCTTTGATGGTATGGCGGTCATTCAAACCCTTCGGCCCATACCAAATACCTTTGGAGAGCTCGCCAACACCATACTGCAGTACATAGTCAAGCTTGCTTTGAAGCACAACTGTACACGGATAGACTTTGTGATTGACCAGTATCCGGAAATCAGTATTAAAAATCTAGAATGTTCACGTAAGCTGCTGGTGGTACACAACAGGTGAAAATTTATGGATGTGATCAGAAGACACCAACACAATGGAAAAAAGTTATTATCAGATGGAACAAACAAAGAGGCACTGGCAGAATTCTTCTATCTTGCGTGGCGAGATGCTGGTCTTACCACTGTGGGCAAGGACTTAAGCTTGTACATCGCACATGGAGACCTGTGTCTCCATGTAATTGACCAGTATGTGACTGGTCAATCACATCAAAGTGGTGTGACTGTAATGCACCGTATACAAACTCTCAGTGCTGCTGAAGATCTGACATGTGATGATGAGGAATGTGACACCAGGTTGTTTTTACATGCACAACATGCTGCCAATGAACATCAAACTGTAGTCATCAAGAGCCCTGATACTGATGTGGCAGTGATTGCTTTAAGTCTGCAGCCAGATTTACCATGTAGGTTTCAAAGGGGTTGGCAACAAAACGAGGATCATTGATTTGGCTAAGGTGTCATCAGCTCTTGGCACCAGTGTGTGTTTGGCACATCCATACCTTTTCAGGTTGTGACTCTACAAGTTCCTTTTATGGCAAAGGCAAAAGAAAGGCATTTTCAGTTGCTTGTGAGAAAGAGGAATACCTGAATGCATTTACAAATCTGGGTAAAAGTTTTAACCTGGACCAGTCTACCTTTGACATACTTTGCAAATATGTGTGCCACCTCTATGGCCAGTCATCTCCCGAAAATGTGAATGATGCATGATACAAAGCATTCTGCATGGCATCATCGGCTTTGCCAGAACTATCCATGCCCCCGACAAGTGATGTCCTGCACCAACATTGCAAAAGGGCAAACTACCAAGCAGCCATAATGAGACATTCTCTGAAAGGTGTAATGTGTGCTTCACCCATTGGCAATGGATGGCACCTCGAGGATGGGGAGTTAACAGTAAATGTAAAACTGGAAGATGTTCCTGTATGTACTGATTTTTGTCGGTGCCAAAATTGTGCCAATGTTTCAAAGGAAACGGAGGAAAGAGCTAAATGGGATGATGGCTCTGATGATGATACTTATGAGTAAAGATGTGCTGTGCATTAACTTAAGCTTATTTTTAGTTGTAATGAATCTGTTGTGGAATTGTTCATTTTTGGCATTATTCATAATTAATGGTGGGGGGGGGTCGCATTTTGAGTGATTTTAGAAAACTCGGGACAAAGTGTGCTGCTTGTTTATGTTTCTGTGATTACATAGTGCCTACTGAAAAATTTGATGTATAATACATCACAGTTTTGCTAAAATTGCAATGTGTTTGTTTAATTTTGCCATATTTTATGGTCTACATTCACACTTCAGTCTTTAATGCACCAATACCCTTCTCAAATGTTATACAGTGGGTACGGAAAGTATTCAGACCCCCTTAAATTTTTCACTCTTTGTTATATTGCAGCCATTTGCTAAAATCATTTAAGTTCATTCTTCTTCCTCATGAATGTACACACAGCTCCCCATATTGAAAGAAAAACACAGAATTGTTGACATTGTTGCAGATTTATTAAAAAAGATAAACTGAAATATCACATGGTCCTAAGTATTCAGACCCTTTGCTGTGACACTCATATATTTAACTCAGGTGCTTTCCATTTTTTCTGATCATCCTTGAGATGGTTCTACACCTTCATTTGAGTCCAGCTGTGTTTGATTATACTGATTGGACTTGATTAGGAAAGCCACACACCTGTCTATATAAGACCTTCCAGATCACAATGCACAATGCAGTCTATATAAGACCTTCCAGATCACAATGCATGTCAGAGCAAATGAGAATCATGAGGTCAAAGGAACTGCCTGAGGAGCTCAGAGACAGAATAGTGGCAAGGCACAGATCTGGCCAAGGTAACAAAAAGATTTCTGCTGCACTTAAGGTTCCTAAGAGCACAGTGGCCTCCATAATCCTCAAATGGAAGACGTTTGGGACGACCAGAACCCTTCCTAGAGCTGGCCGTCCGGCCAAACTGAGCTATCAGGGGAGAAGAGCCTTGGTGAGAGAGGTAAAGAAGAACCCAAAGATCACTGTGGCTGAGCTCCAGAGATGCAGTCAGGAGATGGGAGAAAGTTGTAGAAAGTCAACCATCACTGCAGCCCTCCACCAGTCGGGGCTTTATGGCAGAGTGGCCCGACGGAAGCCTCTCCTCAGTGTAAGACACATGAAAGCCCGCATGGAGTTTGCTAAAAAAACACCTGAAGGACTCCAAGATGGTGAGAAATAAGATTCTCTGGTCTGATGAGACCAAAATATAACTTGTTGGCGTTAATTCTAAGCGGTATGTGTGGAGAAAACCAGGCACTGCTCATCACCTGTCCAATACAGTCCCAACAGTGAAGCATGGTGGTGGCAGCATCATGCTGTGGGGGTGTTTTTCAGCTGCAGGGACAGGACGACTGGTTGCAATCAAGGGAAAGATAAATGCGGCCAAGTACAGGGATATCCTGGACAAAAACCTTCTCCAGAGTGCTCTGGACCTCAGACTGGGCCGAAGGTTTACCTTCCAACAAGACAATGACCCTAAGCACACAGCTAAAATAACGAAGGAGTGGCTTCACAACAACTCCGTGACTGTTCTTGAATGGCCCAGCCAGAGCCCTGACTTAAACCCAATTGAGCATCTCTGGAGAGACCTAAAAATGGCTGTCCACCAACGTTTACCATCCAACCTGACAAAACTGGAGAGGACCTGCAAGGAGGAATGGCAGAGGATCCCCAAATCCAGGTGTGAAAGACTTGTTGCATCTTTCCCAAAAAGACTCCTGGCTGTATTAGATCAAAAGGGGGCTTCTACTAAATACTGAGCAAAGGGTCTGAATACTTAGGACCATGTGATATTTCAGTTTTTCTTTTTTTAATAAATCTGCAACAATGTCAACAATTCTGTGTTTTTCTGTCAGTATGGGGTGCTATGTGTACATTCATGAGGAAGAAGAATGAACCTAAATGATTTTAGCAAATAGCTGCAATATAACAAAGGTCTGAATACTTTCCGTACCCACTGTATATGCTGCCTCTGAGTACATGTATAAAGGTCAATTTGAGAGAGTTTATGTTGCTAAAATAAAAATAAATAAAGTTATAAGCAAAGCCAGCAGCATAAGATTTTCGTTTTTGTAAATTCACAATTATACACATTTATGGATCGTGACAAAAAACTGCAGGATTTTTTGTGGAGAACTTTTAACATAAAGTCCAAAAGGGTGTTGTTTATGCAAAAATTCATTTAAAAAGTAGTGCCCAGACGTGGGAACGAAAATCACTTTCTAGCCACTTTTTCCTAGTTAACCTTATAGCCTAAATTAAGAAACCTGACCCTGAGCCATGTCAGCTGTCCAACTACAGGCCAAAATCAAATCTCCCCTTTATATCCAAAACTTTCAAAAAGGTTGTAGCACAGCAGTTATGCTCACATCTGCTTTTGAATAAATTTTTTTTAAATGTATCAGTCAGGATTTAGGCCTAATCATAGCACAGAGACGGTGCTAGTTAAGGTGGTAAATGACCTGCTACTGGCCTCTGATCAGGGTTTTGTCTCTTTACTTGTTTTGTTCGACCTTAGTGCAGTTTTGGACACCACTGATCACACTATACTGCTTGCTAGACTTAAGAACGTCGTTGGAATAAAGGGAACAGCTCTCTCTTGGCTCAGGTCTTATTTGGCTGATCGCTATCAGATGTTGATGTAAATGGTGTGTTCTCCACACTCTCTGAGGTAAAGTTTGGTGTCCCTCAAGGATCTGTCTTAAGCCCACTGCTTTTCTCTTTATATATGCTGCCTCTGGGTGAAATTATACATAAACATGGTATTCGATTCCATTGCTATGCTGATGATACACAGTTGTATATTTCATCAAAGACAGATGAGAGAGATCAGATTAACAATGTTGAGGAGTGTTTAAAGGACAGTAGACAGTGGATGCTTGATAACTTTCTTCTTCTCAACTTAGATAAGATGGAAGTACTTTTACTAGGACCACATGCAGCTAGAAGCAAACTTTCCGATTCTTGCTTTTGTTACATCTAGATTAGACTACTGTAACGCTTTACTGTCTGGGTGTGCAAATAAGGGCATAAATAAGCTTCAGTTAGTTTAGAATGCAGCAGCAAGAGTCCTCACTAGATCTAGAAAATATGACCACATCACCCCTGTTTTAATCAGTCTACACTGGCTCCCAATCAAATCTCACATTGATTATAAAATACTACTACTGACATATAAAGCACTTATTGGTCTCGCACCACAGTATCTGAGTGAACTTGATCCTCCACGCCTACTTAGATCAAAAGGTGCAGGCTATCTGTTGGTTCCTCAAATAATGAAGACTACAGCAGGGGGCAGATCTTTCTCTTATAAAGCCCCACAGTTATGGAACAGCCTTCCAACCAGTGTTCGGGACTCAGACACAGTCTCAGTGTTCAAGTCGAGGTTGAAAACATATCTATTTAGTCAAGTCTTTTATCAGTAGATTTTTTCTTAGGTAAAGGCGCAGATCTGGAGGGATCATGGATATAGAGTGTTTGGTGAACTGGGATATTTGTATGCTGTCGTCCCCTCACTCTCACACGTTCACTCAGGTTTGCTGACGGTGGTGTGGTGGGTCCCTCATGTTGGTGTTACCTTCTGGTTCTCCCTTTTAGTTATGCTGCCGTAGCGAGGCTTGCCGGAGTCTTGCACAGTGACATTAACTTTCATACAACAATAAAGACACAATAATTCATATCCTTCTCTTCCTGTCACTTCTCTCTCTCTCTCTCTCTCTCTCTCTCTCTCTCTCTCTCTCTCTCTCTCTCTCTCGGTCTAGTTAAACATGCTTCTGAGGCTCCAGTGACCACTGTTCCTGCCCCTCTCCCCTCTGTGGATCTTCCCACTGCGTCCAGGCCTGCCTCTGGATAGTGTTCTCTTCGACTGGAGGCCCCTCTGTGCAGCTTGGGATGGTTTCTCATCAATGCCTTGGGTGGTTCCATGAAATTCTGGAGTAAGAACGGGAGCTTCGAGGATGGATTGGACTGTAGTTAATGTCAACAGTCTGCTACATTGACTCAGGACCACTTTTCACTTCTGATCATCACTGTACACAACATCGTATGATATCAAGGCTTTAAATATACTAGTGGGACAACAAGGAGGGGCAGCTAAAGTGAAACTGCCCGAAAAGATTAAAGACTGGTACCAAGTACACAGTGCTGTTCCACATGTCACCTTAATGATCTGGAAAAAATTGAATCCAAAGATCTAGGGCCAATGGTTAGGGAGGCAGATCAGATAAGAGAGTGGGTGCCTACTAATAATCTGTACATACACTTGTCTCTGGATAAAAAGTTTCTTAGGATATTGCAGTAAACATTTGAACATACAGTGGCCTTGATGTAATAATTAGCAAACAAACAGAAGTACAGGTGACAGTTGGGCTAGAAATTCAGATGCCACAACTCACAGAGAATGTAGAAACTGTTGAGCAAGAAATTCAGGAAATCTTGAAAGAAGTTTCAGTTCAATTATGGTCAAAACATCCAACAAATGTTGGAATAGTAAAATCAGCAGGACTAGAGAAAATCCAGGTAAAGCCAGATGTCTAATTGCCATATCAGAGACAGTATCCCTTGTCACAACAGGCCATAGAAGGTATAAAACCCACAATTCTGGGATTATTGGAAGTAGGAGTCCTAATCCCCACAAAAAAGCCTTGCAACACTCCGATTTTTCCAGTCCAAAAACCAAATTCAAATAAGTGGAGACTGGTCCATGATTTGAGGCCAGTTAACCAAATAGAGATGCAGAGTGGCTAGTTGGAAGCCTCTTCTGAGTGCAAAACCCATAGAATCCCACCAGGCACATTAAGGATTTCAAGATTATTGAGGCTGATAAAACCAAGATTAAACTGTTTGATCCCAATTCTAAATGTCATGTCTGGAGGAAACCAGGCACTGCTCAACACCTACCCAAAACCATCATGATGTAGGGAAGTTTTTCTGCAGCATGGACAGGGTAACTGGTCAGGGTTGAGGGAAAGCTGAATAGAGCAAAGTACAGAAATATTCTCAATAAAAATCAGTTCCACAGCGCTCAGGATCTCAGTCTGGGCTGAAGGTTCACCTTTCAACCAGATCCCTGACTTGAACCCCTGAAAGTGGCTATCCACTGACACTCCCCATCCAACCTGACCTAGCTTGAGAGGATTTGCAATGAAAAATGAAGCCTTTGAATTGTTGACTAAGGTGCTTTAACCAAAGGGTACTTATGTACATGTGATATTTAACTTATTATTATAATTTTTTTTATATAAAAAAAAAAAGACATTTCTAAAATTCAGTTTTTCAATTTGTCTTTATGGGATACTGAGTGTAGATTAATGAGGCAAAAAAGTGTCTGAATACTTTCTGAATGTGCTGTATAATAACCTCAGAAATGCTATGCTAAAATATTTCTAAAGAAAAGTTGGTAGAACATGGTTACTATCAATCTTTGATCAGAACTGGCTCGTAAAGCAGTATGCAATTTTAACAGTAACCATTGTGTTTTTAAAATAATATATGCTGATGTGGAACATAATATAAGAAGGGAATTCCATGCACTGAAACAATGTAAATATAAATTTTTTTAAAGAACACATTAAATTCAAACTCAAATTAAAATAATCTAACATTTGAGTCTCAACCACTTTATTCCCTGCAATCTTGTTATAATGTTACAAAACAGTGACAATGGCAAAAAAGCATTTGCTACAAAATAGATTATATCAACATGAAGCCATTGTGGCGTAACAGTGTGATTTAACAGTAGTCATTGGTAAACGTTAAATAAGATAGCAAACAAGCAGGAATTTGAAACTAACTGATGATCCAACAGAATATCTATTTGACCATCTGTATAAAGCAGCAGGAAGTTAAGAGTGCCAACTTTGGTTTAGTTAGGTCTATTTATTAGGCTATGAATAAAATGAAGAAAAAAATAAAATATTTCCTAGTGCTAGCTCAACACTGTAGACTGCACTTAACCTACATTAACATCAAAGGGAAAAGCAGAAAACATACTTAATAGACTATCTGGCCAAAATTAGGTGGAAACCAGATCATCACACCCATATGTGGGTCTTCCTAAACTGTTGCAACAATGTGTCCACAAACCTGTAGTCATATAGAGTAGCAGGAAAGGTAGATGACAAATCTAATTAGTATTTTCAATCATACATTTTTTCACTGGTGTAAAGCTAAAATGACTCCCTCTCTCCCCATAACAACTAGGTGATTTATGTACTAAACTTGCCCATAAATCAGAGAACATGAAATTAAAAACAAGAAAATAAAACTAAGAATTCAAATGGGAGATCAAAAGCATAGAAAATTTTGGTTATAAAATTGAGTGCATAAACCTGCCTTCTATTTGTGTGCCCACATTAGAAAGCACTTCAAAACTCTTCCGTCTGCATCCATAGCATTTGTCTTCTAAAACAGTCCCATTATCTTATATGTACACATCCTCAATGACAAATCAGTATATCAATCCTTAAAATCTTTTAATATTGTAGTCTTAACTCACATGTATGGCATTTTCAGTATTTAAAACATAAAATCACTGATTTAGAGTGATAGTATATCTCTAAACAAATTAAAAATCCTCTAAACAGAAGCACTGAATACTCCATTATGTACAAATCTGATGCAAGATACAATATATAAACATTTTGTAACCAGACATTCCTTAAAAATAATTTTATGTAGCATGGCCACCGACTCTGCATTTTAGTCCAAAGTCTATGTAGAGATAGTGATCCCATGTCTAAGAATTAAGTAACACATTTTGACAGGTGCAAACATCCTGATCAGCAGCCGCTGTTCTTGAACTCTCCATTCTCAGTGATGGAGAGCTTGGTAGGATTAGCGGGTGAGAGGCCATTGCAAAGGTTGTGCATGCTGTAGCGCTCTTTGACCTGACTGAGGGCGCTCATGAGGCGAGAGTTAGCAGCGTCAAGGGAGCTGATCCGCTTTTCCTATAAAACAGACACAAACATGTTGGTCTCTATTAAAATAATTAAAAGAAAAGTGTACAAAACATTTATTTTTACAATCACAAAATGAATAAGCTAAAAGATGGACATGAGTATTGTTGGACCACAGCCTTGGTGCATTTGTTTAAAGAACTGTACTCTAAGACAAATGTACATTATTGACAAACTTAACATACAAATAGAAAAGGTAAACATGAAAACATGCAAGATCAAAGATTTATTGCAAACTGCAGACAACTGGGCTGGGGGGACAAGAGAGGTAGGATACAGCACTCTGAAAAGCAGCCAAAGCTCAAGCACACAAGCTAAGTGTGACTCCTTTAACACACATTTTCCAATATAATCATAGTAAAAACTCACAACTAGGGCTGCACGATTTGAGAAAAATGTCTTGTTGCCATTATTGTGGTCAATATTGCGATATGCGATATAATAAATGGTATCATGAGTCCACTTGATTGGTTTTAAATTATAAAATTTTTTACAAAATGAAATAACATTTGCATTAATGCAAAAATCTTTTCTCCAAGGTACAGCAAAATTTAATAAAACAATAAATAAAAAAATACAAAAGTGCAAAAAGTGAGTAAAAAATAAAAGAAAGCTCGGTCTGTTTAACCATCACCTGTTATCTCTTTCTTTCAACCCGGAGTGAGATCTGTTACAGATTTATCATATTGCCACCTGATGTAGCAACTTTCATTTAACAAATCTTGCACAGTTCCTCTCTCTGCTCAGTGATGGCGATGTTAAAGCTAAAATATTGCCATATAACAGAGGAAGCGTTTTTTTTTTGTGTGTGGCTACCAGCCCAGTGTCAGGCTGCTCTGCATCCATCTTCACCTGATCTCCGTGCCGCACAACGGAAAGTCACGTGACCACACACGCCACACGTGCACTGCCTAAACTGAGACAATCTGGGTTTTTTTGTTTTTTTAGCGGCGTGAAAATCGCACAAGCTGACATCGCGATTGTGATACAATTAATCGTGCAGCACTACTCACAACCAAGCAAGTATTAATACTTTGACCAAGTAAGAATAATGAATAGAATAAGCCTAGTTTAAGAGAAATGAATTGATCCTTGACCACAATGTCCACCTCTCAGCTGCAGAAAGCAGTCTTTACCATTTATTACATTGTCAAACTGCCATTACATAAGTGTTAATACAATGGACTGAATAGAAAATACCCAAAACACAATGAAAATTCATGATCACTGGGCAAAATGGCCGTTGTAATAAGTCACAGATACATTTGTGACTAATTACAACGCCCATTTTGCCCAGTGATCTGCCATCTGTACAAACTGTTCCTAAAATACATGACATGAGACAATTAGACAGTAAATAAACAGCATTATATATATTTGGTTTCCTTTATGAGCCTGTTTTGGGTTTATAGTACTTATTGTTTATTGTTTGCTGAACCAGAGCTTTAAATCCCCTAGTGCTGAGGAAAATGATTTGTAAAATGCTATTGAAATTGGGTTAAACAGGGGTTTTGGTCCACTTCAGAAAAGTGATTCTGTATAGCTGTATGTTAGTCTTCATAGTGTTAAAATTTTCTTCTGAATGTTATGTGATTGAAAATACCTTTTTTTCTCAAATGGACAGCATTTGCTGCTGTGTGCTGCTAAGGACTCCCTGCACTGAGTTAATGTCATTATATGTCTGATTCTTAGTAGAAATAAGAGTACTGTTTGCATACAATGTCATTAATCATTTAATATGTTCAGATGCAGTTACTTCATTATTATGGCAATGTACAGTATCTCACAAAAGTGAGTACACCCCTCACATTTCAGCAACCGTTTTAGTAAATCTTCTCAAGAGAAGACGATACTATAGAAATAAAACTTGATATATTTTAGAGTAGTCAATGTGAAGCTTGTATAGCAGTACAGATTTACGGTCCTCTGAAAATAACAACATGCAGCCATTATTATATGAAAAATTTGTATATTTAAATTATTATTTTAATATAATTAAAAATATTAATAAATAAATATTAAAAAGGCAAAATAAAAATCTTTAGTGCAACAAACGTTTACTCATGACTTCCTTTCTTTACTCAGATAATAAATAAATAAACTCCACTGAAAAATACTTTGTAATCAGTAAACATTTGTTTTACTGATGCGTCAAGTCTTAAATCAGCACCATAATCAAACGCATGACATAATGCACACATCAGACAATTAACCCTCTGAGGTCAACAAATGCGCTGATGCGTTTTGTGGCATTTTTTCCTCATAACGCCGAAACAAACTTAAATTACTCTGTCTTTTTTTATCATACAGATAAGAGCAATACATCATTTGAATCTGTAAATTTGTATTATTTTAGATTAAATATTTTAATCGATTGACAGCCCTAATATTAATATAACGTGATTTCTAGTTACCAGCGTGACACTAAAACAGATAGTAGTAATAGGTACTTTTTTACTTAGGTACACGTCAGAGCTAAAATTTCTTTACTTTAACTTGATTAAAAAGGTATAGTCAGTACTTCAACTTTTACTGGAGTATTTTAAAACATGAGTATATGTACTTCTACTTGAGTGGAGGATGTGTGTACGTTTGCCACCTCTGATTATCTAGCACTGCTTAATCATCCTGGGCATAGAATTCACCAGAGCTGTACAGGTTGTTGCTGGGATCCTCTTCAACTCCCATAATGACATCCCGGAGCTGATGGATGTTAGACACAAGGCGCTTCTCCACCTTCCGCTTGAGGATGCCCCACAAGTGCTCAATAGAGTTCAGGTCTGGAGACATACTTGGCCACTCCGTCACTTTCAGCTCCCTAAGCAAGGCAGTTGTCATCTTGCCGGTGTGTTTGGCGTTATTATGTAGGAAACTGACGTTCGGCCCAGTTTCCGAAGGGAGGGAATCATGTTCTGCTTCAGAATATCACACATGTTGGAAACCATGTTTCCCCCAATAAACCGCAGCTCCCCAGTACCAGCACTCATGCAGTCCCAGACCATGATGCTACCACAACCATGCTTGACTGTAGGCAAGATTTTTTGCATTGTGTGGCATACAGTCTGAGCAAGCGGACCTTCCAATTCTGCAACCTCTAAAGCAATGCTGGCAGCACTCGTGCGCTTTTTTTTTTTTTTTTTTAAGTCAGCTTCTGCACCTGACACACAGCTCAAGGACTCAACTTCTTTGGTCGACCTTTCCGAGGCCTGTTCCGAGTGGAACTCATCTTAAAAAAACCTCTGTATGACCCTGACCACTGTACTTTAACTCAGTTTATCGATATAGCCTATAGCCTCGGCCATCTTTGTGGACAGCAAAAATTCTAAGTTCTAAATTCTAAACTCTAAGTTCTTTGACATGAGGTGCTATGTTGAACATCCAGTGGTCAGTATGAAAGAATTGTACTCAAAGCACCAAACTTTAACTGATCTAATACAAGATACACAAATTTGTATGGTCCTGTCAAGTTGGACAAAAACATAAACATGATGAATGTGATGAACATGTGGCTTTGCACGGTAAAGTGACCCACTTAGGGTGTACTCACTTTTCTAGTAAGTATATAAGCAGTGTTGTGCTCGTAACTAAAAAATAGTAACTAGTTACAGTTACTCGTTACTTCATTCAAAAAGTAACTCCGTTACTTTGTTGATTACTTTCACCAAAAAGTAATGCGTTACTGTTAAAAGTAACTTTTTAGTTACTTTTTTAAAGAACCTTCTTTAATGTTCCCATTAATGCCCTTTTATGCGTTATGATGTATACAAACACAAAACTGACTTAAACACAAAGTAATTTTTAAACACTATTTTATTAAAGTCAGACCAGCACAAACTGAATATATCACAAGGATTTCTGAAATAAATAACAAAACAAGCTAAATAATATATTCACAATCAAAAACTTAAGCGGCTTCTGCTGTTGTGTTGAGCTCTTAAAAATGTTCCTTTCACAGCTGAAGTATGAAAACTATCAACAATGTAGAACAGAACAGTGGGTTAGCTTCTAGCTTCTAGCTCCTCAGGCATGGAGGTCCTGGAGGAGCTTCAACAGATTGGAGTTGCTGTTTGTCGCAGTAGATACGAGCTTCGAATCAGAAAGACACAGCTTACATTTGACTTAAAAGTTTTTGTCTTTATACTCAACTAAAGTGAAATAATGAGCATATTTCCACTTTGAGAAATTCGTCTTGCTCTCGCCTCGACTCGCCATTACTGCCGCACAGACCTAAATAAACGGAGACACGCCCACAGTGTGTCTTCTTCCTGTTTACAGTGGTTCATCCACCAATCCTACAATGTGTCTTCTTCGTGTTTACAGTGGTTCATCCACCAATCCTACAATGTGTCTTCTTCGTGTTTACAGTGGTTCATCCACCAATCCTACAATGCGACGCTGCTGTAAACAGGTTAGGCTGTAGTTTACACTTCAGCCGAAATTCATTCATTTAAAAAAGTAACGGGTAACGCACCATACAGTAACGGTAACGAAGTTACTTTATTTTTAAAAGTAACACGTTACAGTATTACTAGTAACGCGTTACTGCCCAACACTGTATATAAGTATATAAATATAAATAATATAAATATGTTTATTTTCTATAGAATTGCCCCTTAAGAAGATAAATTAAAATGGTTGCTGAAATGTGAGGGGTGTACTAACTTTTATGATATACTGTACACCAGAATTACATAACCTGCTACTGGATGTTGGTATCTGTACATTTTACATGTGCAGGTAAAGGAGTGTGACTTTGCCTGTAATGGAATCAATGCAACCCTAGTTACAACAATTTATTTAGTATTTGAGCATTTCAACCTTTATCCTAATCACTCTTGTTTCATAAATTCCATGTGTATACTTCTGTTTGAACTCTTCTCGACTATAACTGCTAATTTGTTTGCAGTTTCAACTTTTGTGTAAAGTAGAGTTCCTTGATGTTAATTTTGCCGCTTCCTTTTGGAGATATTTTTTTTCCATCTTAAACCAAACCTGGTGTATTTAATGTAAGCCATGATACAAACTGCCTCTAACTTTGTTTTAGAGACATCAATACCCTACTGAAGAGAAAAATATTTGTTAAAAATGCAACCTCCTGCTTAAATGAAGGAGTCAAAGCACTATGTTAGATTTACAGCAGACCACATTATTATTATACTAGACCCTTAATATATTTATTATTATGAAAAGCAAATACTTTTGAGTATGTCACTCCTTCCCTTTTTCTAAACTGTATGTAGGAAACTGTACTCTTGATTCTCACTCAGGGGTTAAACCTGAAAACAAAAAAACTGAAGTTGTAGCCAGGCATGGATGTTGGGTTTGGGTGGTGCTCACAAGCATAGCTGTCGTGCTGCAGTTCCAGAGTGTGATGCACTACTCATACTTGCCTGCGTACATAACCTGAGCACGTTTAGAGACCTGCATTTGAGTGGGACACAGTTACAACAAGCCCTCAGCCTCTCTCTGTCTCTCTCTCTCTCTGTCTCTCTCATAAATTATTTATATATATATATATATATATATATATATATATATATATATATATATATATATATATATATATATATATATATATATATACACAGTAAGGAAAATAAGTATTTGAACACCCTGCTATTTTGCAAGTTCTCCCACTTAGAAATCATGGAGGGGTCTGAAATTGTCATCGTAGGTGCATGTCCACTGTGAGAGACATAATCTAAAAAAAAATCCAGAAATCACAATATATGATTTTTTAACTATTTATTTGTATGATACAGCTGCAAATAAGTATTTGAACACCTGAGAAAGTCAATGTTAATATTTGGTACAGTAGCCTTTGTTTGCAATTACAGAGGTCAAACATTTTCTGTAGTTTTTCACCAGGTTTGCACACACTGCAGGAGGGATTTTGGCCCACTCCTCCACACAGATCTTCTCTAGATCAGTCAGGTTTCTGGCCTGTCACTGAGAAACACGGAGTTTGAGCTCCCTCCAAAGATTCTCTACTGGGTTTAGGTCTGGAGACTGGCTAGACCATGCCAGAACCTTGATATGCTTCTTACAGAGCCACTCCTTGGTTATTCTGGCTGTGTGCTTCGGGTCATTGTCATGTTGGAAGACCCAGCCTCGACCCATCTTCAATGCTCTAACTGAGGGAAGGAGGTTGTTCCCCAAAATCTCGCAATACAGGGCCCCGGTCATCCTCTCCTTAATACAGTGCAGTCACCCTGTCCCATGTGCAGAAACCCCCCCCCAAAGCATGATGCTACCACCCCCATGCTTCACAGTAGGGATGGTGTTCTTGGGATGGTACTCATCATTCACTCATCTTCCTCCAAACACGTTTAGTGGAATTATGACCCAAAAGTTCTATTTTGGTCTCATCTGACCACATGACTTTCTCCCATGACTCCTCTGGATCACCCAAATGGTCATTGGCAAACTTAAGACGTGCCTGGACATGTGCTGGTTTAAGCAGGGGAAGCTTCCGTGCCATGCATGATTTCAAACCATGACATCTTAGTGTATTACCAACAGTAACCTTGGAAACGGTGGTCCCAGCTCTTTTCAGGTCATTGACCAGCTTCTCCTGTGTAGTTCTGGGCTGATTTTTTCACCTTCCTTAGGATCATTGAGACCCCACGAGGTGAGATCTTGCATGGAGCCCCAGTCCGAGGGCGATTGACAGTCATGTTTAGCTTCTTCCATTTTCTAATGATTGCTCCAACAGTGGACCTTTTTTCACCAAGCTGCTTGGCAATTTCCCCGTAGCCCTTTCCAGCCTTGTGGAGGTGTACAATTTTGTCTCTAGTGTCTTTGGACAGCTCTTTGGTCTTGGCCATGTTAGAAGTTGGATACTTACTGATTGTATGGGGTGGACAGGTGTCTTTATGCAGCTAACGACCTCAAACAGGTGCATCTAATTTAGGATAATAAATGTAGTGGAGGTGGACATTTTAAAGGCAGACTAACAGGTCTTTGAGGGTCAGAATTCTAGCTGATAGACAGGTGTTCAAATACTTATTTGCAGCTGTATCATACAAATAAATAGTTAAAAAAATCATACATTGTGATTTCTGGATTTTTCTTTTTTTTTTTTGATTATGTCTCTCACAGTGGACATGCACCTACGATGACAATTTCAGACCCCTCCATGATTTCTAAGTGGGAGAACTTGCAAAATAGCAGGGTGTTCAAATACTTATTTTCCTCACTATATATATATATATATATATATATATATATATATATATATATATATATATATATATATATATATATATATATATATATATATATATATATATACACACACACACAAACACACATATATATATCTTCTTCCTCTTCTTTCGTCTCCATACCCCTCTGTCCTCTACATCTGCCTCTTTCACACCAACTACCTGCATGTCTTCCCTCACCACATCCATGAACCTCCTCCGTGGTCGTCCTCTTTTCCTTCTTCCTGGCAGCTCCACACTCAGCATTCTCCAACCGATATACCCTATTTCCCTCCTCTGCACATGTCCAAACCATCTCAATCTCACCTTCCTTACCTTGTCTCCAAAACGTCCTACATGCGCTGTCCTTCTAATACACTCATTTCTAATCCTGTCCATTGTGGTCACTCCCAACAAAAACCTCAACATCTTCAGCTCTAAAACAAAAACATCGCAGGTCTCACCACAGTCCTATAAACTTTCCCTTTTACTCTTGCAGACACTCTTCAATCACAAATCACTCCTGTCACTCTTCTCCACCCACTCCACCCTGCCTGCCCTCTTCATTACTTTGCACTGTTGACCCCAGGTACCTGATCTCCTCCACCTTCTCCACCTCTTCTCCCTGTAACCTCGTCCATCAACCTGTCCATCAAACTGCCAATCCTTGATGCAGTCCATCCTTCACCTTGAACCAGTCTGTCGTTCCTACTGCACACTTCACTGCTGTCACACTGTCCTCATACATGTCCGGCACCACCCTCACATACTTCTCTGACACACCTGACTTCCTCATACAATACCACAACTCCTCTCTTGCCACTCTGTTATATGCTTTCTCTAAATCCACAAACACACAATGCAACTCCTTCTGACCTTCTCTATAATTCTCCATCAACATTCTCAAAGCAAATAAGGCATCTGTGGTGCTCTTCCTCGGCATGAAACCATTCTGCTGCGCAAAGATGTTCACCTCCTCCCTCAGTCTGGTTTCCACTACTCTTTCCCATAACTTCATGTTCTGACTGATCAACTTAATTCCCCTGTAGTTACTGAAGGTCTGCATATCTTTCTTATTCTTAAAGATCGGTACCAGCACACTTCTTCTCCATTCCTCAGGCATCCTCTCACCTTCCAAGATCTTGTTAAACAACCTGGTTAAAAACTCCAATGCCATCTCTCCTAAACATCTCCATGCTTCTACCGGTATGTCATCTGGTCCAACCGACTTTCCACTCTTCGTCCTCTTAATCGCTGCTCTCACTTTCTTCCTTCCACCATCGCCACATCATCCAACCTTCACTCTCTTTTATTTTGCTTGTTCATCAGCTGCTCAAAATCTTCTCAACACACTCTCCTCACTAGTCAACACATTTTTATCTCCATCCTTTATTGCTCTTACTTGCAGCACATCCTTACCAGCTCGGTCTCTCTGCCTTGCCAATTTGTACAAATCCTTTTCTCCTTCCTTAGTGTCCAACTTCTCCTACAGCTCCTCATATGCCTTTACCTTGGCTTTCGCCACATCCCTTTTTACCTGCTGCCGCATCTCCTTGTACTCCTGCCTACTTTTCTCATCACTCTGTCGATCCCAATTCTGTTTTGCCAACCTCTTTCTCCTTATGCTTTCCTCATTCCACCACCACATCTCTTTGTCTTCCTTTACTCCAAGTACCATAAAAACATCAAATATACAGGTGAACCTGGTGACAAATGTTCATGATTGCTGCTTTACCTACCTGTGCATCTATGATCTTCTGCTTTGCATCTATAACTGCCTGCATCTCTGCATGGTCTCTTTTCAGCTCCTCCTCCACTATCATTAACCTGTTGTGATTTTATATATATATATATATATATATATATATATATATATATATATATATATATATATATATATATATATATATATATATATATATATATATATATACACAGAGAGAGAGAGAGAGAGAGAGAGAGAGAGAGAGAGAGAGAGTGAAAAGGGGATGTATTGACATATCTTTAAATGAGAATTCTGTGAAATGCCACAGTAATAAGAACAGCAACATGAGGAGAGAAGCAAAAGATTCCGAAATAGCATGTATTGCACTAATACCCAAGAAATAAACATTAAAGCAGATTTAACATTATCATAACATTTAATTGCAGCATGTGCAGAACAGCAAAAAACAGAGCATTAAAATTTTTTTTTTACTTCAAATTAGATAGAATATAATGGATAAAATAATTTGTAATAGAATGAAATGGAATGCAAATTTTGTCAATATTATGACACAAAACTAAATATGTTAAATAGTAATAACTTGACTTGGACCATGCCATTTGTAAAGTTTGAGGAAAGGGTTTAACCACAGGCATATTTTATTTCAAATAGTAATTGAACACAGATCTGATATTTCTCAACAACCAAAATAATTACACATTTTAAAGGTCATAATGCTGCATATTGCATCTGTAAACTGTAACTGTGTATATCGGAAACAAGTAACTACTGCTATAGGATACACAGACAAAAAAATATTTTATTTACTTTTAGGGCTGTTGCTGATTATTTTAGTAATTTTAGAGTATTTTACCGATTATTTCAACAATTAATCGGGTAATCGGATAAAGAAGATAAGACAATCAAAATATAAATACATAAATAATATAAATACATACAAAAATTATAAATAAAAATTTTACTTAATTTCTCTTTGAAAAAAAATAAAATAAATAAAATTAAATTAAACGTATGTTTTAGTTTGAAATTATCCCAAACTTTGGAAACTTTGTCACTTTCTTTGGACTGAATCCTATGAAAGCCCGTTTCTGCCACATAGAAAAAAAGTTATGCCTAATTCAGATGTTTTTTTCTCACAATTCTGCCTTTTTTCGTAAACATGCGACATTTCTAGTGCATCCACTAGACCCATGTTGTTGGCCTGAAGTATGAAGGTGTATGAACGAGGCCTCCTCTGCTTTACCTGTCTTGTTCCGTCTCCTCCAGAGCTGATTGTTAGACAGAGTTCTCTAAAGAGATCGGAATCTTAGTTTAACACCAAGCGATTCTATTGATCGTAAATTTTTTTGGGTTTAACGGATGGTGCCTGAGTAATAAAGTTCCATGAGAACTGCTCTGCTCCGTGTGCAGTTAAATAGACTAAACAAAAAAATTTTGTAATTGAATTACTCGAGGAATCGTTACAGCCCTAATTACTTTACTTAGTTATTTATTTGATAAACCAGAATTGAATCCTGAATCTGAAATTGAACATCAAGAACATCAGGAACAACAACTAAAGCAGGATGTGTCTATATGGTAAGTACTGAACAAAGTTATCACTCCCTCACATCCAAAAACACAGTTCTTGGAGACATTCTTCTCAAGCAAGTGCTGTACAGCGCTGCCGACAACTTCAGTCATCGAATAGAGCACAATGATTGGCATTCTCTTTATCTCGCTCTGGCTACTGTGTGAGCATGCTCTTCTGGAAGGAGTGCCCATACAAATAATTACACCCTTCATGATGTCATGAAAGCCCATACTTAAAAAAAAAAAAATAATAATAATAATAATAAAAAGATCAATAAAGTTTACAGAACCTATACAAATCCAGCAGGATGAATCTGGCACAAAAATATGTCTGTCACAAATAGATTTTTAAACTTTGGTCTTGTTTAGCATGAGAATCCATCCAACTCTTTAACACTGTAAATAAATTTAACCCCCCTTTAAATAGTTGTGGCCTTTACAATACATAAAAATGTCAGAGTGACCCATCTGAAAACTGAGTTTGACATTCACTTTGCATTGAATTTAGTATATTGTACACACATACCTGCAGATAATGCTCTTCATTTGGCTGTCTTTCTCTTCCTGTTGCCGGTGCAAACGTTCCTCACTTTCCTCCAGGCGAGTCTTGTACTCCAGCAACAGCCTCTGCATTTGCTGCTCTTGTGCCACAAGCCGCCGTTCATACTCTTCTAAGCGGCGACCAGACACACGCAGCCTCTCTTTCAGCTTAATGATCTCTTGCTCATACTACATTAGTTAATAATAGTAAGAAGAAAAGGAAAATATTACATCTACATTTTTATACATATAAGGGTGAAAATAATTTATTGATCAATTACTGTACAGTCTGTTAAGCATCATAATAATAAGTAAACATTCTTTTGTGATGTCATGCCAAATTGAAATATCTTAAAATGTTTTGGGCTTTTATTGGAGCAGTTTTGTCTCTAGAAGCTTCGATGAGTACCTTCTCCACATGCCTGCTTTCCTTCTTGCTCCTTCCTTCCTCCTCATCCTCCTCGTACTGGCCATTATTCAGGACCCATGCTGCCGTACGCTCCACAGGGGACATGGTGACTGACTCGACAGGAGAGTGAACCTATGGGCGCACACACACACACACACACACACACACACACACACACACACACACACACACACACACACACAGAAACAGACACACATAGTATATAGTTTATACATAATATATAGTTTAATATATTGAAATTCTGTAAAGCAAAGATGCTTTCAAAAATAATAAAATTAACAGGTATGAGGTTGACAAAGACATGGTTTAACTTAGGATGCTGTGGAACAAGTCAAGTGTTCTGCACATAGCACAGACTTGACCTAAGAAAAAAATATTCAGAATGATTTGAAGCATGCACTGTAGACTTGGCCTTCTTGCCAGACATCAGTACCTGAATTTACTTATGCTCTTGTGTCTAAATGGGCAAAAATTCCTAGGGTCACATTTTAGAATCTCTTTCCTAAAAAAATGGAGGCTGTTATAACAGCAGAGAGAAAACAACTATATCCCTGTCCATGGTTTTAAAATGTGATGTTAAATCAGGTGTCCACATACTTTTTGCAATACATATAAAAATGAATGTGCATACCTGTCTGTTAGTTCTGTTGCTTGGAATGGGACTGTCTCGAGAGCAGAATGACTGCTGTCTGGAGCAAGCTTCACTTTGCTGTTGAGAGTCTGTATGGACACTGCTGCTGCTGTGCTGTGAGGTGCCATGTGGTAATGAGCGTGACATCCCTTCATTTGCCCTACTTTGCTGTTCCACCTTTACAATGTGAGCTGTACCCGCACCACTCTGCCTAGCCACAGCCATTACTTGTGGCCCTGACTGGGTGTCAACTAAAGCTGTATGCCAGCAGAGAGAGTGTTTTTCCTCCTCTTCCTGATTAGTGGTGGAGGGCAAACCTTTCCTGGGTGTATTGCTAGGGCTGACACTGTGTGAGCTTGCTGTGCTCAGGTTCTCTGAGCTGGAGTGGACCTGAAGCAACACCTGTGCTGAGTGCAGTGCGTGAGTGTTGCTTAGCTGGTATACAGGGTTCTTAAAGCAGAGTGGCTGTAGACTGCGCTGCTGGCTCAAAGATGGTTGCAGAGGCCGACGTACTTGTGGTGCACTCTGAGGTATGTTTTCCCTTAGTGTGACCACTTTGGCCTGCTGTTGCTGTGGATGGTGATGATGGAGGTGTGGGAGAGGGGGAGGAAGTGGGCCAATGGATGCTTGTGAACCTATGCGGCCTATTCTTGATTGGGCTTCATGAAGAAGCTGAGAGTCCTGTAGGTCCATCAGGGAGATGCTGCGCCCATTAGGGAGGTGGCTCTTTTGCTCCTTGTCAGAGAAGCTCATGCTATGCAGGGATTGCTGTTGGCACTGTAAGGGGGGCTTTTCATGTGACAGAACATCTGCATGTTCATGAACTGGAAATTTTGCATTCTGAATTTCACTGTAAAAATAAAAAATAAATCACTAAAGTCTCTAATAACTGCTCAGCTAACGCTGCATATGTAAGCTATTTAAAGCAATTTTAAATCCTCTTAGTCTAGCAAATCCTATTAACATGTAGCAGGAGCAGGTTTTCTTACAGGTAAGGCTATTTACCTGCCATCTGGGTCTTCAAATATCCTCTGCAGTCCTGAAGAGACACTGCCATTGATGTTGTGGGTGGAGCCGTGATCTTGGAAGTGTCTCAGCTGCTGCTGGATTGGTGTGGGGCTGGACAGTGACCGTGTGATGTCACCCAGGATACGGGGCAGAGGCCCCAGTTTGGCCACTGTTGCCTGCAGGAAGGAATTGTCACCCTGGGGTTGGTGTGTTTTTTCAGTCCAAGTGGTTTAAGGAAGGAGAGGGCCAAGAGACACCATAATGCATTGGTGGTGGAACAGCAGAACCATGGAGACACATTACGTCAGGCAGAAAAATAGAGGGAGCAAAATAAGAAAGGTGAAAAAAAGAGAGAAAAGAAGATGGGAATGGGGACAAAGAAAACAAAGATTAGGAATAAATAGAAAAAGTAATACATGCTTGCAAAAAATATGAGCCATTCCAAAATAAACCAATTAAAATGGTGGAACTGAAAGATAAAATGCAGTGCATGCGTCCAGGCCAAATATCAAGACTGAATATCTATGATGTAGGAATCACAGATATAATGACCAAAGGTAAACTTATCATATGGAGAGATTAATGAAGTCAAAACCTATAAGGCCCAGGACCAGCAGAAGTTAGAGCCAGGTTAGAGGTGTGGGAACCAAGATTACACATTCCATTTTAATCCTTTTTACATGAGCACTTTAAATAACATATTGTAACCTGTATTCAATGCAATAATTATAAAGGTTACCATGAAATGTTATATGAAAACTAAAAATCACAAATACTAACTATTGAGAGTTAACAAAGGAAGGAAAGTGTCACTGCATTTCAATGAGTTAAATAAGAAAGAAAATGTCCATGATCTATCATCAAGATTAAGTACTTGCACTCAACACATATAAAAGGAAAATTATTAGACTAAGACCTCTTCCACAGAAAATTCCCCTGTTCTTGGTAAAATGAAATAAAAATAAAATAAATAATAATAAAAAAAACTAAAAAAAAAAAAAAAAAGTTTTAACAACGTGGGCTCTAAAGATAAATGGAGAAATTATAAGGGCAAGGCTGGCTGTTCTGTTAAGGCGAGACAACATCCTCTCTACTCAGGATCGTGCTCTCATTTCTTGTAGTACAGCTCAAAGCATGAGAATAGAACTCGTTAAGTGGTGACACTCCAGAGCCAATGCCAAGCAGGCTAAACTGAATATCTGCTAAGTCCAGAGATGGGAAGTAATGAAGTACAAATACTTTGTTACAGTACTTAAGTAGATTTTTCTGGTATCAGTACTTTACATCACTAACTTTTTACTTTCACACATTACATGTTTTTACACAAATATCTGTACTTTCTACTTCTTACATTCTTAAACCAGACTCATTACATTAGTTTTAATCTATTTGGTAACATGATCCATAATTTTCTCCCATTGTGCATTATTTTCAGGCCATCAACCTTTTTCTTGTCATTGCATTGCTTTTTCAATCTACCTCAATCTTCAATAATCTACTGGTGTACCAATTTCCTGGCTCACACACACCGCAGACATAGGCTAGCTTATGAAGCTAACAAAAAGCAAGGAAGAAGGCAACAAGAAGTCTGGGGTTAACGTGGATGAGACAGATAGAGTCAGCGATGTAAAAATGACTGAGAACAAAGACATTCCTGATCATCATTTGCTTGTGTTCTATATAGTGGATGTTCAGCCAGGATACATTCAATAGATAACAAAATGTTTTATTCTTTTGTATTAATATATATAATATGATGTGAGGTCCAGTTACCAGCATGACACTAAAACAGGTAGTAATGTCTTTTGACTTAAATACATGTCAGAGCCCAAACTTCTTTACTTTAACTTGAGTAAAAAAATTTAGTCAGAACTTCAACTTTTACCAGTCTTTTAAAACATAAGTATCTGTACTTCTATTTAAGTAAAGGACGTGAGTACTGTTGCCATGTCTGACCAAGTCATCACTCAGGATTCACAATACTAAGACAGTGTCTATTCCCCCCAAGCGAAACCAAAATGTAGAAATTCTCAGAAAATTTGTTTCTTCAACTTAATTAACATTACATTAGATAAGACTGAATACAAAGCCAGCTTACATCTGAAGATAAGACTGTTAAATATTAGCTCTCTTATGTCAGTGGATTAAAAGTTTGCTGTTAGATTAATATACTGTATATTTCGATCTTCATAGAAGATAACAGGCATAATGCTCCCCTGCCCACTCTTTAAGAACTGTATACATCCAGAGTGAGAAAAAGGACTTGGAAAATCACACTGAATTCCTCACATCCAATCCATATGCTTTTACAAATTTTGTCGTATGGCTGATGCTACAGAGCACCGAACACCAGCCAGGCACAAGAAAATTCTTCCTTCCTTCCTAAAGTAACCTACCTCATTAACACTTAAATGCTGTCTGCATTGTGCAATAAAAATAAATATGAGCAATACCATTTTTACTCATTTACTTTTGTATTATTCTGTGCAATAATTCTGTTTATTTTTCTTTACAAAAATGTGCAATAACACTTTTTTAATTCTTTTTTATTATTATTATTATTATTTTTTTTTTTATGTGCAACTGGAAGCTCCTGCAACCAAAACAAGATTCTTTTAAGTGCAAACATACTTGGAAATTAAGCTCTTTCTGATTTTGATTAATAATGTTAATGAATTTGTAAAGGACATTAGACAGTGAATGCTTGATAACTTCATTCAGATAAATTCTGATAAGGCAGGAGTACTTTTGCTCTGACCACATGTAGCTTGAAATAGGCCTTCTGATTAGACATTATCTCGAGCTGGTCATTCTATCTTACAATGTGCAACAGTAACAGACCTTGGTCATAAGGTGCTGGCTATTTGTTGATACCTCTAAGTGAAGACTACAGTAGAGAGGTGAACAAAAGCATTACAAAGCACTTTACAAAGCCCTACATTAATGGAACAGCCTTCAAATTAGTGATCTTGACTCAGACACAGTCTCAGTGTTTAATTCTTGAAAGAAAATATATTTGTTTACTCAAGCCTTTCGTGAAGATCCCTCATGTCTGTCACCTTCTGAATCTCCCTTCTACCGTATTTTTCGGACTATAAGCCGCTACTTTTTTCCTAAGTTTTGAACCCCGTGGCTTAAACAACGAAGCGGCTAATTTATGGATTTTTCCTGGGTTTTTCCCGGTTTCACAAACTTCAATCCAAAAAACTGAGCGACATAACATTAGACCAATAAAATTTCCGTACGGAAACGAAAAAACGCACCTCACCTGTGTTCTGAGCTGCATGGCATCGGGAGAAAAAAACTTTTTTTAAACGCACGACGATGCCAAAAGATAAACTCCCGAGAGAAATAGTTGTGAAAGGAAGGAGGAAGACAGTGAACAATGACTTTCTTGGTAGGCTACTGTTTAGATACAAGCCGTTGTAAAGCGTTGAGTCTGGGTGAAGGGAGAGCTCACTAACTCCAGTTGCAACAGAAATCATATAAGCACAGACAGGTTTCCAAAACTCATGCTTTTTTATTTTTCTTGGCAACAGCGTTATGGGTTAGTCAAAGGAATTTAGAAATGAGCATAAAAAAAAATAATAAGGACATAATCCTCGTCTTAAACACACGCGGTAATACGGGAAAAATGCTGTACCAGGCTATTCCCAAAATACCGCTATGCTCCTAAAGGAAGCTCAACATATTTCACCCGTTACACCGTGTAACAGACACTGTCTTTCGTTAAAGCCTGTGTAAAGTAACATTAGTGTAGACAGGTGCAGCTTCTTTATGTTAAAAATAAAAATATTTGTAAAATTCAGTGGGTGTGGGTTTTATATGGGTGCGCTTTATAGTCTGGAAATCACGGTAGTTATGCTGTTTTAGCTAGTTCTGCTGCAGTCCTTAGTTGCCCCCTGATCATACTGCTACTACTTTTAATAAGGTAAAATAATAATTTATGTTTCCCTATAAACTTGGGACTCATATAGACACATCTATAAATGTACATTTTATATTTATATTCTATTTACTTTCCTGAGCTTCCAGAGGAAATCTTAATTGACAGTTCTGTACCTTGTCTAGCTGAGACACGACCTCCCACAGGAGGGCATGCAGTAGAGAGAGCTCACGGCCTAAGTCAATGTATCCCTCAAAGCCTGGTGTGTTAGAGATGGTTTCAATGTTGGAGATCTCCAGCAGGAAGCGGGTCATGCCTGCCCACTCATGCTCCAGAAAATCATTCATGAAGGCCATGTACTCCTCTTTGTTGCCAAACCTAAGGACAACATTATGAGATAGAAATTTTATGATTTTTTTTTTACATAGCTTTACTCTTTGTAACTTGTAGAAAGAATGTATGTCTAGAATGTATTAAACACATTAGTTAAACATTAATTCAGAACAGCAAAATATTTAGTTCTAGAACAGCATAATATGCTAAAATCTGAAACCCTTCAAATAAAATTTCTTAAAGCATGCATTTCCATATGAAGGTGCATTGCATACTTGGTGAAGTTGGCGAGATTCTGGATAACTTTAGCAATGAGGGTGAGTGTGCGTGAGATACGGTCATCGGGATACTCCTGCATGAGATTGAAGAGGGATGGTGACATGATGGCTGGACAGAGAAAGCGGAGAAATAGTGAAGCACTGATTAGTCGCTGGCTAATGTCCTGCTTCCCCCGAGCTTGGCACTGTTGCTTCCATGAGGAAAACACCTCCTTCAGCTCACGTGGAAAAACACTATTTGAGAGAGCATGCAAAATAAAGCAATGAAATAAGTCAAGAAAAATGTAATAAAAACACAGTTAATGGTTTTCATAAATCTCTATAAAGCTGTTCATTTCATGTCAATATTTATAAATATATAAAGTCTTATATTTTTCATATTTATTTTCTGGAAAATTAATGTGTTTGTTTTTTATTTAGCAAGCTATCAATCCTGAATTTTCTTATACAGTAGTCGCTTTTTCACTTTCTCTGTCACATATGTAGCTTGCCAAAATTCAAAAGCAAAGCTCACACAGCAAGCTGATGACAGTTCATACTCTACATGGATCAAGGTAAATACAGTTATTGTTGCTATGTCCACCATGACACTGACAGGCGTTCTTGTCAAAACAGTTAAAAAGTTCTAAACATTCAGCAAAATCGTCTATTACTGGCAATTCCCCTGTTGGTCGTGAGTGACGTCACTTCACAATACAAACAAACTCCATAAATATGTCAATGAATGCTGTTATCGATTAGTTGTGCTGCACAGCTGCTTCCGAAAATGGCAGACAGCACACACAGTAGGAAAAAGTACAGGGTCAACCGGCAGCAGGAACAAGTGTGCGTCCCAAGTCATCCCAGTTATGCAAAGTGGAGCTTGTGTGGCATGGAAGTACCACAGTGATGCAGGAGCACATAAAAAAACTAAACCAAAAACAAACAAAAAAAACCAACAAAAAAAAAAACGCAGTGGTGTCACAGATGAAGGCGAAACATCAGCACAGTACGCAAAAACTGTATAATCCTATCAGTTAAAAATAGTATAGTTTACTGAAGTGGTTTTGTGTAAACTGTTTGTTTGATAAATTAAGGGCAGTTGCAATAGTTCCTTTTCACAAACTCGAGCTGCTTCACCACTGCTTTTTTCGTAACGATTTCGCATGTCCAGACTCTGAATCACGTGTTTAATCTGTCCAACAGGAACGCGCGATGTCACTGGCAGGGTGTCCCGCAGAACACTCTTCGATAAGGGCCCAGCTTCTGCTGAGGTAAAGCAGCTTTTTACACTGCGCTCTATCTCTCTTCCTCCGAGTAGGGGGAGGGTATGGATGCCAGAGAACCTGCTGACACTCCCTCACAGCCAGTCCTGTTTGAGAGGTGGTGACTTGTGCTGTCGCCAAGTTTGAAATCGCTTGGTCTGCCTTTTTTCCTGGACCTGCACACTGAGGTGTCCAGGTACTGGAGCAGCCCATACTCGGTGAATACGGTCAATGACAGGTTTAAGGAGGCAAAACTGCAGACAGCGTTCCAGCGCTTCCTCTCTTGCCGCTCCTATGGGGCTGCTTCACGGGGCACAAGCAGGCGATGTGACACCCAAAAACAGAGCATCGCCACTCTAGGGACCCTCCCTGCTAGGGACCCTGGGCGACCCAAGGAGCTGACAGATCTGAGGACCGTTATCTTCAATAAGAGGGCTTCCGCCCAGAGACCCTTACAGGTCAGGGGCCTATGCTGGGGGGGGGTTGTGCACCTCAGTATACAATGCCCATCCCTCCTCAACTCTCACGAGGTCAGTTTGATAACCCTGCCAAATATGGTGTTTCAGGGCACAGCGATCTCTACCGTAGTGGATGGGGGGCTCGCCACCTCTCAGTAGGACCCTAGAATGGCTGAAAAGCACAACTCCGGCCACTCTAGGCATACCAGAGATCAGTCTCGAGAGACTAAATCCCTTAAGAGACTATCTGGCAGCCTGGAAACTTCTGCCAGACATGTCTAAGTGGGTTGTGCACCCTGTAAAGAGGGGCTACTCGATTCAGTTTGAGTCTTGTCTCCCCGGGTCAACAGGCAGGCTCTGGTCATGGAACAAGAAGTACACACTGTCTTAAGGAAGGAGGCCACTGAGGTGGTTCTACACCCAGTACTTTATAGTTCCCAAGAAGGATGGGGGGGGTTTCCGTCCCATTCTGGATCTGTGTCAGCTCAACTGCTTACTACTGAGGCTCAGGGTTAAGATGCTCACCCTTAAGCAGGTTGTGTCTCAAATCAGATCCGAGGACTCATTTGTCATTATAGATCTCAAGGACACTTTTCTTCACATATCCATCCTTCCTTCACACAGGAACTTCTTGAGGTTTGCTTTCAGGGCCAAAGCTTACCAATATCTGGTCCTTCTGTTTGTAAGACTAAATGCCAAGAAGAGTGAGCTTTCTTCAGTATAGAGAACCTACGGGCCTTAGACATGTGGAGAGAACCGAGGTTCCTCACTTAGGGCCCTGTGTTGGGAGCTCCTTATCATCGCGTAACGCTAACAACGGGATGGGGCGGTAAAGGTCTGTGGATCGGGCTCCATTTCACCAATTTCCCAGTCCAAGAGGCCGCCATGTGCTGATCCATACAGACAACACACCAGTGGTCTCCTACATCAACCACCTGGGGGAGTCTGCAATCTTGCCCCCTATACAGGCTGACATGTCAGGTAGGCCCTAGGAAAATTGCTCTTTGTGAGGGCAGCATATAACCCAGGGTACCTAAATCAGGGAGCAGACGCCCTCTCAAGGAAATGGCAGAGACCCGGGGAATGGAGGCTCCACCCAGACGTGGTGGAGCAGATATGGAGGAAATTTTACAGAGCACAAGTTGACCTGTTTGCGACTAAAGAGACATGGCACTGTCCCCTCTGGTTTTCCCACATTTACCCTCTCTGGAGAGAGATGTGGCCGGGCAGACCATAAATTGCGGATCTGGTAGCCCTTCTCGAGAAACCTCCTTAGGAGAATCCTCCCAGGAAGGATCTTCTACCTCAGGCAGGGAGCACGGTGGTCACACCTCTGCCCAGAGTTATGGAGAGTGTGGCTTTGGCCCCTAAGGGGCTTTTGCTGAGGTAGTGGAAACTACACTACCTCCAGAGCTCCATCCACGAAGAGGTTGTATGCTGCAAAATGGTGCCTGTTCACTGTGTGGTGTCGGCTATTGCGGCTAAACGTGCTCCGCTTGCTGAGCAGTCGCTGGGCAAGTTTGACCTCAAGTGTGACCTAGAGACCCTTTGTGGGACCTGGCCCCTAATTCTGGAGGCCCTGTCTAAGCCTTCCTTTGAGCCTTAAGGCCACTCCGTCCTTCGGCCTAGCTGTGCCCATCCACACTTGGCAGGTACTAGTCAGTCTGGCCGTATTGGACACTCGTTCCCAAAGCGTTTTTGACGCAGCTCGAGTTCCTGAGAGGCAGCGTCTTTAGGTTACGTATGTAACCCTGATTCCCTTAGGGAATGAGATGCTGCGTCTCCAGACTACACTCCCTGAATCCCTGCAGTGCTTCCTTCCATTTCAGAGGCTAGCATCATCTCCACCGCATGTGCTTTTTTAGCTTCCTGGTTGTGATGCCTTGACATTGGACAGGTTACACACGTGAGCATGGACACGTGGAAGTGTTCCCAAAGTGAACAAACTCAAAATCTAAAAACAGCAAAACCATAGAATTCAAATAGGAGCACATTCAATTTCACAAAACTGTAAATATGCATACCACTGACAAAATGTTGAATTATAGAATTACATATACAGATATTTTTGCCAATCTTGCCAAAAGCAGTGTAAAATATTTTTGACTACTAGTGTGCTGACAATAGCACATCTTAAGAAGGAAAGGACAACTACAAAAAAAACTCCTAGAAGTATTATGTTACCAGTTTGTAAGTTTAGCAGTTCTGTTCAACACAGCATATACATATTAACCACAATGATGATGTGTCTTAAAAAAAACAAATTTATTGGCCAGGCCAGTGCTACTCTTGTCCTTCCTTCTTGTATTTTTTTTTTCTTTTAACAAAGATTCCTCAACATATGAATAGTCTGATTTGTGAGTTTGAGATTACCAGTATGAATTGATGATCTTGCAGAAGGCTAGTTCACAGCACATTTTTAAGTTGCTTTGGTGCTCAGGCAGCTCGCTGCTGGGGCACTTTGAAGGATCCACCTCACAGTTCTCATCCGACTCATACAGAGCTTTGATAAACTCCCCTTAAAAGCAAAAAATATGATTGATTATGCCTTGAAAAGTACTGGTAACCTCTCAATAGGCAAACATCTACTTAACAATCAGATAATCAGTCTGATAATCGGGTAAATCAGTACCTAACCTCTACCAATATTTGAATGCTTAAAGACAAATGAAGAATTTGAAAACACTGCCAATACATTTATTGCCAACTAACTGCCAAAAAATTAAATTCAGAGTTAATTGGTATCATTTTCATGTCTTTCTGTGAATTGTGATAGTTGCAGTAAGATTAACAGAAAAGTTGCATTACTTCCTAGCTTTTAGTGAATTAAATATACCATAGCTTATGAAGAACAAGGAACATGTTACTATTCTGAGATACATGTCAACGTAATCATCAATTGAAGTAGCATTCTCCTCCACTTCATCATTCAGTCTGATTTTTCCCCCAGGTGAAGTGTTCTTCATTTTTGTGTACCTTCTTGAGAGCAATCATTCACATTTTGTTAGCGTTTCACTTTCGTACACATTAAACATTTTCAGACTATAGGTCCATAGACCTATAGTCTAAAAATGTTTAATGTGTACGAAAGTGAAACGCTAACAAAATGTGTATGACTATGTGTATGACTATGACTATCTTTGGGGAACAGGCTTACTTGTAGCTCCAATCATAATTGGAGCTACAAGTAAGCCTGTTCCCCAAAGATAGTCATAGTCTCAGAGATCATTAGCCAATTATGATTAATTGACGTTCCACTTGCCCCACATATATATTCAGATATGGCATTCCATGCTCATATCACTAAGTTGGTGATGGTCACTAATGTATCTCACATAGCAATGCAAAAAAAGCTTAGCATTTTTAACAGCCTTATTGGCGGTCAACTCTGACTGTCTGTATTTTCACAATATGGCACCATTGCATGGCGCATGCGTGAAATTGCTGCAGTTTTTACGACAGTCTAGCCTATATGGATTCTAACTATATATTGTTTCATGTATAACTTCAAAGTTCAAAGTTCACCTAAAAGGAGAAAATCCTGACAATTCTGCATATTGGGGGAGTGAATGAATGAAGGATGGAAGAAGTGAAGACATTTGTTAAAGTATCCTGAAATAAATAGAACATCTTTAGAAAATTAAATATTAAATGTAACACACACACACACGCGCGTGCGCGCACACGCACTTACATACACATCTGTATTACTCAAATGGGGTCTAACAAATTTAAACTATTTAATGAAAACTTTACATTAATTACGTTAATAAATTTTATTTGTGCCAATTTAATCGATTACTAAATTTTATCAATATAATAAGAAGCATATTGCATTATTTAAATTTTTTTTGTTTTATTTTTAATACATATTATTAAAAATATTATTTTATATATTTTTATCCAAGCAGGCATTTTATTTAAAATTGTTATTAAATTGTAAACTGTTGTTGTTTACAAATGTTAATAATTTTAAACTGCATTAATAATGACAATCAAGTTTACATTTTGCATTTATTACACCTAACAATAACAAAATTGAACCGAACTGTGACTGAGTACTGAACTAAAGTACTGAACCTGAGATTTCTGTTTTTGTTTTATGATGCACCAATATTTTAAATTTGTGAAAAGTCTTTACTGCAGGGAGGCCAGTTCCGCACATGGACTCTTCTATTACAAAGCCATAATGTTGTAATAGATTCAGTATGCTTTATACTATGTTTTAAAAGATACTGATTTTACAATAAACTTGAATATAACAATATAACTGCCAATTTGTCAAACTACAAAGTGTCAGGTGGACAAACATAATATTTAGATCAGGTGAAACATATTCATGTTAATGTTTCTGTTCATATAATATTCATGTTCAGGTGAAATGGCCATGCTGAGTGAAGCCTGAGTTTTTTTTTTGCACATTTGTTACAATTAATTGTTATAGATCTTTAATTATGTTTAATTTAGACAGCAACTTGAGAAAACACAATATAAAGTTAATAAGAAAATTAACCAAATGTATGTTAGACTATACACACCCAGGCTTGATTACGACCAGCCCTATTAATAATGTAAAAATTTCCTGCAATGTGATGTAGGCAAGATTTCTCAAGATGCAGCACACTATACTGCCATTTTTTGGAAGAAAGAGGGAAAGCTATTGAAATATCAGCCTGAAAAGTTTTACAAGGCTCTCAGATACAATTCCAGTTTAAATTCAAAGGTCCACCATTCGAATTATTAGGATCATGTTCCCTGGACTGAGGAGTTGGAACTGTAGCTTTCTGTAAGACACAATCCCAGTACTAAAGCTAAAGCTAATGCCATTCCAAAGATAAGAATATCACCAGTTACCGGAAACATTTGGTTGATGTTAAAAGTGCTGCTAAAAGTGGCAAACTTATGAGGTTTATGGGGCAATTACTTTTTAACAATTAATATATACTAAATGCCCCATAAATAATTATTTAGATACTATGTTTTAGTATCCTCATGTTCTTCTTTTGTTGCATTTTACATTACATTTAGCCAATGGAATTAATTAACACGACCCTGCCATAAGCCCATTGTATTTCAGTGCATCTGAAATACAATAACAATATAGCAAAATAAATAAAATAACATAACTTTAGACAGGAAGGAAGCAATATGTGTCTGCAATATTTTAATATGGTAATATATTCCTTACCTAAGGCATCATGCAAATATTTTTGTCCCACAAGTTTGAGGTACTCTTCTATGGCTTTGGTCGCCAGAGTGTTCTCCCTAAAGATTAACACGTCATGATCTGCACACCGATCCACCTCAGACATGACCAGGTCAGTCAGAAAGTCCTGTGGTAAACAGATATGCCATTTTAAAATAATATAATAATTTTCACACAACTCAAACAATTAAGAGAATACCCAGATCCCAAAATAAGTGTTGAGAATGAAGAGTGCATACCTTTGCCCGGCCAGTGCTTTGCAGTATATGCACAAGTGCACTGGCCATCTCCTCTTTATTCCTCACACTGATTACAGGCTCAAGCACTGAACACAGCATAGTGTAATTGTTGGTAACAAACTCTGCAAATTCCTTGTACAGCTCCATGGGAAGGATTGCGACACTCTGAAAACGGCACTTGATTCGGATGGAAGGGCCTCCCCCTTTCACCTTACTGCTTGTAGGTGTGCTAACTGTGTACCATTTCTCCACAAATTGGCGCCCACTTACAGCCTGCACTGGGATGTTTACCAATCCAACATAGTTGCTCTTGTCTTTTTTCTTTTTCTTGTCAGCATCACGATACACATGCACAGTGATGCTGTTGATGGTAGGCAGACCACCAAATTCAAAGTGCTCACCCCAAAATAGGCAATCTGAACGCATTTTGCTTGTGGTACGTGCATAAAGTACATCATCTAGACACAGCTCACAAAAGTATCTCTTCTTGGGCGGCAAGTCTTTGGCCTCGATGATCCACAGGCGTAGCACATTCTCTGCACGACGGCAGTTGTCCTAAGGATGATTGATGCATAATTAGTTTTATAGTAACTCTCTAATCATACCTGACACACAATACTGTCATTTGCACTACCATGCACTCTCACACTTTATGTACATTACTGATCTGTATCCCTATTTAATACCCACACTGTCTATACTGTCTCCATTGTCTGTATTGTCTGTATTGTCTTGTATAGTCTGTTTTTGTCTTGTCTTGTCTGTTTTGTCATGTATAGGTTTTATTTACAGTTGGTACGGAAAGTATTCAGACACCCTTAAAATTTTCACTCTTTGTTATATTGCAGCCATTTGCTAAAATCATTTAAGTTCATTCTTCTTCCTCATGAATGTACACACAGCTCCCCATACTGACAGAAAAACACAGAATTGTTGACATTGTTGCAGATTTATTAAAAAAGAAAAACTGAAATGGTCCTAAGTATTCAGACCCTTTGCTGTGACACTCATATATTTAACTCAGGTGCTTTCCATTTCTTCTGATCATCCTTGAGATGGTTCTACACCTTCATTTGAGTCCAGCTGTGTTTGATTATACTGATTGGACTTGATTAGGAAAGCCACACACCTGTCTATATAAGACCTTCCAGATCACAATGCATGTCAGAGCAAATGAGAATCATGAGGTCAAAGGAACTGCCTGAAGAGCTCAGAGACAGAATTGTGGCAAGGCACAGATCTGGCCAAGGTTACAAAAAGATTTCTGCTGCACTTAAGGTTCCTAAGAGCACAGTGGCTTCCATAATCCTCAAATGGAAGACGTTTGGGACGACCAGAACCCTTCCTAGAGCTGGCCGTCCGGCCAAACTGAGCTATCGGGGGAGAAGAGCCTTGGTGAGAGAGGTAAAGAAGAACCCAAAGATCACTGTGGCTGAGCTCCAGAGATGCAGTCAGGAGATGGGAGAAAGTTGTAGAAAGTCAACCATCACTGCAGCCCTCCACCAGTCGGGGCTTTATGGCAGAGTGGCCCGACGGAAGCCTCTCCTCAGTGTAAGACACATAAAAGCCTGCATGGAGTTTGCTAAAAAACACCTGAAGGACTCCAAGATGGTGAGAAATAAGATTCTCTGGTCTGATGAGACCAAAATAGAACTTTTTGGCCTTAATTCTAAACGGTATGTGTGGAGAAAACCAGGCACTGCTCATCACCTGTCCAATACAGTCCCAACAGTGAAGCATGGTGGTGGCAGCATCATGCTGTGGGGGTGTTTTTCAGCTGCAGGGACAGGACGACTGGTTGCAATCGAGGGAAAGATGAATGCGGCCAAGTACAGGGATATCCTGGACAAAAACCTTCTCCAGAGTGCTCTGGACCTCAGACTGGGCCGAAGGTTTACCTTCCAACAAGACAATGACCCTAAGCACACAGCTAAAATAACGAAGGAGTGGCTTCACAACAACTCCGTGACTGTTCTTGAATGGCCCAACCAGAGCCCTGACTTAAACCCAATTGAGCATCTCTGGAGAGACCTAAAAATGGCTGTCCACCAACGTTTACCATCCAACCTGACAGAACTGGAGAGGATCTGCAAGGAGGAATGGCAGAGGATCCCCAAATCCAGGTGTGAAAGACTTGTTGCATCTTTCCCAAAAAGACTCCTGGCTGTATTAGATCAAAAGGGGGCTTCTACTAAATACTGAGCAAAGGGTCTGAATACTTAGGACCATGTGATATTTCAGTTTTTCTTTTTTAATAAATCTGCAACAATGTCAACAATTCTGTGTTTTTCTGTCAGTATGGGGTGCTATGTGTACATTCATGAGGAAGAAGAATGAACCTAAATGATTTTAGCAAATGGCTGCAATATAACAAAGAGTGAAACATTTAAGGGGGTCTGAATACTTTCCGTACCCACTGTATGTCTGTACTTTTGAGAGTCACTAACAGCTGGAACCAAATTCCTTGTGTGTGTCAACACACTTGGCCAATAAACCTGATTCTGATTCTGATAATTTATCTGGCACAACATTTATTTTTCTTTAACATTAATCAATTCAATGCAAACAGCAGCAAAGATAAAAATGTTTTCTAAACAAAATGCAAACATTAAGAACTACATTGAGAAAACAGAAAATGGAACTTAAAAGCAAGGAAAATAGAACATTAAAGCAACACCTACCTTATTTGGTTGAACAGTCCTCTTGATATTTTCCATCCATTTGTCTCTCTCAGAAGCTGAGGAGCAGCTGAAGCACTTACTGCCACCTGAATATGTCACCTAAAGAAAGGAGAAACTTCATTGTCAAAAATTAGGCATTCAAATAAGAGTTTGAGCCTAATCCAAATCTGAAAATGAGGCATTCCACATTACATGGACTGGAGATTAGAAGAGACAGAGATGGGCTAAAAAACTCTTAGAATAACTTTTGTGAGTATAATGTAGTAAGAAAGATATTCATAAGCTTCAAAGCTTATATGAAACCCAATAAACCAAAAAACTTGACTAGTATACATAATTATATGAACATGATAATATAGAAGGCATGACAAAATTATTATTATTTTTTTTTTTACCTCAAAACAGAACTCCTGTCCCAGCACACTGCTGTGAAGTGGTTTAATGTAAACATCCTCATCATCCATGCTGAGATCTAGTGCCTCCACAGCACTGCTCGGACTGAGCAAAGACTCATGTGAACAGGACTCTTTCAGCTTGGGTAGACCTCGTGACCTATTACCATTACAAGTGTTCAACTGATTTGTTTAAATTAAACCATATTCACATTTTTATCAACTAGCTAGAAAACTGGTATTGTGCATTAATTTAATTGTTTTATCCAATTTGTATCTCAGATAATGCTTTCTGTCTCTGTAAATAAACACTCTGAGTTAAAAGGAAAACATGCTTAATTTAACATTGCTATCTAAGGTTTTGTCCAAGGTAAATAAAAAAGAAATAAATAAATAAATTGATGGGAGCAAACCACAAGACTGTAATAATAAAAAATAAATAAATAAATAAATAAATTAACACAGAACGAGACAAATAAAAATGTTCTTAACATACCTAATCTTTATATATTCACTAATGCTCAGGAGGTCTCTTTATGTTATCACATATCAGTCATGCAGCTAGAAATGCAGTAATTTTACTGGAACTTGCTGTTTTCCAGGAAGAGAAAACTAATACCTACAAAAAGCAACTAAAGGTCCACTTGAGATAGTCTCCCCAGAGCATATCAGTGGTTCATATCGTCGCTGGAATCCACAATCTTCTTTACAGAAATAAATGCCTTTCAGCTGGCCGCTGCATATCAGTTAGAATCTACAGGTGTGGCAGAAGGTGACTAGGCTTCACCATTCTGCTGAGCAGCAGCTGATAAACAAGGGAAACGCTCCTGAAGCTCAGGAGAGTGTTGCTATAGGGATGCCGCTAAGAGGAGTGGTGGCTAAGGAGCCTGAAAACTGTGTGCGCAAATGTCTCAAACAATGCTGGCACATACAGGAATAAGTACACAATCATGCTTGCACTGATTCCTGTTGTTACAAAGCACATTCAAAGTTCTTCATTTATTAAATATATGTCTCTACCCCATGCAACACACCATGTTATAATAACATGGGTAACTGCCAACAAGAATGACCTCTGAAAACTACAATGGATTTATAATGTACGTGAATACAAAGAGTGGTGTCAGATTCGCCTCCTCTCAGTCTAATTCACCACTATGGTATTTCCTGAGTTAAGTGTTATTTTATGGGAAGACCAAATACAGCCAACATCCCACTTTACCTACAATCAAAAAAGTGTTGTGTTAGAGTCATAAGCTAGATTGTATTTTTGAAGAATGAACAAGAAATACAGTGGAACCTCAATACTTGCGACCTTGACACTCGCGACCTGGATAGTTTGCGACTTTTAGTTCGGAACTGGACTGAGAGTAACCCGCAAAAAATCTGATAGGTCGCGAGAAGCCACAAGTGGCTCGAAAGGTCGGAGTAACAATTCAAAACAGAGTTTGTACTAATAAATTACATAAAAATGTTTAAAAAACTTTCATTATTGTATTATTCATCTAAAGTAGTAAATAAAACATTTATAAGAAGTATTCACAATTTATGTTGAGTTTACAGTAGAGAACATGTACAATTCCCCTTAAAAAACGTACCATCAAAAGGAGAGTCAAAACCTCACGAATATTTGTTTAGTTTGTGTAGGGGTCATAGAACGCAACCTGAGTATCGAGGTTGCACTTTACTGTAGCCATAAAGGGAACCTTGAAGGAACCAAATACAACCAAATGCTTGATAAACACGTTTCAATCTTCCATGAATTGTTTCAATCTTCCAAAAACATGACATCTCAATAGACCAATGAGCTAAAAATGTCTCTAAATTAAAATCTATTTTAAAATGGTTTGTTTACTAACAATCGTTTTCCAATTTAAAGGGAAAAAAATTTGCATGTAATAATAGACAAAAAATATAATAATAAAAATAAAATATGCACTGCTCAAAAAGATATTTGAGAACTGAGAATATATGAAAATATCTGATTTTCAGAACCATGGACATGGACCTCAATTGTGCAAAGGGGCTTGCTTGAACAGATTTGGGCCACTCAGTTTAGAGAAGTCAATGCTAATCTCAATGGCTCTGGAATTAAATGTCTTCAGTCTTCAATTTTGGGCAATAAGTGCTTTTAAGATTAACATGCTATAGTAGTTGTTGTCTTCAGAAGTAGTTTATTAGTTACTGTATCTCCATGATCATCCACAAGATGATTTAACACTGTTGTTCCGAGTACCAACCAACCAAATGTGAAAGGCAGGCCAATATTCAGAAAAAGAGATCAAAAAAAGTAATTAACTTTCAATTGCACTCCCTTCACCAAAAAAAAAAAAGCACGTTTTAAGGATTACATGTTAGTAACAGCTTACATGTGGCTGTTTTAAATTATGTTTTTCCTACATGAACATTTTTATATAGAACACAAGCTGTCATAAACAAATGGTCTTGAAGAGAAGACAAAACAAACGCAGCACCTGTCATTCTCAATAGGTCTTAATGACGGTAGCCTGAAGCTTGGGTTCCGATCCAGTTTCGTCTGGCTCTTTGTCCTTTTAATTGATCCTTTCAGTCGTTTACTGAAAAAACCCTTAAAGAAAAAGCAGAGAGCGAGAGCGAGAGATAGCATGATATATGATTGTTAGATGTGGTTCAACCTTTGTGATTGTATGATGACATTACCCTGGATACAGTAGCTCTATGTTTTAAGCAGCTTTAAGTTAAACAATTGCAAACACTAAGGACGAATTCCATTTTGCGACATAAAATCTCTTCATTAAATCTTTTTCAATGGTTTGTGCCATAAAGAGACTGTGGCCAGGGTATAAGCTCATGTATCCAATCAAAAATATTAACTGTACAGGGAATTTAAAACAGTCTAGTTGAAAATCGGTTGAAATCACAAAATCATGCCTGAAAAATTCCACCTGTCTGGCATATGGTTTGGTTCATATTTAAATGTTTTCCGATGCTGAAGTGATGGATTGTTACTTATAAAATATGTGTCCAACCATTCAGGTCTAGTGTGTTGCTGTTTGATGTGGTCACTCACTGGCACCTTGAAGGGCGAGGAGATGGGCCCATCCACTGAAACGTTCTTCTCAGAGCTGCCAAGGCCAGAGATGCTCCGCCGTCTAGGGGAGCGATCTGACGATACTTCTGTAGAGAGAAAGAAGAAAATAAATAACTATACTACAGTGAGGAAAATAAGTATTTGAACACCCTGCTATTTTGCAAGTTTTCCCACTTAGAAATCATGGAGGGGTCTGAAATTGTCATCGTAGGTGCATGTCCACTGTGAGAGACATAATCTAAAAAAAAAAAATCCAGAAATCACAATGTATGATTTTTTTAACTATTTATTTGTATGATACAGCTGCAAATAAGTATTTGAACACCTGAGAAAGTCAATGTTAATATTTGGTACAGTAGCCTTTGTTTGCAATTACAGAGGTCAAACATTTCCTGTAGTTTTTCACCAAGTTTGCACACACTGCAGGAGGGACTGGCCCACTCCTCCACAGAGATCTTCTCTAGATCAGTCAGGTTTCTGGCCTGTCGCTGAGAAACACGGAGTTTGATCTTCCTCCAAAGATTCTCTATTGGGTTTAGGTCTGGAAACTGGCTAGGCCATGCCAGAACCTTGATATGCTTCTTATAGAGCCACTCCTTGGTTATCCTGGCTGTGTGCTTCGGGTCATTGTCATGTTGGAAGGCCCAGCCTCGACCCATCTTCAATGCTCTAACTGAGGGAAGGAGGTTGTTTCCCAAAATCTCGCAATACATGGCCCCGGTCATCCTCTCCTTAATACAGTGCAGTCGCCCTGTCCTATGTGCAGAAAAACACCTTCAAAGCATGATGCTACCACCCCCATGCTTCACAGTAGGGATGGTGTTCTTGGGATGGTACTCATCATTCTTCTTCCTCCAAACACGTTTAGTGGAATTATGACCCAAAAGTTCTATTTTGGTCTCATCTGACCACATGACTTTCTCCCATGACTCCTCTGGATCATCCAAATGGTCATTGGCAAACTTAAGACGTGCCTGGACATGTGCTGGTTTAAGCAGGGGAACCTTCCGTGCCATGCATGATTTCAAACCATGACGTCTTAGTGTATAATCAACAGTAACCTTGGAAACAGTGGTCCCAGCTCTTTTCAGGTCATTGACCAGCTCCTCCCATGTAGTTCTGGGCTGATTTCTCACCTTCTTTAGGATCATTGAGACCCCACGAGGTGAGATCTTGCATGGAGCCCCAGTCCGATGGAGATTGACAGTCATGTTAAGGTTTTTCTATTTTCTAATGATTGCTCCAACAGTGGACCTTTTTTCACCAAGCTGTTTGGCAATTTCCCCGTAGCCCTTTCCAGCCTTGTGGAGGTGTACAATTTTGTCTCTAGTGTCTTTGGACAGCTCTTTGGTCTTGGCCATGTTAGTAGTTGGATTCTTACTGATTGTATGGGGTGGACAGGTGTCTTTATGCAGCTAACGACCTCAAACAGGTGCATCTAATTTAGGATAATAAATGTAGGGGTCAGAATTCTAGCTGATAGACAGGTGTTCAAATACTTATTTGCAGCTGTATCATACAAATAAATAGTTTAAAAATCATATATTGTGATTTCTGGATTTCTTTTTTAGATTATGTCTCTCACAGTGGACATGCACCTACGATGATAATTTCAGACCCCTCCATGATTTCTAAGTGGGAGAACTTGCAAAATAGCAGGGTGTTCAAATACTTATTTTCCTCACTGTAACACGTATCAATGACAGTAGAAATAAACCTTTTTAGTTCACGTGACCTTTTTATTTTATCCAGCATTTAAATGAGCATTGAGATAAAAGTAATGGCAGAGCTTTTATTTTTTAATCTAAGAAACGATACTGACAAATAAACTGATTATTCGTTTTGGCTCAGTTAAATAAAAACTCCCAAAAAAAACATTAAGAACTGAAGTTAAGATAAGCAAAACAAAACTGTAGCACTTAAAAGATCTTATATGTGGGCTATAAATGGCAACATCTACTTAAACGCTAATCAAGCTTTAAAAAACAAACAAAAAAAGTTGGTGGTAATCTTATTTATCACCTCAAAGTAGCCAGTGTATAGCCTAGGCAAAACTATAAATATAAACAAAAGCTATGCAAGATGTAATATGCTAATATAAAACCCAGTGGTAAAGCAACAAACAATGTAAACATAAAGTAATGCCTTGCCACATCTTTCATAGGTAACAGGCAGAATGGAGTTTTCTTGTGCCTATCCAGTTATCTAACTACATTGTTATTCTTCTTTGCAGAACAGGGTTATTTGGAATAGAGCAAAACTGAAAATTTTTAGATGGTTCCTCATCATCACATCACAGCTCATTGAAGGCATAATGATAGTGGTCAATGTGTGCTTATTGGTGTTTCAAATGCAAACGTGCATGGCAAATAGTGATGTGACATTAAACAGATGGGGAAAATAGAATATAATTTGTAATATTTATGATATGAACTAACATGTTGACCCTGTGTGGTAATCCTGTGTCAGGCAGTGACATGAAGTAATAAATTTAGCAGCAATGGTCAAAGTGATTGTTGAGAGTAGTTCTGTTCCAGTTCGCTGTTCTCCTTAATGACTTTTGTCAACATTTTGGGCATATCTTTATTTTCTAAATTAGGCTGTTCTTGACACCAATAAAAATGTGTTCTGCACAAACACACATACAGACAGGGCAACACGAACAAAGTTATAATCTGTGTAAAGCTGCTTCGAGACAATGTTCAGTGTTAAAAGCACTATACAAATAAAAATACATAGAACTACATTTTTTATGAATAACCAGGGTTGCCAAAGTTCTGGTTTTACATTAGAATGGGCTAGTTTAGAAAAAGACTACAGGTGGAAAAAAAACAAAAACTTGAATAGACTATCTTAAAAACACATCAGACAAATTGGACTGCTTGAATTTGTTAGGTTTACATTTTATTAGTTTTTGTGGGGTACTGTGATAATCCTTTTTTTTTGTGGACAACTCACATAGACCATGGACCACAAATCCTGAAAGTTTAGCTTGGTGTGCTTTAGTGCACTTTCCACCTATATAGACATTCTGAACGAGAACTTCAGAGCGGTTGTTCTCCATGCTGAAACGAACGACACCCGGCTGAGGCAAACGAAGATCTTAAAGAGGGATTTCAGGATCCTGGTGGCGCACATCACCCACAACGAGGATCATAGTGTCAGGACCTCTTCCCACTTACCAGCGAGGGGCTGAGAAGTTTAGTAGACTCCTTGCACTAAATGAATGGTTACAGTCATGGTGTCGAGAGCACAAACTTCTCTTTATTAATAACTGGAACTGTTTCTGGGAGCGTCCTAGGTTCTTCCGCCCTGATGGCCTGCACCCCAGCAGAGTTGGAGCAGCAGTCCTATCAGATAACATCTCTAGGATACTTCACACTATCTGACTGGTAAGACATCAGGAAATTTTAAACTATGAGAACATTTATACAACAAACCAAATATTTACAAGTGAGCACACAGCCCAGTTTATAGAAAACATATCCATTTCTCGTGTAGTAAAACCAAGAATTAAATACACAAGATCCAGAAATAATCTTATTGCAGTTAAAACTGAAAAATGACAGATAAACAAACATAACGAAGTTCTAAAGTTTGGTCTTTTAAACATTAGATCACTTGCACTCAAAGCACTGATTGTAAATGAGATCATCACAGATAATAATCTCTCAGCACTCTGTCTCACTGAAACCTGGATTAAACCAGGTGATTATATGGGTCTAAACGAGTCGACACCGTCAGGATATGTTTATAAGCATAAACCCTGTCAGACTGGTCGTGGGGGAAGTGTAGCTACCATTTATAGTGCCTCTCTTAATGTTAGTCAGAGATTAGGATTCAGCTTTAAATCATTTGAAGTGCTCGTTCTTAAAATTGTACTTTCAGACATACATAGAAAACTCGCTCTGGTCACCGTGTACAGACCCCCAGGGCCCTACGCTGATTTTCTTCAAGAGTTTGCTTGTTTTCTATCAGACCTCTTGATCAATTTTGATAAAGTGCTGCTTGTAGGAGATTTTATATTTATGTAGATGATGTAAACGATGCCCTAGGATTATCATTTGTCGACTTGTTAAACTCTTTTGGGGTTAAACAAAACGTCACCAGACTAACTCATCGTTTTAACCACACACTAGACTTAATAATATCCCACGGAGCAGACGTCACTGATATAGATATTTTACCCCAGAGTGATGACATCACAGACCATTATCTCATACTGTACACACTACCGGTAGTGCAGATTAGCCGTGTTTCACTGTGTTTATCCACCTGGTAGGACTATTGTTCCGACCACTAAGGACAGATTCATAAATAACCTGCCTGATTTATCTCAATTACTCACTAAACCCATAACCTCTCACATAACCTCTCACAAAACCTCTCACATAACCCTGCTTTGAGACAATGTTCATTGTTAAAAGCACTATACAAAAAAAAAAAAAAACCTACTAATAATATTGATGAAATGGCTAAAACAACATAGACCTTATCCTCACTAGCCCATTAGACACTGTTGCCACCATCTGGTTAAAAAAGGTTAGAGAACAAGCACCTGCACCTTGGTATAATAGTCATACGCATGCCCTCAAGAGAACAGCATGTAATCTGGAGAGAAATTGGAGGAAAACTACATTGGAGGTATTTAGAATTGCGTATAAAGACAGTATGCTCAGCTACAGACAGGCGCTAAAAGCTGCTAGAGCTGAACACCTGAGCAAACTTAAAAAAAAAAAAACAATCCCAGGTTCCTTTTCAGTACAGTAGCTAAATTAACTGCAAATCAGGTATCTGAAAATTGTGTTCCATCACAGTTTAGTAGTGAGGACTTTATGAATTTCTTCACTGAAAAAATTTATAACATTAGAAAAACAACTGTGGAGGTCCAACCTCTGAGATCATCTCCTGACCCAATCTCACCTACAACTCCACATCTTCTGACCCAATCTCACCTACAACTCCACAACTACACTGTTTTACATGTATAGGACAGGAAGAACTGTATAATGTTATTACCAAAGCTAAATCAACATGTCAGTTAGATCACCATTCCTACTAATCTATTTAAGGAAGTGTTATATACAGCTGGTAAGAATATAATCAACTCTCGTTATCGTTACTATCGTTAGGTCACGTCTCTAAATCCCTCACGTTAACAGTTATTAAGCCCCTTATTAAGAAACCTAATCTGGATCCAAACACACTATCGAATTTCAGACCCATTTAAAATCTCGCATTTATATCTAAGATTTTAGAAAAGATTGTTGCTGCCCAGTTATGTTCACACTTGCAAGAGAACAATATCTTTGAAGAGTTTCAGTCAGGTTTTAGGCCCCATCATAGCACAGAAACTGCTCTAGTTAAAATCACTAATGACCTGTTTTTAGCTTCAGACCAAGGCTTCATCTCGCTGTTAGTTTTTCTAGATCTTAGTGCAGCATTCAACACTATAGATCATGATGGAAAAATAGAAAGCTATATCCAGGCTAATGCTAGTGAATTATGGCATGCCACAGGGTTCAGTTCTAGGACCCCTGCTTTTCACAATATACATGCTTCCCTTAGGAAATATTATTAGAAGGCATGGAATTAGCGTCCATTGTTATGCTGATGATACCCAGCTATACATCTCATCAAAACCAGGCAATACAGCTCAATTAGCTCGGATAACTGAGTGTGTTGAAGAAATAAGAGATTGGATGACCCATAACTTTCTACTATTAAATTCCGATAAGACAGAGATTTTGCTCATCGGACCAGAAACCAGTATACAGCAGCTCCAGCATCTCAACCTGCATTTAGACGGATGTTCTGTAACCACTTGTTCAACGGTAAAAGACGTGGGAGTTATTTTATACAGCAACTTATCTTTCAAAAATCACATCAACCAAGTTACAAAAAACAGCCTTCTTTCACCTTAGAAATATTTCTAAGCTAAGAAATATCTTATCTATATCTGATGCAGAGAAGCTCATCCATGCGTTTATGACCTCTAGAATAGACTATTGTAATGCATTACTAGGTGGATGTCCTGCATCATTAATAAACAAGCTTCAGTTAGTTCAGAATGCGGCAGCAAGAGTTCTTACAAGGTCAGGAAAATATGATCATATAACCCCAATCTTATCGTCCCTACACTGGCTACCTGTTAAGTTTCGAATAGATTACAAACTACTACTTCTTACTTATAAAGCCCTAAATGGTTTGGCTTCCATGTATCTCTCCAGTCTTTTAACACGCTACAATCCGTCACGCTCCCTGAGATCTCAAAACTTTGGACTTCTAGTTGTTCCTAGAATAGCAAAGTCCACTAAAGGCGGTAGATCATTCTCACATTTAGCTCCTAAACTTTGGAACAGTCTTCCTGACAGTGTTCGGGGCTCAGACACACTCTCCCAGTTTAAATGCAGATTAAAAAAGTATCTTTTTAGCAAAGCCTACACATAACATACGTCTCACATCATAACCTTGTGCTCCAGAACATATGATCACATGCACATTATCAACTTGCGCTGTTAATATCATGAACAGCACAATTTCTCTCCACTGCTTCTCTTTCTCTCCCCATCCCAAGGCATTCTGAGGTTTGGCCAGCTCCAGTCACGTCCCACCTCATGAAGATTATGGAGCTTTGAAAAAGTAGATGCCGAACTCGCAAACATCCTGTACCAACTAGGGACGTACCACTGTCAATTGGATCCCACTACATGTGTGGAGTTTTGACATTGGACCTCCTGGAGTGTTTAAAGACCCAAATGTTCCCCTTTTCTGCCCTTGCGTCTGGTTCCTCTCAAGGTTTCTTCCTCATTACATCTAAGGGAGTTTTTCCTTGCCCAGCGCCACGGCTGCTCATCAGGGATAAATGCACACCATTCACCTTGACTGTTGATTTCTGTAAAGCTGCTTTGAGACAATGTCTGTTGTGAAAAGCGCTATAGAAATAAACTTGACTTGACTTGACATACAGTTATGAACATGTAACCAATCAACTTTAGGAACTTCACACACAATTCAATTTGTGTTCAGTAAATTTAATAGATCTTTTGTGCCTACACTTTATTCAATGTGTTCCAATAAGTTGAATACACAATAAATGTATTCACAAAATAATTTTTTTGTGTGAAAATGTTGTTAAAGTAACAATTCCTACTCCAATTTCAAAATTCCAACTTCAAATATGTGAAAAATCTCCAAATTCTGGAACAATTTCAGAATACTGTTCCTCATTATCAGATTGCAAATCTTATCATCTACAGTACATAATATCAAAAGATTCAGAAAATCTGTAGAAATCTGTGCGCAAAGGGCGCAAAAAAGCAGAAATTCAACATTGGATGCTGGTGAGCTTTGGACCCTCAGACAACCTGCATTGCATCATGCATGATTCTGTAATAAAAATCACTGCATGGGCACAGAAACACCTCCAGAAAACACCGTCTGTGAACATTTGCGTTGTCATCTACAACTGCAGGTTAAACCTCTTAGCCTTTAGCGTCACACCAGCGCGACCGATATCCCATTGTTCTCAGGTGTTAATGTTTAGCAATAGATTAATTAAAAAGGGAGAAGAGTAATCATGACTAACTATACATCACTCTAAAGGTCTAAGCCTCAAGCAGCGATTATTTAATTTTGATAGTTTAATTTAGTTATTTTATTCTTATGTTTCACAGATTGGTGTATTGTTTGTATATGTTTCGGAATAACTTTTGCATAAAAAAACGACATCTTGGTGGTAAAAAAAAAAACAAATATGGCTGGTAGATTATAGTGTTACAAAACAAATAAGAGGTCTGGGGTTCAAGCCCCGGTTTCGCCAAGCTGCCACTCTTGGGCCCTTGAGCAAGGCCCTTAACCCTCTATGCTCCGGGGGTCCCTTACGAGGAAAAATATCAAGGTCCGTGACGTCGGAGTGACGTGGGGCCGCCTTCCCGTGGGCTCACCACCTGCAGGAGGGACCGTAAGGGACTGTGCTGTGAGGATTGCGCAGCAGTCGAAGGCGGGGGCCTGCTTAGACTTCTGCCCCCGCGACCCGAATTACGGATAAGCGGGAGAAAATGAATGAAAAAAAAAAACAAATAAGACCACACACTAAAAAATAAATAAAAAATCAAATAAATATTAAAAGATGCGTAATCTTGGGCTTAAGTGTACAATCCATAAGCGGGTGTCCAGGTGACGTTTATTATGCACCACCTATCATTTCAAACCTTTTATTTCCAGCCAGTAGCATTATGGAAACAAAATGATTGATGGAAAATGTAGCCAATAAGTGCAGGA